>NC_057410.1:3593681-3917944 GCF_019320065.1 Cervus canadensis
TGGACTGCAAGGAGATCCAACCAGTCCATCCTAAAGGAGATCAGTCCTGGGTGTTCATTGGAGGGACTGATGTTGAAGCTGAAACTCCAATACTTTGGCCACCAGATGTAGAGAGCTGACTCGTTTGAAAAGACCCTAATGCTGGTAAAGATTGAGGGCAGGAGGAGAAGGGGACAACAGAGGATGAGATGGTTGGATGGCATCACTGACTCAATGGACATGAGTTTGGGTAAACTCCAGGAGTTGGTGATGGACAGGGAGGCCTGGAGTGCTGCAATTCATGGGGTCGCAAAGAGTCAGACATAACTGAGCGACTGAACTGATGCTGTTAGAAAGTGTTTGAGTTTCATTCTTTCACAAGTGGTTGACCAGTTTCCCCAGAACCACTTGTTAAAGAGATTGTCTTTTCTCCATTGTATATTCTTGCCTCTTTTGTCAAAGATAAGGTGTCCATACGTCTCCATGGATTTATCTCTGGGCTTTCTATTTTGTTCCACTGATCTATATTTCTGTCTTTGTGCCAGTACCATACTGTCTTAATGACTGTGGCTTTGTAGTAGAGACTGAAGTTGGGTGGGTTGATTCCTCCAGTTCCATTCTTCTTTCTCAAGATTGCTTTGTTTATTCGAGGTTTTCTGTATTTCCATACTAATTGTGAAAGTATTTGTTCTTGTTCTGTGAAAAATACCATTGGTAGCTTGATAGGGATTGCATTGAATCTATATGATTGCTTTGGGTAGTCTACTCATTTTCACTATATAGATTCTTCCAATCCATGAGCACGGTATATTTCTCAATCTATTTGTGTCATCTTTGATTTCCTTCATCAGTGTTTTATAGTTTTCTATACATAGGTCTTTTGTTTCTTTAGGTAGATTTATTCTTAAGTATTTTATTCTTTTTGTTGCAATGGTGAATGGAATTGTTTCCTTAATTTCTGTTTTGTCATTGTTAGTGTATAGGAATGCAAGGGATTTCTGTGTGTTAATTTTATATCCTGCAACTTTACTATATTCATTGATTAGCTCTAGTAATTTTCTGGTGGTGTCTTTAGGGTTTTCTATGTAGAGGATCATGTCATCTGCCAACAGAGTTTTACTTCTTCTTTTCCAGTCTGGATTCCTTTTATTTCTTTTTTTTTCTGATTGCTGTGGCTAAAACTTCCAAAACTATGTTGAATAGTAGTGGTGAGAGGGGGTACCCTTGTTTTGTACCTGACTTTAGGGGAAATGCTTTCAATTTTTCACCACTGTGGCATTGAGGATAATGTTTGCTGTGTGTTTATCATATATGGCTTTTTTTAGGTTGAGGTATGTTCCTTCTATGCCTGTTTTCTGGAGGATTTTTATCATAAATGGATGTTGAATTTTGTCAAAGGCTTTCTCTGCATCTATTGAGATAATCATATGGTTTTTATCTTTCAATTTGTTAATGTGGTGTATCACATTGAATGATTTGTGAATACTGAAAAATCCTTGCATCCCTGGGATAAAGCCCACTTAGTCATGATGTATGATGTACATTATTTAAATCTATATTATTTACTCCATAGAATCCTAGTTAGCTTAAAAAATAATATTAGTCCCTTTTGCTTTCAGATGCTTTAATATTTGTGCCTATTGGGTCTCTATACCTAAATACCTTGGATTACCAACTTCTCATGAAATATAAATTATAGGTATATAAATATGGTAGGTGTTCCCTAAAAGTCACATTTACCTTAATCTATCATGAAATTTATATTATAAATCCCCCCTTTTCCTATTTGTGTTAAAATTAGGAGTTGTAGTCTCTTGTGTTCTAGAGTTTTGTAATTTATTTAGGATTTATTCACTTAACAAGTATTGTGAGTATTTTTTCAGGTGATAAGGAACAGTAATCAATACATAGAGTTATCTGTTCTAATGGAATTCACAGTTTAGTGACAAATTTTTAGGATATTATTCAATAATTATCACAACATATTGTATAATCATATGCTATATAGTCATAATCTAGAGTTCACATTTAGGGAGATCAGGCATAAGAGGCATATTTTTCATATTGGCTCATTCAGTATCCACTCGTAACTCCTTTTAGACTTCCTTTTTTTAACTAGACAGTCTGAAAAGGTAAAATCTACATTTTTAAGATTTTTGGACCTGATATTCCCCTAGAGAAGCTAGACTCCTTATCGAGAAGCTCCTGAGGGACACTAGAGAGGCAATCTGAAGTAACAATGTGTGAAATCATAGCTGTGGCAGTCCTGATGCAAAGTCTGCATCATAATCTCCAGCAACATGGGGACTAAGCAGTGGGCATTGGTTGCAGTGGGCTGTCCACCGGAACATTCCTGCGGCGTGGTGTACATTTCTCCAGGACGTATGCCTCTTGCTTGGCTTTGTAACAACAAACCTTGGCTTCCTGGCCCTTGCAGAAATTCTTTAAGTTATCTTAATACTTCTGAAATAATTCCTTTTCTGATTAACACAGCTGAAGGAGACTCTGTTTACTATAACAAGGACCATAACAATAGTGTATGCGTTCTAAGTCTCCATTAAAAATCTCTCTTCGGGAGTTTAGGTTTTGACTAATCCCGAATCTGAGATCATATGTGAATTCATGAACTTGTGGTGCCCATGACCCATAGTTGTATAACTCAAAATCTTTACTAATTTGTGTTGAGAGCTTGGAATTTGATTTCTGATAGGGATTTTTGTTATTGTTTTTACTTTTTTTTTAACTTAGCCTTAAGACTCCATACCAACTGTAAACTCTCTTGAAGCTTATTCCACAAACTAGAAAGGTTTTTCAGACTGAGATTTATGAAGCTCTGCTGCCAAATATTGGATTTAAAATCCTAGTCTCCCACTTTCAAGATATCAAGATCTGAACTCTTAAGGTTTGCTCATTTATCACTGTTTTTTTCCCTTCATTTCTATTAAAAGCACATGTAGCACTTACTTTCTTCATTTTGAGTTTATAAAGTGTTAAAATACTTTTTTAATTTTGTGATTTGCTAGTGAGGTCACAGTCACGTAGACTGTTCTTCTATATTGCAGTAAGTCTTTTTTAAAATGTCCACCAACAATCAAAAATGTTTAGCATGAATTCTCATTAAATTGTAACATTTATGAGCTGACAATTTCTTACAAAAAGGACAGCAGTTGGTATGCAGTCATGGGGAAAGAAAAAATATTGAAAGAATAAAAAAATTTTTATGTATTACCAGCACCATCTCTGGTAGAAGCTAGTTTGTTTTGGAGCATTAGAACTGATTATCTAGAACTGTACTGTTGAATATGTTAGCTATTAGTCAGATTTGGCTATTGAAACTTAAACTAATTACATTAAATGAATTTAAAAATTCAGTTACATTAGCTACATTTCAAGGGCTCTGTAGCCACATGTGCTAAAGGCTAATGTGTTGGATTCTTGCTATTGTGTCAGACACTGTTCTCATCATTGGCATTACTCAGGAATATAGTCCCTGTCCTAAGGAGCTGCCTCTAGTCAAGGAAAAGAGAAATTGAATACATAACCTAGTTAAAAAAATTAAGAACACTTTAGGTATTGGTATGTTTAATGAAAAATATAAAATAGGGTAATATTATAGTGACTAGAGGGCTGCCCAATAGGTAGATTTATAAGTGAAGGTTCTTTGGATTACCAGTTGAATGGTAACAAAACAAAATCTTAGTGTGTACAAAGCAGATACAATAATGGGCACAGAGGCTTAAGACAGAAAAAAACCTCAGCACATTTAAGGTACAGACAAAAGGCCAGTGTGCCTGGAGATTAGTGAAAGGGAGGAGAGTAGAAGGAGATGAAATTGAAGACATTGCCCTAAGAGTTTGACTTTTCTCTTGGTTATAGCAGGAAGCTTTTGAAGAATTTCAAACAGAAGAGCACATGATCTAATATATATTACCAAAGTCATGAATAAAATGAGAGCAGGACAAATTTTTACAGAAGTGACTTACGAACTGAGTTTGAAAGTATTGTTTCTTCATCATCATTTACTTTGCTCATTTCCAAGATAAGGGGAAAGGAAGTCCTGCCTTATAGTGCCTAGTAATAGACTATTATTTCAGTCCATTTAGTGGACTTTTTGGGGCAGAGATCTTGGTGTACGGAGAGAGTGGACTGGGGACTGGGGTGGTGGATTGAGAGTGGATGAGCAGGTTGCTTTTTAATATGCTGTCCAAGTTGGTCATAACTTTTCTTCCAAGGAGCAAGCGTCTTTTAATTTCATGGCTGCAATCACCATCTGCAGTGATTTTCGAACCCCAAAAAATAAACTCTGTCACTCTTTCCACTGTTCCCCCATCTATTTGCCATGAAGTGATGGGACCAGATGCCATGATCTTAGTTTTCTGAATGTTGAGCTTTAAGCCAACTTTTTCATTCTCCTCTTTCACTTTCATCAAGAGGCTCTTTAGTTCTTCTTCACTTTCTGCCATAAGGGTAGTGTCATCTGCATATCTGAGGTTATTCATATTTCTCCTGGCAATCTTGATTCCAGCTTGTGCTTCATCCAGCCCAGCATTTCTCTTGATGTACTCTGCATATAAGTTAAATAAGCAGGGTGACAATATACAGCCTTGACCAACCTAGACAGCATATTAAAAAGCAGAGACATTTCTTTGCCAACAAAGGTCTGTCTAGTCAAGTCTATGGGTTTTCCAGTATTCATGTACAGATGTGAGAGTTAGACTATAAAGAAAGCAGAGTGCTGAAGAATTGATGCTTTTGAACTGTGGTGTTGGAGAAGACTCTTGAGAGTCCCTTGGACTGCAAGGAGAGCCAACCAGTCCAACCTAAAGGAACTCGGTCCTGAATATTCTTTGGAAGGACTGATGTTGAAGCTGAAACTTCAATACTTTGGCCAGGTGTGAAGAACTGGCTCATTTGAAAAGACCCTGATCCTGGGAAAGATTGAAGGTGGGAGGAGAAGGGGACGACAGAGGATGAGATGGTTGGATGGCATCACCAACTCAATGGACTTGAGTTTGAGTAAACTCCCAGATGTGGTGATGGACAGTGAGGCCTGGCGTGCTGCAGTTCCTGGAGTCACAGAGTCAGACACAACTGAGCGACTGAACTGAACTGAGCAGGTTGCATTTACTGGGGAGAAACCAGTATGCCCATTTCATGTAAGTTGTAAAGAGAAAATAAAAATGATCACATGTAAAATTTCCTTCAAGTAAACGTTCTGAAATGATTTCTTATCCTATCTCACTATTATAAAAACTAAGGGTTGAAATATTCCGGATATCAATTAGCTACCTGCCTAGGACTTTTTTGAAGCCCCATTAATGCAAATGTAATGGGGCAGGTGTAAGTTTAAAGCACCTGAGGATAATATTTTTCAACTTGTTTGCATTGTTTAATGAGACAGTGAATTCAGTAGACTTCAAATGTGTCCTGTTTTATTAATTATTGTGTTATTAACTTAAACAGGTTACTGGAAGCACTAGTCACATCTCCATTGCCTAGTGTTAGTACTCTGGATAATAACTGGGGACAACAGGTATTAATCCCTACATTATTGGTTCATGAGAAAGAGATCCCCTTACATGTGAGTGATTTCAAAGGAAAATACATACATATGCATGAGAAAAAGAGGAAAAAATTATGAGAATTTAGATCAAAAACCCCTGAATTTTACATCCTCTCTTTCTTTTCATGCAGGACGTTAATTAGATGGACAATGTCAGTTTGTGTTAATAGGTACCAGTTATTGTTCCATTTTGCTCATTTTCCCAGTCTTTGGTGGTTTTATGGGTTTTAATTTTAGTGTAAGAATAAGAAAAACAGTTGAATTCTGCACTCCTCTATGTTTTTCTTAGTCTCCTGGTGTGTATTTTAGCTTTCCTCATGGGATTACCAGTGAGCAAGTTACAGTGGTGTACACTATTGCCCTAGTGGTCCCAAACAGTTAATACCCTAGCGCCTTAATGATTAGTGTCTGTGTGCTTAGGTAATTTAAATTGTTCCTCGGTAGCTCAGGATATGTTGAACTGAAGTGACACTGATAATAGCTGGGCTGGTTAGGAATATGAGCAAAATTTGTGTTTTAGGGCCTAATTGATGGATCAAGAGAATGCAGCTGTCATAATTAAGAAGAAAAGACATTGAAGCCACCATAGACACAAGATGCCGCTCTGATAGATTGAACCTACAAACTGTGGCGTGGCCCAGGCATACATACGCAGTTTTGTTTCCTTTAATATCTCTTCTGTTAGGGTGTGAGTCTAGCCTTAGGCATGGTCTGAGAAAGCATTATTACTCAGTTGCCAATGGCCTAGATTTAAGATTCTCATCCACTCCTAAATTGGTGAGATTTATCAAACAGGACATAATGAATAGGTAAGGAAACGCATTTGCCTTTTCTCTTGACTGAATTAATTGCATCTAAATGACAAGGGTTCTGTTTCTGAGTCACACTTGTCATTGAACTGTTCTGCTAGTTAAAATCATGTGGATTTTCTGCCTATCTTCTAAAAAATGCTAATTTCTATACCATTATTGGAATCAGAAAAAAAAATGGCATGTAAAGTGAAATACAGATCAAGATTAATAAGGTAGTTTTCCAGTTTTTGCCCGATGAACCAATTTGGGCAATTTTGTGCTATGAATCCTTGTCTGTGCTAATTGGAATAAGAAGGGAAAGCAGAGTTTCCTGCCCTTTTGTTCCTCCTGGATTTAAAATCAATTGAACAGATGCAGTGATATAAAGCTGCATTTAAGTCTCTTATATTTTTCTTTATAGACACAATTGTGAATCGTGTTCTTCCTGCGTTTGTAATTAGAGGGTGAAACGGATGGCAAAGGCTCAGTGTAAAGAGACGTCCATTAAAATAAATTATGCTGCCAAGTGATTGCTCAGTCCAAGAGGCGGACTCAGTTTGCCCCACGTGAAAGAAAGAAGTTGAACATAGACGTTTTGAAGAAACCTTGTTATGCAGGGCAAAGTAACTCAGTCACTGGACCATATATGAAAATGCTAAAACTAAAGATGCATAAATAACTTTATCTTTTTTAAAAAAAAGAAAATGAGCATTGCTGTAGGTGAGAACTGAAGTCAGATAGAAGCCCTTCTAAGTACAATTTAATGTACTAACCATATCTGCTTCTGATGTGTAAGGAATCTGTGGTCACTTTTTTCTCTTAAATTTTAGCCATTCTTACAGAAGCCAATGAAGCATTACTAGCCATGATTTGAGATACACCCCTTTAAGTATTAAGTGTATATTTAGGAAGGAAACATGCTTAAGATATTTTAGCTGTCATGTGAGGCAGCATAACATAGTGGTTAAGAACAGGGATTCTGGAGTCAGCCCTCCTGGGTTTTGAATTGCATCTGTCGTTGACTCTTTGAGTGACGTTGGGGAAATTGTATGACAATTCTATACTGTAGTTCCTTCCTGTGTCAAGTTGGAATAAGTAAAAATGCAAATCTCAATGGTGACCAGAATTTAATGTCATCCCTATATTTTATGCTTATTTAATATTTTTTAAACTAAAAGCTTTAATAAATCATTTGTTTCCAAAAAGAGGCGACGACAGTTTTTCTGCCAAAAAAGTGGAAGTGCTTTTAAGTTTAAAATTTAATTAATTGCCTAAAATTTAAGACAGATCTATATTTAACTGCAAGTCTCAGATTCTCAGCTTGAAAAAATTCCTTGCCTGGTGCTTACGTTTTTGACCTGAGCTGGAGAACTTCAGTTTCATGTTGATAACAGTGTTAGATTTTAACAGAGAGAAATTTCAGGAAAGAAACAATGCTGTTATTTTATTAGCTCATTATGTGAGATGCCTCAATTTGAGTGACATGAACATGTATATTTCTCTATCAACCAATATAAAAATATTTTTGATGCCTTTATATTTGCACTATACTGGGCACTGCATCTTAAGAATGACTCAGATTCTGCTCACAGGGAGCTTGTTTTTACAGGATGAACATCTGTCTTTTCAATCCTGTTCTCCCTGCAATAAACACAAGAGAGGAGAAGAAAGGTCCAGAGACCTCTGGGACCATCTGAGAGATTATTAGAACCTGCAAATCCTAGGGTTTACTCAGTCTGTAGAATTACAACCAGAATTTGAGTATTGTGTCAACTTCATGTGTAAACTTAGTTGTTACTTCACCTTCTTGAAAGTAAGTTTGCAGCTCTTAGAACTGTTAAGTGGAATAATTACATTGATCTAGTGCAGTTTCTTGGAGAAGGCAATGGCAACCCACTCCAGTACTCTTGCCTGGAAAATCCCATGGACGGAGGAGCCTGGTAGGCTGCAGTCCATGGGCTCCCTAAGAGTCGGACATGACTGAGCGACTTCACTTTCACTTTTCACTTTCATGCACTGGAGAAGGCAATGGCAACCCACTCCAGTGTTCTTGCCTGGAGAATCCCAGGGACAGAGGAGCCTGGTGGGCTGCTGTCTATGGGGTCACACAGAGTTGGACACGACTGGAGCGACTTAGCAGCAGTCGCAGCAGTGAAGTTTCTGGAATATATTTGATATTCAATAAGCAGATGGAGTAACATTCTCTCTTTTCTTTTAGATTACACCCCAAATAACTTGCTATTGAGCATTTACATTAATGCACTCAAGCACTTCATCTCTGAGTTAGAAGGATTTCATAAAGTCAAGAACAAGAAAAGCTTTGTATCTTTTAATATTTGACTCAAGATCTTAGACTCTGCAATATGAACAATAAAAAATGAAAAATAAATAATGGAGGGAAAAATATAAAACATCCTTCTATGTGGTCAGTATATTGTCCGCTACAAGGAAAAACCTAACGCAACCAACTGACAAATTATGAGAAATAGTAAAATAGATCAAAATGATTTTACATAAAGTCAACATACAAAAATCATTTTTTACAAATAAATGTGTGTGTGCTCGGTTGCCCAGTCATGTCCAGCCCTTTGTGGCGGCATGGGCTGTAGCCCACCAGGCTCCTCTGCCCATGGATCTGCCAGCAGGAACACTGGAGTGGGTTGCCATGCCCTCCTCCAGGGGACCTCCCCGACCCAGGGAGCAAACCTGTGTCTCTTGTGTCTCCTACATTAGTAGGAGAATTCTTGACCACTAGCAACACCTGGGAAGCCCTTAAAAATAAATAGCCATTGATTAAAAATGTGAAAGGAAATGGTTCCATTAAAAATAAGAATATAAGTTATAAAGTAATAAGCATACACCTTGTACAATGTGTACAGCCTTTCTGTTGAAAATATAATACTTTAAAGCTAGACCTAAAAGAACAGCTGAATAAATGAAGAAATATATCATGTTTGTGGATGTAAAAGCCCAGTTTTCTGAAATTTTAATTTTCAAAATAATCAAGTTTGAATAATCATGAAATTTCTAGCAAAGATTTTGAACATGAAAGCCAACTCTAAAATTCATTTGGAATAGAAATACAGAATATTAAAAACAACTAACCCATGTCCTATCTGATATCAAAACATAATTGAAAAGTGTAGTAAATAACAAGTTGAGATTTTTTTTTTTTTTTTTGTGATCTAGGGTATTTTCTTTTTTTTTTTCCATTTATTTTTGTTAGTTGGGAGGTTGAGATATTTAATATGACAGAATCCAGAAATGGATACATAGAACTTTAACATGCCAAAAATGTCTTTTCAGATCCTTTAATAAAATATGGACTATTAATATAATAAAGTTGGGATAATTTTCTATCTACCAGAAAAATAATTCTTTGATTTCTATATCAAAAGATTCTCAGAGATATCTCCCAGATAGAGCAAAGGCCAATTGTTTTGTAAAAACAAAAAAACAGAAACAACAGAAATCAAAAATACATGAATATTTTACAAGAAAAATAGGAAAATATTTCTGTGACTTTAGAGCAAGATATTCTTTTTAAAAATTGTTAGAAGAAAACACAAGTAGGGACTTCCCTTGTGGTCCAGTAGTTAAGAGTCTGCTTTGCAATGCAGAGGACGTGGGTTCAGTCCTTGGTAGGGGAACTAAGATCCCATATGTCATGGAGCAGCTGAGCCCCCGTGTACTCCAGAGCCCAAGAGGCGAAACCTGAGAGCCTGGATGCCACAATTAAGACCTGACCCAGCCAAATAAATCACTTTTAAAAAAGAAAACACAAATAAAAATTGATAAATTTGGTCATGTCAAAATATTTCCAAAGACAAAAAACACCACAAAGTCAGAATAAGAGGCACGCTGATAGAAAACATTACAGCCTGCAACCTATAAAGAAATTCAGTGTATATCCAAGGAGAAAAATAAAGCACATAAGCAGTCAGAAGTCAGATGAGAAGAGTAGATAGTGAGATGAAAAGATCAACTACACTTACTTGCAAGTAGGAAAATAAACTTTGAGTTTTCACTCATCAGACTAGCAACAATTTAAGTGCCAATGTAAACAGTTATTGGGGAACAAGTATTCTATATTGACAGTAAGCATATAAAAGTATGGTAATTTTGAGGGTACTTGGATAGTTTCTATAAAAAAATTAATTTCTTATAATTACACTTCTAATTATTCTGGAGAAATTCCTACAAATGTCCAAGATGGCATGACCAGGAATGTTCACAGGATTATCTGAAACATAATACTAAAAGGAAAATAGAAATAACCAAGGAAAATAGAAATGACCTAAATAACTACCAAAAGAAAGCCAATAAATAAGTTATATAAATTATGATGCATTAATACCATGAAATACTTCGGGGCAGTTTTTTAAAAAAGAGGTGAAATTTGTGGACTGCTATGAAAAAATATATGACATACTTTTGGGTGAAGAGTTCAAGTTTCCAACTGATCTTTTCAGTGTAATACAATTAATGTAAAACACATGCTCATATTCAGAAAATAATACTGTATATCTAATGCAGAAATGGATAAAGTACTGGAGAAATTTGCATTCAACTGTTATTTGGTGAGATCCAGAGTGTTTGCAGACTGGGTGTGGTTTTTAGAAGGTGGCTTTAAGCTTTCTTGTAATACTTTAATATTTTCAAGGTGCATATTTGCATATATGTATGCACTCTATGTAACATATCTGTTTTACTCATATAACATCTATATTAAATATATTTAGATTTACACGTGGGCTTCCCTTGTGTCAGCTGGTAAAGAATCTGCCTGCAATGCGTGAGACCTGGGTTCCATCCCTGGGTTGCTAAGATCCCTTGGAGAAGGGAAAGGCTACACACTCCAGTCTTCTGGCCTGGAGAAATACCGTGGACTGTATAGTCCGTGTGGTCACAAAGAGTCGGACACGACTGACTGAGCGATTTTCACTTTCACTTTTCATATTTATACATCTAAATACATCTATATCTACATATATCCATCTATATAAAACTTGCAGTTTTATAAGATTGGAAATTCTTTCAGAAGTGCAAATTCTCTTTAGTTGTAATAATTATCTTTAATTAAGAATGGAATATTACTCAGCCATTAAAAAGAATTCATTTGAATCAGTTCTAATGAGATGGATGAAACTGGAGCCCATTATACAGAGTGAAGTAAGCCAGAAAGATAAAGGCCAATACAGTATACTAACACATATATATGGAATTTAGAAAGATGGTAATGATAACCCTATATGCAAAACAGAAAAAGAGACACAGATGTATAGAACAGACTTTTGGACTCTGTGGGAGAAGGCGAGGGTGGGATGTTTCGAGAGAACAGCATCGAAACATGTATATTATCTAGGGTGAAACAGATCACCAGCCCAGGTTGGATGCATGAGACAATGCTCGGGCCTGGTGCACCCGGAACACCCAGAGGATCGGGTAGAGAGGGAGGTGGGAGGGGGGATCGGGATGGAGAATACATGTAACTCCATGGCTGATTCATGTCAATGTATGACAAAAACCACTACAATATTGTAAAGTAATTAGCCTCCAACTAATAAAAAATAAATGGGAAAAAAATGAAAAAAAAAAAAAAGAATGGGCAAAAAGTATCATTCTGGCTTTCAGAGATTAGGGGTTATCTATAAACAAAGTGAAGGCACCAGTCAGTCGTGTCCAACCCTTTGGCACCCCTGACCAGTAGCCCGCCAGTCTCCTCTGTTCGTGGGCTTTCCTAGGCAAGAGCTGGAGTGGGTAGCCATTCCCTTCTTTTCCTTCTCCAGAGGATGTTCCCAACCCAGGGATCAAACCCAGGTCCCCTTCATTGCAGGCGGATTCTTTACCGTCTGAGACACCAAATTTAAAGGTTAAAAATTAATTTGGGCAGATGTCATGCAATAGAGAAAGACAAGTCAAGTCCTCGTTACAAGGTTGTTCGGCATTTTGATAGTACGCGTTTCATCCTGAGTAACTAAAGAGACTGAGGGGCCACTAAAACTGACTCTTGTATTTTTGTTCACTTCATATTGAATTGTCATTAAAGGACAGTGATTCTCAGCCCATCAAGGTATCTTAAACTAGCAATTTGGGAACAACCTAGAATATAATGATTGTGCATGTGCTAAAACAGCAATAGATATTTTGTAGCTTCATCAAATAGATTTTTATTAGCAACACTCTTATTGTGATATTTTTTCTTATGCTCTGCATTTCAGTCTTAAATCTAGTTGAGTTTATTTGTTATCACCTCAGTTTGATATTGAAATAGCTGTAAAAATAAGATTATCATGTTCTTTACATTACAAATATTAAAAGACAGTTTAGAGAGGAAATTCATAATCAATCCTATTGTCTCTGTTAGTGGTTCAAATATTTCTCAAAATATAATCATAGCTTAGAAAATTGTCACATGAATATAGACTTTTTTTTGGCTTTAAGCAACAGAAATTTATTCTCACATTCCATAATAGAAGTCTGAAAGCAAAGTGTTGGCAGGGCTATACTTCCTTTGAAAGCTCTAAGGAAGAATCTTTCATATAAACATTTTTTTAAAAAGACATTTCTAGTTAAATTTAAAATTGTGTTGTAAAAGTCCTCGTGTGGGTTTGGCAATCTTAAGGCTGTGACAAAGTTATTTTGTTAAGATATAAAGGTATTTGAATTGGGGAGTAATTTTTTCCATAGAGAATACTATCAGAAATTTTAGACTTTACTAAAATATTGTCAAAACAGATTGAAAATATATTATATCTTGTTTTTTTAAAAAAACAATCTCCCTCAACAGCGCTCTGGCTTCTTAGAGTCACCGCAACATTAAATTGTGTTTTGATGTTGGGTTGGCCCTGGGAATCAACACTAAAGGACGCAGCTGCTCCCAGTACAGAATGGCTTGGAAACTCAGGATCGGGCACCACAGAGGGCTACCCAAGGCGTGTGAGAAGCACTGGTAAATGATGCTTGAGTAAAGAAGCATCTTCGAGACTTTAAAACTTTTTCTTTTAAAATAGAAAGATCTTTACCCAAAACCTTCTTAGAAGAATATGTTGATGAATTGGCTAACAGCAAGAACTTTGCCGGGCAAATCTCAGTAGAACTCTCACCCTATGTTTACTAGCTGTGTGATCCAAGACACTTTCCTTTAATTCTTTAAACCAGACCTGTAAAAGGGTGATAACAATACCCACCTAAACATTACTATGAGAATTAGTAAATGAGATATGCATGTAAACCACTTGGCATCTGGTATATAATCTATTCACAAAATAGTGTATTCCATCCAATCTAAGATACCAGCATCATAATATGTACCATTTTTATGGACTACAGTTAAAGAGAGAGACTGAAAACTGTGATAGAATTGAGAGGCATCTCCATTTCAGAAATGTTAACATGTAAAAATATGTGTATTAGAGTACATGGAATACAGTGGTGGTCTGAAGCCAAAGCCTGTAGAAGGATGCTCTTGGGAAAATGACCCTCACATCATCTAGTCTTTATTACACCAATTATTTGCATGTGTTAAGCTAGGTCATGTATAGCCAGAGACTCCAGAAAAAAAATCAGGCAGGAGTCAGGGGCCAGAAAGATATTTAGTATCTCCATCCCTTCTCTCCAGGAAAAAGGCAATAATAGCTTTTAAAACATGGCAGAATCCTCATTTTTTACAGGTTTTTTATCCAAAGTTACACGTCACCAGAACTTACGGAAATCCAGAAACACATACCTCTATCCAATAGAATACTGTGTTATTTCCTGCTTTCTATAACCACTTCTTTGACTTTCCCTTATATTTTATGATTACATAAACTTAACATACTAAAAAAAACCATAAAATTGAAATATAATGATGACCTCCTTCATCAGACTCTTCTACCCCCAAATGTAATCATTGTAATGTATACTTATCAAGTCTTTAATAAGTATTTATTTTTTAAACACTCTTTGTGTGGGAATTTATAAAAACAATGAGATCTCTTCTTTTCTTTAGAAATAATATATAATGTATTTGTTGAGACACGTGTGCACTGGTCATTAGGCAATTCAGGCTTCTGAAGCAGGAATAGCTTCTATAACCTCTTTGATGGAGAGTCATCTCACCGATGCTTGGATACCTTCTGTGCTATGACAGCCTTGATTCAGTAACCCAGTACTGTCTTTCCATTTCCGGATACACCTAGTTTTTAGAGTGTTGTTTCTCCTTTTGTTAGAGTGAATCTGTGTCTCCAAAAGACCACACGTGATCCTTGTTCTTTTCTTAGTCACACCAATGATCTAACTGTCCTACATTCTAGTCAGAGACACAAATTAGATGACAGCTATTTTGTCTGATTTCTCTTCAAAGCTTGTCTCTTCTTTGCCTCGTATTAAAAATATTTTGAGAGCTAAATATGTGCTAGACAGTGCTCTCCATGATAGAAGTGGTTTCCTTCATGTAGCCTTTCAGTGATCCTTCATGTCTAACACCTACTGTTGACATCCTAGTCTTATGGTGGAAGAAATTGCCACGGAGAAGTTAGTAACCCTCCTCAGCTTTCCGCTGTGATAGGAGGTGGAGCCAGGAGTCAGCCTCTGGCCTTGAGGAAACATTACTTACTAGACTGGTGTGCTGCTTTTTAAAAATAGTATCACGCCCTCAGAGGTTCCCTACAATTGGTATTACATTTCTTAGGATATATTATACTTAATAAATGTCCTCTCTATAGAATTTCCAAAAGAAAACAACTCTTCAGAAGTGGCCTGATGCTTTGTGGGTGAAGGAAGCCTGTCCCCAGCCTTAGCAGTTAGGTAGGAGCACAGATTGTGACCCAAGTTTCTATTTGCTTCTTAAGCACATTCAGCATAGAAGAGGCTCTTTGAGAAAAGGGTGTTTCAAGTGAAAATTTTAAGGTCTTATTCTAAGCATTTGTTAAAATTCATACCTTCCATTTTAAGTTCATGCCATTGTTTGATCATTTTTTTAATCAGTGCAGACATTGGCATTTGTGTTTATTAAGGTTTATGGTTCATGTGAGGAGCTGAGAAATTTTTAAATTCTCCAGTGTGTTAGTTATTCCTCCTGGGAATAGTTAAGGAAATGGCAACCCACTCCAGTGTTCTTGCCTGGAGAATCCCAGGGACGGGGGAGCCTGGTGGGCTGCCGTCTTTGGGGTCGCACAGAGTTGGCCACGACTGAAGCGACTTAGCAGCAGCAGCAAGGCTTAATAGTTCAGTTATTTTTATGACTATATATTTATTCATTATAAGAAGTTAGGACATCTTCAAAGATAACTCAGCTGCTGAGGTACCAATGCTCAGTGTGGCTGAGTATCAATCTGCTCTATACTGTCTGCATGTCTCTACTTTTCTAGGTCAGAAAGCCATGTGCCCATTGGTAGGAGAAAACCATTCGTGGTACCTGATGTCTTATTATTGTTATGAAGACTAGATGATCCTTGCAGTTAGTGGGAAACATTCTGACCCTCCCTAGAGACTAATGATAATCTCTATGTGTGTGTGTGCTCAGCTGCACAGTTGAATCCAACTCTTTGTGACCCTGTGTACTGTAGAAGATCTACCCAACCCAGGGGTGAAACCCACATCCCCTGTATCTCCTGCATTGTAGGGAGATTCTTTACCCTCTAAGCCATTGAGCAAGGCCAATCTTTATATCATACCTTTTCTAAACTTAAATCATTTTTTATGACTATGACCATTTAAGTAGAAACATCATATATTTGATGTTAAAAGTGCTATTCTAATGGATACTTTTCTGAGATCTGAGACTTGATCAAAATTTATCTTCTGCAAAGTAATATACTTTGAGATTTCATAGATATCATCATATTACTCAGTTTTCATTCTTCACACTGAAAATTTACCCATTCCTCTGATAACTTAGAGTTTACTTTCTGAATATATAAGCTAAATTATGCTAAGAAGTGAAAGAACAATCTCAAGAAGTCAACACAGGTGTCTGTGGAGGATTTCTCTTTAAGGATGTGACATTTCTTGTATCTTTGTTTTTTGTTTTCCTTCTTGATGAAACCTAATGTTTGGTTTTTATGCTTTGTTTCATAAGTACATCTGTCTCATATCTTCAGAGAATAGTTTACAATGAGTTTTCACTTTGAAACATAACTGGTACAAAAGCAGTCCTTCTAATACTTTGGGTCTGTTTGCCAAAAAAATATTATTATATTTTTGCCTAAATTGACACTCACATGCGGTCATGGCTTCCTGAATTTTCTGCCACTTATTCACATTTTACAATTTAAAGGGCTTCACATGAATCTGAAAACACATACATTTCTCCATGTATTTCCTTTTTAGATCATTAAAAAGGTTAAATAATGTTTTTGTCATTGAATTTCCCGTCATTAACTTTTCTCTGTTCGGAAAAGTACCTATTTGTTTCAATTTTTCAGATATAAACACATGTCATTTTTCAGATATAAAAAATTGTTTACCCAAGAATATACATTTTTTTCTCCAAATAGAGTTAATTGATCTTACAACCTTAGAAGTCATTTGTTTCTCTATCTGATCAGTGATTGGATTATGCTGAAATTTTGATGCAAGGAAACATTAAGGATTTCTCTCAGGAAAACCATTTTACTTTTAGACAGTATTGTCTGTTAGTTGACATTAACAAAGAAGACATTGCCAAAGAGTTCACCACATATTTTCTTTAAATAGTTAAATTTTCTCATATGTTAAGTGAAATTCACACAGTTATGTTCGACTCTTTGGGACCCCATGGACTATACAGTCTGTGGAATTCTCCGGGCAAGAATACTGGAGTGGGTAGCCATTCCCTTCTCCAGGGGATCTTCCCGACCCAGTAATTGAACCAGGGTGTCCTGCATGCAGGCAGACTCTTTACCAGCTGAGCTACCGGGAAGCCTGGTATGTTGGGGATGCATAAAAATTAACATTAAAATAACATAAAGTCTAATATGTTGGGGGTACATTAAAATCAAATTTGCATACATTTGCATGAGTCTAAAATAATGTTATTTATTGCCATGTGATTTGTGGGAAAAATCATTTCTTTGCAGGTGTATGACATTTCTATTCAGGAATCTTATGTCCAAATTATTCTTAATAAAGGTCTACTCTTCTCTAGTGAGCTAAAGCAGTATGATAGGATATAAAGAGGAAAAGCACAGGAAAAACTAAATTTTATATCAAATTTTTGCTATGTCAACTCTGGACACTGAATTAACCACTCTGAGTCTCAGCTTATCCTTCTGTAAACTGTAAGAATAATAACATTAATATGTATCTTGTCCAAGTCTCAGGTTAATTTTGTAGATCTTGTATGTGAAAATTCTTTGGAGAATGAAATGTGAAAAACATAGTTTATTATATTTAATAAAGAAACACCAATCTATTTTTAAAGTGTGTTCTGTGGGATTGATTCACAGGAGGCAAAGCTGCTTATGTAGTCTGAATCTTTCAGATTTTATATGAGATTGTTATAGCTCATTTAAAAATTGATATTGTTTATTTTTAAAGATCGAGGGTAGCCTCAGTAAGCTAGCTATGCTATAAATCTTGATATATGAGAAATTAAAAACTACTGTCTAGTCTGGCACTGTTTCCCTAGGAGTTCAGTTTGGAAAGTGCAGTGACTAGACAATATAGCCAATTACTGAACGGTCTGTTCGCTGGTTTTTCTCTCATAGGAAGTGCAAGAGAGTGGGGTTGGCCATTTTAGGAAAACAGTGAATGTCACAATTTCTAGGATAAGCAAATGGGTGCACATGTGGATGGTTACTTGAAGAGCTCTGTCCCAGCCTAAGTTCCTTAGAAAGAGAGTTTATTACAGGGCATGTTATCCAGGGAAGCAAAGTGAGGGAAGATGGAAACGAGAAAAGAAAGAAGGGAAAACAACGCCCAGTGGGACGTTGCCAAGCGGGTCACAGTCTCCAGTAAAAAAGGGTTGCTTCTCGGGTCGTGTGAAGTCTCGGGAGAAGCCTGAGTCAAATCGACTTGCTGGCTTCGCCTCCGTCCGGTCTCTTGTGTCACTGGCCAGTCTGATCCACAGAATGGTAAAGCCTCCTCACAGCGAGGTTATTGTGCATGGGTCTCAGAGCGACTGTTGGAAATGAGAGACTGTGAGGTGCGGATGATAGGATCTCATCCCTGAGGAGGCTGAGGCTGTAGTGTTGTCAGGAGATGAAGTGATTGTGGTGAACAGGGCTCATGGCCACCAGATCAGCTTGAGCGGTCCCTGGAGACAACCAGAAGCAAGCCACCCGCAGAGCCCTGGATGGGAGGTGGACAAGTACACTGGATTTGGTATAACACACACACACACAGGCAACTGAAAATAATTACAGAATTTGCCTTACTAAGTAGGAAAAGACAAGACACTTTGATGCAAGGAACTTCCAAACCCATAGGACTACCAAATCTGATCTACTTAAAAGAATTGTAACCTAAGAAAGAAGTACCTTTTGACTCCTTACCAACTCTATGCCATACTTACAAAAAAAAATCATTTATATAAATGACTCTGCATGTTGTAAATGACCAAGATCATTATCATCTAATTGCACCCGTCATCATTATCTAATGATACTTCTGAAGGGGACCACCTGCCCATTTCAAAGCAGATGCACCAAGTGATGGATTGATAAGTAGACCATTACATTAGGGTATATTTAAATAGGTTAAGAATTTAATTTGGAATTAGACCAAGATAAGCTTGCCACTACTTTCCTGAATAGAAAATACATTTACAGGGAGAGTGTTTTTTCTTTGTTAGAGTTGTTAGAATTCTTAAATAGTTTTTATTTTTTTGTTTAAATCTGAGAGGATAGAAGAAAATATATTGCAATAAAAAACTATATTAATTCTGACTGGGGAAAGTAGTACACAGACTGAGATGATAAAAAGAGCCTATTAGCAAATACAACCTAGACAGCATATTAAAAAGCAAAGACATTACTTTGCCAACAAATGTCTGTCTAGTCAAAGCTATGGTTTTTCCAGTAGTCATATATGGATGTGAGAGCTGGACTATAAAGAAAGCTGAGCACCAAGGAATTGATGCTTTTGAACTGTAGTGTTGGAGTAGACTCTTGAGAGTCCCTTGGGCTGCAAGGAGATTAAACCAGCCAACCCTAAAGGAAATCAACCCTGACTATTCACTGGAAGGACTGATGCTGAAACTGAAGCTCCAATACCTTGGCCACCTGATGCAAAGAACTGACTCATTGGAAAAGACCCTGATGCTGCAGAAGATTGAAGGAAGGGGGAGAAGGGGATGACAGAGGATAAGATGGTTGGATGGCATACAGACTCAATGGACATGAGTTTGAGTTAGCTCCGGGAGTTGGTGATGGACAGGGAAGCCTGGTGTGCTGTAGTCCATGGGATTGCAAAGAATCAGGCATGACTAAGCGACTGAACTGAACTAAACTGAGCAAATACATTGGAAGTGAAAATTTACTTTTTGAAAATAGTTGCTATTAACATTGTCTCCTGAAACAGATAAAGATACACTAAATTGAAAGGCAAAGAAGGATAAAGATTGTCTAGCTGGGTTATTATTGGAAAGTCAACAAACCAAGCATTCAGGGGCCAGCTTAGTGATATAACTGCTGACTTGAGGAAAATTAATCCTTCCTTAAAATATTTGATTAAATTGTACAAATGAGATTCCAGCTTAATCAAATCCAATAAAGTCTGTCTTGAGCAGCATCAACTATGCTTTGCCTACCTTGGCACATAAAGTTCTCAGGCTGTAGACTGTCATTGTAGAGCAAAGTATTATATTTAACTGCTTATATCATGCCTAATGGAAAATGTGGTGAACAAGATGGCTTTTCCATTGAATTTTGAAAGCATTTAGTAACATTAATAGACTCTTATTTTTTAAATATGCTTAATGATATAATGAACATAATTCCCTCTGCAAATCAACATGACCTTTTTATAACAAAAGAGGAACTGAAGGATCTTTACTTTACAGAAATACTCATCTGTGGCAGATGCTCCATCAAATTCTATCCTTAGCATTTTATAAATAGCATAGACTGTGAGATGACAAAGTACTTTTCTCTCTCACACATATTAATTTAAAATGATATTATGAAAACTAGATGATCCAAACAATTTTAGTGACGGATAGTTCCATGATAAAAACTTTTAACTCTATATGTTTAGAAAACATAATAGTGAGTCATTTAACATATTTTTCAAGATTAGTTTTATTAGTAATTTTTAAATAAAACTAGCATTAATACAAGTTACTAATTTATTTATACTCCATGGTGAGAGAATTGCCTGTTACGATATTCTGGGTAATCAAGAAGCATAGGTAGACAAATTGAAGATTAAAAAATTTAAACACTTCAATAAAATGCTTGCAGATAATTAAATGGAAAGTTACTCATATCAAAAGGATAGACATCACTTAACATAAATTTGCATGTGAGAAAATACTCAGATACCTAATATAACAAATTACCACAGTGTACAAGGACAATATTACAATGTTGTGTAAAGCAAAAATCAACACTATAAAAACAGATTATGCTATAAATCAAGGATTTGGAATATCAAATAAAAAGATTCTCTGGTCCAAATAAAAGTTAACAATAATGACTTCTTGGGTTAAGAAGAAGTCTTCATGCTATTGCTTTGGCATTGCTACCTCTTCCATCCATTCCCTGATTTTTTTCATTTCAATACCCTGAACCATACTAGGCTTTAAATAATCTTTTCATTTTAGTGATTTAATCTTTTCTGAGATGCAAATCTGCCAAATTTGCTCTCACATATATAGAGAGTAATCTTTCTCCTGGAGAGCAAACATATATTATGATCTTGGAAAAAAGAGTGGGGGAAAGATAGGAAAAAAGGCAGGTGAATAAAGCTGATTAAGATAATGCATGTGAAGAAATGAACACTTTGCAGAACACATTGAAATCCTTGAAAATATGAGTTATTATTATTCATGATTAGATGAAATGAATTCATACTTAGGAACATCATTAACTTGTGTTCTAAGAGGCCATTTAAAAAGCATTGAAATAATATTAAATTAAGTCTTATGAATATTTATTGGAGGAATCTGTACATTTGAATGTGCATGTTTGAATTAAGGTGCTTTCAGTAATTCACATTTAGTTGTTACAGTGTTCTGAGTTACACTGAGAACTCGCCATGGAAGTCCTGCTCCAAATGCATCACTTCTTCCTCCTGAGGTGTTAACATCTTCCATATCGTTTTAGTGTCTATTGACAGGAAGAATATTGCCATAATGTTTGATTTTTTTTTTCCTGTTGAACTTAAAAAAATACTGAAAACAAAAAATACCTTCAATCTGCCTGCAATGCAGGAGGAGCCAGTTTGATTCCTGGGTTGGAAAGATCTCCTGGAGAAGAGAAAGGCTACCCACTCCAGTATTCTTGGGCTTTCCTGGTGGCTCAGTCGATAAAGAATCCTCCTGCAATGCAGGAGACCAGTGTTTGGTCCCTGGGTTGGGAGGATCCCCTGGAGAAGGGAGTGGCTACCCACCACAGTATTCTTGCCTGGAGAATTCCATGGACAGAGCAGCCTGGCAGGCTACAGTCCCTGGGATCACAAAGAGTCAGACACGACTGAGCGACTTTCAATTAAAAAAAAAAATGAGTATGGAAATCAGAATGGCTTCTATTTTAACAAATGTATACATACAACATCAATGCATATGTGTGTGATAGAGAAGAAAATCAATTCCTAAGCCATTAGAGAACAATTAACAAAATTAACTATAAGCAAGTGAAGAAGTATCTCTGTGTGTGTGTGTGTGTGTGTTGGCAGATGAAAATGGGATTGGAGAGTATTGTACAGGGGTGTGTGATCAAAATTGTCATAACACATAAAATAAAGAGACATCCATCTATTACCAAACCAAGCATATATGCAAGTACCCTAGTTATTTGACTGTCTCCATATGCAAACTGATTTGATAAAATACACAGAATAAATTTCATTTAAATATAATTTTTCTATAAGTGTTCATTTCTATTAGAGCATGGTAACAGAATTTCACCTTTCCATTTGAAAAATTAATTTAAAAAAATTTAAAGTGTCAATTCATTCAAAATGCCTGTTAACTTCAAAACACAGAAGTAGGTAGGAAAAGGCTTTTGAGATAGAAATTTTCTAAGAAAAATTGTTTCCGCAGGTTCAGCTATTCACATGGTAACAATGTCAAGCTGAGATTGTCTGTTTGGGGAAGGTCATTTTGCGAGTAACGCTGCTCTAGGTCCTTACCTTGCCATAGCTGATATAGTAGATGGACAGATTTTAGCATTTGCTTAAGAATGTGTTAGACAAATCCTCAATGCGATGGGCTGATATAACCCCAGTTCAAGAGCTTGAGGGTTCTCATTCCTTATTGTTTCTTATCTTTGTCTTTGTAAACATTTTCTATTTCCTCAAAGACGAAAGTGACTTTTCTTTTGCTTCCCTCACCTTCTTTGCAGCATAAAACTGTTAGCATGCAATTTATTTCAAGGACACTGCTTCTAGCCTCAATGATATTTTGTCTGCCTGTGTATATATGTATGCTTGCTGGAGTGGAAGAGAGGGTAGAAAAGGAGTCAGTGTGTGTAGTTTATTCTGAAATGAGTTATAATTCATGAGAGTTTTCAAATATGTGGGTAATTAGATAACTTGCAAACTAAATGTCCAGCTTAATCCACACTATAGCTCTCATCTGAACACATGAGGAGAGGGATTTAAACAGAGTAAACATTCTTTCTGAGTCTAGAGGAGCAAAAATCTGTAAGGCATACAGAAGACAGCTGACTAACAGCGTCCTCTGTGACTTCTGTCTGGCTGTGTGCGTGTTACTCGCTCAGTCGTGTCTGACTTTTTGCGACCCCATGGACTGTAGCCTACCAGGTTCCTCTGTCCATGGGATTTTCCAGGCAAGCAACACTGGAGTGGGTTGCTGTTCCCTTCTCCACTCTGAATAAATAAAGCTTATTTTCCTCAGTCAAGCTAAAATATATTTTCAAATGCTGGAAAAACAAACAGCAAAACCCAACTGTATTTTATGCCATCCTCAAAGGCACCACGGTTAAAGTGTCAGGGTTGTTTGTTTGTTAATAAAATTACAGTAGATAGTATGTCTTTAAAGTGATTGAGCAATGTTTGGAAGTGAAATCATACGAAAGGTTACATTTTTTGTTTCAATGACTTGAGAATTTCAGAACAGGGTAGATTTTTTTTGTCATTAACACTGATTTCATAAGGCCATTTTGCAAGACTTCAGTCAACTCTTTTCTATACCAATGAAGTTCTGTAAAATAAGATTTGGGATACTCTGTATTTGTCTTATTTGGAGTCATTTAGAAGGTATAATTGAAACAAAAAGTTTCATACCCTATCATATAAAGACAGTGCAATCCTGGAAATATTAACAGCCAATTCTGAGACTTGAATCCAGTAAGAATTTACGAGTGATTTGTGAGCCTTGCAAATGTGTTTTTCAACCCAAATTCCAATTTCTTCTTACAATGTACATCCATATCACCTGAAAGTTTACTTAAAGGAAATTTCTATTTTAAAAGTAACTTGAAATAGCTTATACCTGAACAAATGCCCTCTATTATTTTAAACACACAAAGACATGACTTGGTGTGCCCTCGTTCAGGTAGCATACTATTCAGTAGCTAAAAAGAAATAGGATAAAACATAACATAAAAAGGAAATTCTTGCCTAAGTTTTTCTGGGAACAGAAGAGTGGAGAAAGGGGAATAATCAATGCTGAACAGAAAGGAAAGATAGAGAATAGGAAGGGAAAACATTTTACTTTTCCATTTTAGGCTTAATTATAAATAGAACGCTAAAGTTCAAATCAGGACTCTCTACTATCACTGTGCAGAAGGTTGCAGGACTGGCCAGGTAATTAAAATACATGTGATGAAAATACTTGCTTATTCCTACCTCTCCTCATTCTTCCATCTCTCTTCATTCATTAAAAATGGAAGAAAAATTAGATAGAGAAGCTGTATCTCTATGAGGTCACCCAAGTCTTGCAACAAACTTGGCACAAATTGGGGTTTGGGGAAGGTTAAGTAGTAAAATGGGAGAAAATTAACTTGTCAGGGTAAGGCCATGAGGCTGGCTGGCATAGGTTGTTAGGGCCCTTTGTGTGGGTGCGCGTACTGGCTCAGAGGTGGGCTAGGTTGGGAGGAGGTCACACCCCCTGAGACTGAATGACAATCAGCTGATTTAGCTACAGGCCCAGGGTCAGCTTAGTTTCACTAAGCAGGTTCAATTCAAAATAGGAGTTGTCCAACAAGGTGTGTATAGGAGGATAAATTCCAGTCAAATGCATCCCAGAAACAAATTCTTTTTCTGTTCTTTTAACTGAAATAGACCAGGGGCATGTGTTTAACTAGATAATGTATAACGGAACACAGCAGACTGCTTGCTACAGAATAGTCCTATGAACAAGAAAATTATGTCTGTCTTTGTTTTTAATACAGGATACTGAATTTCCTTCAGTTAAGATGGTAACTTATTTTCATATTTGATATTTAAAGGTGTCTTTGCACAAGACCAAAAAACCTATCAGATTGGCAAAAATGCAAGATTTTGACAATGTAATATGTTTAGTAGATGCTATGGGAAATGAGCAGTTTCATGTATTATTGGTCGGAAAGCAAAACGTTTTATGTGACATCATCAATAGAGGGGGATTTGGCACCATACAGAAAAATTACCTGTAGATGTCACCTTTCATTTCTAGATATCTGTCTTTAAAAAACACTGACAAACAAACAAACAAAAAGGCATAATCATCAGGCTCTTCACTGCAGGTCCATTTCATGACAGCAAAAAACTGGAAACAGCCCAATGTCTTCAGTGGGGTTTCAGATGAGGAAACAATGCCCTAGTCAAACAGATGGGGAGGCAGCTGTGAAAGAAAGGGAGAAATATTGTTATATATGGCTATGCAGTGAGCTCTGAATTTGTTATTAAGTGAAAAAGAGGGAGGAAGTATGTATAATGCACATCTTAAATGTCAATAATCTACCATGTTAGAGAAAGCCCAGGCCACGTGACGTGAACGTGTATAAGCGTTACAGCGGACAGACCCAGGTGAGATCCTAGTGGCTAGACATCTTTAACCACTACATGTGTGAGTAAGGATGTGCGTTTGTTACAAATTAGATCGTTAAGAACCCCCACGTTGGCCCTTGCCTGGCAGGCAAGGTTCTTCTGGTTGGATTCACGGGTGCAAAAACAAAACCCAAGTTGAAATGGAATTAGCACGAGTTTTATTCATATGACCAGAGGATGGAAGAACAGAAATTTAGTTCACAAATCACCTTCTCACCCAGGGGGATGGTTAAGGTTTGAAGGGCAAGGTTAATGAGGGGGAAGCATATGTGTTGGTCAGCAAATGATCTGATTTTTTTTTCCTTTTTTATACATTTTTCCCATTTAGGTCACCACACTGGGTAGAGGTGCCTGTCCTCTACAGTAGGTTCTCACTTCTTATCTATTTTATCCCTTGTTTGCTGTTGTTCCTCAGTCGCTAAGTCCAGCAATTTGTGACCCCATAGATTGCAGCACGCCAGGCTCCTCACCTCTTTAAGAATTTTCCACAGTTTGCTGTGATCACACAGTCAAAGGCTTTACTGTAGTCAATGCAATGAAGCAGATGTTTTTTCCAGAACTCCCTTGCTTTCTCCATGAGCCAACGAATGTTGGCAATTTGATTTCTGATTCTTCTGACTCTGAAACCCAGCTTGTACATCTGGAAGTTCTCAGTTAACGTGCTGCTGAAGCCCAGCTTGAAGGATTTTGAGCATTAACCTGCTGCCATGTGACATGAGCACAGCTGTGTGGTGGTTTGAACATCCTCTGGCATTGTCATTCTTTGGTGTTGAAATAATTTATACATAGTAGTATATATATGTCAATCCCGCCTCCCAATTTATCTCACTCCTTCTTCCCCCTTTTAATCCATAGGCTTGTTCTCTATGTCCATGCCTCAGTTTCTGCTTTGCAAATAAGTTTATCTGTATAATTTTTCTAGATTCCACATATAAGCGATATTATTTCTGACTTGCTTCACGCTGTATGAGTCTATCCATGTTTCTGCAAATGGAACTATTTTGTTCCTTTTGTGGCCAATATTCCATTGTATAGATGGACCACTTCTTCTTTATTCATTCCTCTGTTCATGGCCATTTAGGTTGCATCTATATACTGACTATTATGAATAGTGCTTCCTTTATGGCTCAGTGGTAAAGTCTCTGCCTGCCAGTGCCAGAGACATCGGTTCGATCCCTGGGTCAGGGAGATCTCTGGAGAAAAAAATGACAATGCACTCCACTAATCTTGCCTGGAGAATCCCATGGGCAGAGGTGCCTGGCAGGCTACAGTCCATGGGATTGCAAAGTTGGACACAACTTAGGGATTGAGCTGCTGCTGCTGCTGCTAAGTCGCTTCAGTCGTATCTGACTCTATGCGACACTATGGACAGCAGCCCACCAGGCTCCCCTGTCCCTGGGATTCTCCAGACAAGGACACTGGAGTGGGTTGTCATTTCCTTCTCCAATGCATGCATGCTCAGTCACTTCAGTCGTGTCTGACTCTGTGCAACCCTATGGACAGCAGCCCACCAGGCTCCTCTGTCCACAGGATTCTCCAGGCAAGAACACTGGGGTGGGTTGCCATTTCCTTCTCCATAGGGATTGAGCACACGCTCACAAACATTGGGTTACATGTATCTCTTTGAATTATGGTTTCCTCCAGATATATGTGCAGGAGTGGGATTTCTGTGTCATCAGTTCAGTTCGGTTCAGTCGCTCAGTCATGTATGACTCTTTGCGACCCTATGGACTGAAGCATGCCAGGCTTCCCTGTCCATCACCAACTCCCAGAGTTTACTCAAACTCATGTCCATTGAGTCAGTGATGCCATCCAACCACTGCATCCTCTGTTGTTCCCTTCTCCTCCCACCTTCAATCTTTCTCAGCATCAGGATCTTTTCATGTAGGTCAGTTCTTCGCATCAGGTGGCCCAAGAATTGGAGTTTCAGCTTCAGCATCAGTCCTTCCAATGAATACTCAGGACTGATCTCCTTTAGGATGGACTGGTTGGATCTCCTTGCAGTCCAAGGGACTCTCAAGAGTCTTCTCCAACACCACAGTTTAAAAGCATCAATTCTTTGGTGCTCAGCTTTCTTTATAGTCCAACTCTCACATCCATACATGACTACTGGAAAAACCATAACTTTGACTACATGGACCTTTGTTGGCAAAGCAATGACTCTGCTTTATAATATTCTGTCTAGGTTGGTCATAACTTTCCTTCCAAGGAGTAAGCGTCTTTTAATTTCATAGCTGCAGTCACAATCTGCAGTGATTTTGGAGCCCTAAAAAATAAAGCCTGTCACTATTTCCACTGTTTCCCCATCTATGTGCCATGACTTGATGGGACTGGATGCCATGATCTTAGTTTTCTGAATGTTGAGCTTTAAGACAACTTTTTCAGTCTTCTCTTTCACTTTCCTCAAGAGGCTCTTTAGTTTCTCTTCACTTTCTGCCATAAAGGTGGTGTCATCTGCTCATCTGAGGTTATTGATATTTCTCCCAACTATCTTGATTCCAGCTTGTGCTTCATCCAATCCAGCATTTCTCATGATGTACTCTGCATATAAGTTAAATAAGCAGGGTGACAGTATACAGCCTTGACGTACTCCTTTCTTGATTTGAAACCAGTCTGTTGTTCCATGTCTGGTTCTAACTGTTGCTTCTTGACCTGCATATAGATTTCTCAGGAGGCAGGTTAGGTGGTCTGGTATTCCCACCTCTTGAAGAATTTTCTGTAGTTTGTTGTGATCCACACAGTCAAAGCCTTTGGCGTAGTCAATAAAGCAGTAGAAGTAGGCTTCCCTGGTGGCTCAGATGGTAAAGTGTCTGCCTGCAGTGCAGGAGACCTGGGTTTGATCCCTGGGTTGGGAAGATCCCCTGGAGAAGGAAATCGTAGCTCACTCTGGTACTCTTGCCTGGAAAATCCCACAGACAGAGAAGCCTGGTAGCCTACTATCCATGGGGTCGCAAAGAGTCAGACACAACTGAGCGAATTCATTTCATTTAGATATTTTTCTGGAATTCTCTTGGCTTTTGGATGATCCAACGGATGTTGGCAATTTGATTTCTGGTTCATCTGCCTTTTCTAAATCCAGCTTGAACATCTGGAAGTTCACAGTTCATGTACTGTTGAAGCCTGTCTTTGAGAATTTTGAGCATCACTTTGCTAGGGTGTGAGATGAATCCAATTGTGTGGTAGTTGGAGCATTCTTTGGCATTGCCTTTCTTTGGGATTGGAATGAAAACTGACCTTTTCCAGTCCTGTGACCACTGCTGAGTTTTCCAAATTTGCTGACATATTGAGTGCAGCACTTTCACAGTATGGTAATTCTATTTTTAGTTTTTTTGAGGAACCTCCATACCCTTCTCCATAGTGGCTATATGAATTTACATTCCCACCAACAAATGAAGTGAAGTGAAGTCGCTCAGTCGTGTCTGACTCTTTGCAACCCCGTGGACTGTAGCCTACCAGGCTTCTCCAATGGGGTTTTCCAGGCAAGAGTACTGGAGTGGGTTGCCATTTCCTTCTCCAGAGGATCTTCCCCACCCAGGGATCGAACCCAGGCCTTCCACATTGTAGGCAGATGCTTTAGGAATAAACCTAACTAAGGGCTTCCCTGGTGACTCAGTGGTAAAGAATCCACCTGATACTGCAAGAGACATGTGTTTGACCCGTGGGTCAGGAAGATCCACTGAAGGAGAAGGAAATGGCAGCCCACTTTAGTATTCTTGCCTGGGAAATCCCATGGACAGAGGAGCCTGGTGGGCTAGAGTCCATGGGATTGCAAAGAGTCACATAGGACTCAGAGACTAAACCACCACCACAACAGAGAACAAGGCACAGATAAAATAAAATTGCCCACGTGTTGCTAATGGTAGCAACTGAGTGATGGGAGTATTAGAGTTCTTTATATCATTCTCCTTTTGTACATGTTTGAACTTTTGCATTGTAAAGATTTTTAAAATGTGTTTGAACTGAATGTTAATCTTTGGGTCTGTCATCTCTTGGGCAAATATCTTGTTTTTCCTCATTATTGTTGTTCAGTTGCTAAGTCATGTCCAACTCTTTGCAATCCCACGGACTGCAGCATGCCAGGCTTCCCTGTCTTTCAGTATCTCTTGGAGTTGGCTCAAACTCATATCGATTGTGTTAATGATGCCATCCAACCATCTCATCCTCTGTCACCCCATTTTCCTCCTGCCCTCGATCTTTCCCAACATAAAGAGTCTTTTTCACTGAGCACCTCTTTGCATCAGGTGGCTAAATTATTTGAGCTTCAGCATCAATCCTTCCATGAATATTCACTGTGGTACTCCCAGTTGGAGAATCAGAGCAGTTGAATCTGGCTATGAAAATTTCTAAGTGGATTTCCTACATGAGGGTGATAAAAATGAATTTTGTAGTTTTTGTTTTTTTAGAAAAAGTGTTCTTAAATATTTATTTGTCCTTCCTCTACTGGTTTCTATCATAAAAGTAAGTTAACATGAAAAATCTAGGCATAAAAACAAAGTAAAGCTGGCAATAAACAAATGGAACCCTTTTATCAGAACTGAGTGAATTATCAGAGGCTGCATCAGACAGTTCAGTCACTCAGTGGTGTCAGACTCTTTGCGACCCCATGGACTGTAGCATGCCAGGCTTCCCTGTCTATCACCAACTCCTGGAGCTTGCTCAAACTCATGTCCATCGAGTCTGTGATGCCATCCAACCATCTTACCCTCTGTCATCCCCTTATCCTCCTACCTTCAATCTTTCCAGCATCAGGGTCATTTCCAATGAGTCAGTTCTTCATGCCAGGTGGCCAAAGAATTGGAGTTTCGCTTCAACATCAGTCCTTTCAATGAATGTTCAGGACTGATTTCCTTTAGGATGGACTGGTTGGATCTCTTTGCAGTCCAAGGGACTCTCAAGAGTCTTCTCCAACACCACAGTTCAAAAGCATCAATTCTTCAGTGCTCAGCTTTCTTTATGGTCCAACTCTCACATTCATACATGTCTACTGGAAAAACCATAGCTTTGACTAGATGGACCTTTGTTGGCAAAGTAATGTCTCTGCTTTTTAATATACTGTTTAGGTTGGTCATAGCTTTTCTTCCAAGGAGCAAGTGTCTTTTATTTTCATGGCTGCAATCACCATCTGCAGTGATTTTGGAGCCCAAGAAAATAAAGTCTGTCACTGTTTCCACTGTTTCCTCATCTCTTTCCCATGAAGTGATGGGACCAGATGCCATGATCTTAGAATACTAGAGTGGGTAGCTGTTCCCTTCTCCAAGGGATCTTTCCAACCCAGGGATCGAACCCAGGTCTCCCACATGTCAGGCAGATTCTTTACCAGCTGAGCCATCAGGGAATCCTAGAGACTGCATAAGAGGAAAGCATTTGTTGCTGAGGTCAGTAAACCCAGATTCTTTCTCCCTGTCTTCCACTAATAAAGGGAGTGAGTGACCTTAGGCACATATGTAATCGTGTGGCTTCTTTTGGCTTCTCTGGTCATGGAGGCCATCTTGTGGCACCGTCTCCCCGGAATCCAATCTAATTCAATTCAGCCCCAATTCAGTTCAATTCAGTTTGGTTCTAGTCTATTTCCTTCTACCAACTATTTGTTTAAAAATACAAATTGCAATAAGCAGATGAACCTTTGTTGCCTAGAAATGCCATTTGCTGGCAGGAATGGAGAAAAGATTCTCCTTCTTAAAAAATATCTCATTTACTATGTCAACAATTAGGCTAAGAACTCATTTGTTACTTTAATATATTCTCCCCTGTAATTAGATTAGTTGTGAAGGAATACATCAGTCTTTCAGTACCTTCTATGAAAAAAAACGCATTAAAAAGATATTCACATTGACATTATATCTCCTTTTATTTGAGGTGATTGAAAACTTGTAATCTGTTCTTATGACAGCCAGGTAATTTTCACAGGATGGTAAGTCTCAATCTTCTAGTACTAGTTTCAAACATCCATATTCAGTTGTCTTAAAAATTATTTATTTGATACGCCAAGGCAGTGTCTATATGTCATTTTGAGGGTGACATTTGCCCTCCACTCCTGTTTCTGTGTGAAAGAATTTTCCTTACAGCAACACTTCAATCCCTGGGGCCCCTATCCCCCGTCACTCACTCCTCCTGAGAGTCATGAGTCTCTTCCTTAACTGCTGAGGTCACAAGAAAGAGACGGACATGCGAGGCTGGTCCCTTCCTCCCTCCTCTGGTCCATCAGGCCCCACAGAGTCAACTCTGAGCTGCATTCATCCTCCATAGGAGGCCTGCGTGTGACCAACTCTACCTGAGGCCAGATGGATCTGTCTTTCTCTATTTGCACTGATGCCTTTGCAGGCCCATTTGTTCACAGGTCTAAAATTGTGCCGTATTTAGTAATCCTGTAAATTTCATTTACTACTCACTACCCGCACAGTAAAGTGGATTTTAGATTTATAGATGAGTGGACTAGGTTTCACAGACATGGCCAGATCACATTACTAGCAAATTACTTCCTTCATAACTCAGTTGGTAAAGAATCCACCTCCAATGCAGAACACCCCGGTTCGATTCCTGGGTTGGGAAGATCCCCTGGAGAAGGAAATGGCAACCGATTCTTGTATTCTTGCTTAAGAAATCCCACAGACAGAGGAGCAGTCCATGGGGTCGCAAGAGTCAGATACGACTTAGCAACTAAACCACCACCATATATTCACTATAGTATTATTAGCAAATTATAGGTGTCAGTCCCAATTCTGTTGGGAGTCTTCAAGAGGGTCCATTAAAGAGTATGTTACCCATTTCTCTGAACCCACTTCTAGGAAATTTAGAAATAAGTCAAAAAGTGGCAGATAGAGGTCAAGAATCACCAGCATTTATATGAAGAGTTAAGTTGGAGCTCAAGTAATTGGCAAAACCAACACCCAGAATCAGAAAGATTTGCCCACATAAGACAAGAACATGCCTCCTGCCCCCACTCCTCTTGGTTCCCTTTCTTCCTTTCTTCCCCCAATCCCAGCAAGGGTACAGCCTAACTGGTAACTAGTCTAGACTCTAGAGAAACAAAGGAGACAGCTGGCTTCCCTGCAGGTAGCTCACTCTCAGAGTTGGAATCCCAGAGAGGGGAGGAGCCCACGACGTTTAGGCTTGCCCAGCTTTCTGATTCGTTCTTCAGCTTCCCTGGGGGTGGAGTAAGTGAAAGGTGAGAGGCTCTAGGGTAAATCTCATAGTTAGAAGAAGGAAACATCAGGAGTGGGAAATAAACATTCACCCCCAAATTCCTCAGATTAAACTTTTTTAACCCCTTACATTCAGACAGTAATTCATGCTTAGTCCTCAGAAGGGGAAATACACAAGCCACCAGTTTCACTCTTACATCCAGGTTCCTACACTGCCTGTCTTTTTGAATTCTCCTGGGATCCTTCTGCCACTGTAAAATTTGCCTCTAGGACGTCTGAAATGGATACATACATCTCATTAAGTATGTCAACTTCTAATTACTTTACAATGCTCTATTAGTTTCTGCTGTATAGCAAAGTGAATCAGCTATATGTATACATATACCCCCCCCGACCTTCAATATTTGTAAAACAATTCTACTCAAATAATAAAATTAAAAAAATATATATTTTTAAGAGGATTTAAATAGAGACATCCCTATGAGAGTGAAGTTTTTTAAATAGTGACCTTTGAAATTTTGAAATAAATCATTTTAATTTAAAGATGTAAAACACAAAAAGTATATCAATTTTAAAGCCAGTCTCAATCCAAAGCTGAAAGTTCATTCTCTATTCCATTTCTATTTTCAAATTATGTTGGTCACATTTTCCCACAGCATGTCAGAGGTTCTTCAGTGAGATTTAATGCCAACCAAAAGATAGAAAGTATAAAGTTTCTTTCAATAAGGAGATGCCAGCATCATAGGAATATTCCAAATCTGAATATAAAGACCCCCACTACTTTAAAGTCCCAGGGCAAAACTGAAGTTCAAAGATTAAATCTTCTTTCAAGTTCAAGTCAAAATATATTAAAGTCCAAATGAATTAGAGTCTGATATCAAGTTATTTTCCCCTGTGGAATCACATGTTTGAAGTTTAAAATTTCTAAGTTATAATTAAGACCCAGACTATCCTTCCAAATTTATTATTCACCTCAGTCTCAGCAGAGGGGTGAGATACATCCAGTGATGCCTGAGTAGATTTGATCTTCTTTCAACAGCTGCCTTCTGAGACACATCTCAGAGGAATAGGTGTAGTTCTTCCTTTGAGGGCTTCAGAATGTGTCATGTCAAGTCTCTGATACTCCTCCTTTTAAAGAATCCAAAGGAATAACAAGAAACAAGATTTATTGTAGCATTGGCTCCACACCCACCACATTTAGAAGACAAGCTAATTTCTAGTCCTTGGTGTTACCATCCTGTGTAAAATCACATTGCCAGAAGCCAGTCACCACAGACAGGGCTCTCTGAGAGAAGGGTAGGAGGACCCTGGTTAGTTCCTGCCTGTCCTCTGCACTCCACTACCCAGAAACGGAAACTCCCCTGGGAGAAATCTTCCAAGGACAGACAGAGAAATGCACCACCAATTTGCAAATCTGGGGGTAGGGAGGAGCCTCCTGTACTTACTGCTTGCTCTCTTGGAGAGTGACAAAAAGCCTTTGCTGTCTGTATGCAAAGCTGAGAAATCTTTGCATTGTTGACCATGTTTACATCTGGACTTGACCAAGGTGCCTTTCTAGCCACTTAGTAGGGTATTAAAAGCTCCTGCTCTCTACCGCTTCCAGTACTGAGTGTGGGCTCTTATCCAGCGCCGCGGCGTCTTACTCTTGTGAGCAGACATTCGTTCCTAAGTGCTCCTGTGCCTTTCTATTTAAAGCCATGTTAGGGCTCCCCCAAATTGGCTCCCTGACATTGTTATTGTGATTACAATTAACCTGAACAGAACCAAAATGAGTTTGTGGTGAGCCCCATAAATCCAAGGCTAACGTCAACCCTGAAGATAATTCACAGCATGCAAATAAGGATAATTTGGGAAGATGATTCAGGTCGGTCGTGGAAAATTTAGTCAGAACCTCATCCGTGCTCTCTATAATGCTAGAACTCAACTCACATTCACTCTGAAGCAGCAGATATGATTTGTAGAACAAGGCCTCTGAGACCTGTAACATCGGAACAGTGCTCAGCTATGACTACTCTGGAAAAGTTGTGCCTACATTTTATGGTGAACTGGAGCCTCCTGTACCTAGCTGAGGGCCTCCTGTGGATCTCTCTTGCTAGGCTGCCAGAGATTTGACTGAAGCCATATTTTTCCCAAGGTCATCACTCTTTGCTTAAGCCTCAGACTCTTCAAACAAATAAACAATCATTACAAACAAACAAAGCTGCCATAACCCGTTTTCATCCACCCAGGTCAAAATACAATGTTCCCCATGTCTTAACGTTTCTTCCTTGCCTGCCCAGTTGCTTTGGTCATGTCCAACTCTTTGTGACCCTGTGGACAGTAGCCTACCATGTTCCTTTGTCCTTGGGATCCTTCAGGCAAGAATACTGCAGTGGGTTGCCATGCCCTCCGCCAGGGGATCTTCCCAACCAGGGATGGAACCCACGTCTCCTACATCTCCTGCATTGCAGGTGTATTTTTCACCACTGAGCCACTGGGTAAGCCCCAGTGTTTCTTCCTTTTGTCCCAGCAATTAAACTCTAGCTCCACACATCTCTAAAAATAGAAAGAAAGAAGAAAGATACAAGTTCAAAGCACCTAGCTGCAACAGTAAAGGCCAAGCCTATCATCCTATGTCTTGTTCCTTCCCAAAACCTCCCACACATACATTTGGTCTCCCATTTCACTCTTATGTTTCATTTCTCAGGGATCCTAGCCCAGGCAGGAAATGTTGGGAATCTTTGAGGGAGAGGGATAAACCTCTCCATTCCTCTTTCATAACTACGTTCTGAACAAATCCAGAAATAAAACAGATATACAGATGGAACTTATTTTTGGTAAACTCCAGGTTGGAGCACGTGGCTTATGAACAGGTAAGTTTCCTAACACTGCATCTCAGTGTTAGAACTGGCCATGTGGACAGGTGGCCCTGAAAGGTGGCCCCCTGCCACAAGCTATTAGAGCGACCGAGAACACTTGCTTCCAGCTCCCCAGAGGAAGGAGGGCAGAGCTCACCTGAAAATGCCTGATTTATTCTTCACAGGTTTAGCGATCACGCAAGTCTTTCCCTCTCCCCAGGGACAAGTGAGAAAGGGACTGAAGAGTATAATGCTAATGAGTTCTGTGTCCAAAGAAAGAAACTGCTTAGGGAGTAATTCCACCCCTGTCTTTAATGCCCCTTAACAGATCCAAAAGATTGTAGCTTCTCATCTTTCTATTAGGGAGAGCCCACTTTCCTACTAGTAAAGTTTCTGTTTCTGCTACTGTTCAGATGCATATCTTATATATATACATACATATATATACACACACACACACACACACACACACACACACACATATAGGCAGTTTTCTTTATTTTTTTCTAGTTTTATTGAGATACAACTGAAATTAACATTGTGTGCATTTAAGGTATACAGAAGGTTGATTTGAATACTAATATATTGTTAAACAGTCACCGTCATAGCATTAGCTAACACCTCTGTCACATCACATGATTATCATTCTTCTTTGGCAGTTATCTTTAAACAGATGACTATCTCTTCTACTCTGTGATGGACTAAATGTATGTAAAATTATCTCTGAGTCTGGCAACACATTCCCCGTCATTAGACTCAGTGTGGCCAGGAAGGTGGTAGTGAAATGAGACAAAATTAAACTGGTCTTTGGCAACAGTGCCTTTACTTCAGCCCCAGAAAGCCAGGGTGTTAATATAAACTCAGGGACTGGCAACATGATTCCTTTTCTCCTCCCACTGCCTCTGGAGTTAGAATAGAAATCAAAGTCAGTGAGAGGTCATGCTTGTGAAAGGCACTGCCAAAACAGTTAAGGCTCAGTACATTTTGATTCTCCCTCTCCTTTCCTGTGAAGAGACACATTCTTAATGCATTTGAGAATGGAAACAAATGAGTGGAAGTTTATTCTTTGTGCTGAAATGACATTATTTATTTAAACACTTGATGACGCTTGATGGGGCACAATAATTACAGTTAGAGCTGGGAATAAACCATTTTCAACTTTCCTTCTCTATTTCTTAACAGAAGAAGAAATTATGGGAAATTCATTAGAATGAGGCAAGCAATCTTCATTTGACTATGCCTGTTAGTTCTGATTTGGGTCATGGGAATTCTCTTCCTTGTTGTTTGAGCTCTGTTGTTTATAAGAGAAAATGAACATGTTGAAATTATTAGCATTGAGGAGTTGGAGAGCAAATAATGCTAATGGAATAAACAATACATCATTTATTGGAAGTCCTCTTTAGGGATTTATACCAAATCACTTTACTAGCCTCAACAGCATAATATTTAGCAAACTCTAACAAGTTTCAGGGAGAGATATTACTTTGTGACTCAACAAGTATCCTTGATATACTGCCTAAATTAGACAGCCTATTAAAAATTAATGGCAGACCAATTTCTTGCAATTATACTTTTACCTAGGGAGCAGTCTGCCTGGTTTGTATGATATTAGGAACCTCTGGCTGTGCATCTTCTTTACAATTTCAGCCAAGTTTGTCAATGAAGTTTATTTCACACGATCTTATCGATAAGCAGACATATTTAAATGGGTATGGGACATAAGATGTAAAGAGTTTAGAAGGAATTGATCTGCCAATGGTAGTAATTTAAGAAGGCAGCTGTATGTTGGATGCTGGGATGTACTGCCCTGATTCCCTTTTAGGAAGGAAGGACTAATTCCACAGTTGCAGAGAGATGCTATAATTCAGCCCGTAGCTGCCAGTCCTTTAAGGGGATTGCCTTCAAGAAGAAAATTGCCTCACCTGAAGTCACATCTCCTTCCAGAGGCAGCCGACATCTGATGGCTGACCAATGCAGAATATAATGACCAGGTCCCAGGTCCCCACGTCAGGATAGCTTTTAAGGGCCATCCTAGCTCCAGAACCCCTGAAGGTCTCAACTGAGAATCTGATTGGTCTGAATCACAGGTCAGTTGATTCCTTTGCCCAGTTCCTATTTCTCATGCTATTGGCTGAATCATTTCTGCTTAGCAGGGGATCTGACCTGACAACTGACAGGTTTTCAATACAAAATTATATTCTGAATCAAATTCTGACACACACACACACACACACATTCAACAATTACTCATTTACATTCACTTGTTGGCTTAAGGGGAAGATAATACAGATATAGCCTTCTCTTTCTCCACCTAAATTACGGTAACTGTGAGCGAGAATAGTGTTGCTATAGATTATCAACGACAGGAATATTTTACTGGACATGATCCCAGGGACTATAGGCTAATGGATTTGACAACTTAAAGTTGTTAAATGATACAGAATATCAAATTTTGCAGAAAAATAAGTAGAAAGCTGAATAAGCCTATACTTACTAAGGATACTAAATTCTTAAATGAAAACTTCTCCACAGAGGTAATCTAGGTCCAGATGGCTTTCCAGTAAATTCTACCAAAAATTTAGAACAAAATTGTTCCAAACCTACTCAAAATCTTTGGAAAAGTAATTGAGGAAAGAACATTTACTAATGCATTTTAGGATGTTAGCATTATGATGGTGGTAAAATTATACAACATTATAAGAAGACAAAGCTACCAAAAAGGGTACAAAAACACTCTCAGAAAAAGGAGGCTGGTGTTCTGTGCTGACCTAGAGGGTTGGGATTGGGGAGGTGGGAGGGAGGCTCTAGAGGGAGGAGATATATGTATACTTATGGCTGATTCATGTTGTACAGTAGAAACAAACAGCATTATAAGGCAATGATCCTCCAATTAAAAATTAAAAAAAAAATAAAGCACACACACACAAAAATGTTGGCCCCAAAATTTTCATCTAAATATGAGAAAATAAAATGTATATGTGTATATATATATATATACATGTATCATATATACATAATTAAAACAAAATATATAAATACATGTATATTTTTTCAATTACCAAATAATTTATCATAACTAAGTGTCTTTATTCCAGGGTTGCAAGATCTGTTTAACATTGGAAAATCAATCAAAATATTCACCATATTAACAGAATAAAGGAGAAATAAACGTGATTATGTCAGTAGATGATTAACTCATTCATGATTAAATTGCAATAAACCAGGAATAAAATAGCTTCTCAAACTAATTAAGGGCATCAACAAAAATCCAACAGTTAATATTATATTGAATGCTTTCCCACTAAGATTGGGAACCAAACTGAAGTGCTCTGACCACTTTTATTCAGCATTGTTCTGGATCTACTTTACAGAGCTGTTTGGCAACAAAGAAAAGTAAATAAAAGGCATAGACATTTCTAAAAAGAAACATTTTACTTTTCAAGCAGTCTGAAAAGTTTGCCTTGTGGTGTTGTTTAAATATGTTTGTTGTTTTGTTTTTAACCCAAGTCCTCATGTTATGCAGTATTTGAATCTGTTTTGCCTGTCTTTCATTGCACCATTTTTTTCCTCCTGTGATTTTTTTGCTTCATTTTTTATCTTATTTTTATTTTATTGTTTTCAAGCCATTCTTAAATTCCTCTTATTACATTATAAAATTTTTAGTTGAATCTAGTACACCATGTAATTAGGCACTTATAATTTAGTTTTTGCAAAATTGTTTCATTTTCATTTTCTTTTTGGTCAAAATATTTTTTAAAGTGGTTCTTCTGTGTTTTTGCTTATTTCTGTTCAGAGTTTGTGATTTTCTGATTCAGATGGTTTATTAAACATCTATGAATGCTTGTATACATATATTTAAGCCAGACTGGAGTGCTGTTTTATAATTTTCTTCTGCTTCATTGTTGTTTTTCTTTGAGGGAGGAAAAGATTTTTCATTAACTGGATTGCTTGGATTTTAGTTTTCTGTTTCCTTTTTAGAGAAGTTTCTGTGTTAAGTAGACTGAACTTTTCCTGTTTATACCTGGGTCTACAATAATAATTTATGTATACACCAAAAAAGGGTTTGGTGAACATACAGGAATAAATGTTTTTGGGGGAAGTAGATCAGCATGTCTTTGGATTATGTTTTTCTCTTTAGTTCTGCAAGATTCTTAAATTCTCTTCTTACTTTCTTCTTTAATCACCAAACCTGTAAAAGATGCCCTACCCATCCTATTTGTTTCATTCTTTTCCAGAAGAAAGTGTGTTTTGAATTTGTCTTTTCAGATCCTGAGCACCTTTCCGTAGCCAGAGTTCAGGTCTACCAGTTTTCAGACCATTTCAGAATTTCTCTGCTTTGACTGAGCCTTGCCGTTCTGGATCTTATTTGCTGCATTATCCTTCTTCTACCCAGCCTCTTCAGGCACCACTTCGTTTCCACATGGGCTTATGGGGTGAGGTCACATTGATGTCTGCTGGAATTCGGTCTTCATTTTTTCCCCTTATATTTAGCGCAAGTACTGTGACACTCTCAATATCCAGGTGATGCCAAAGAGGGCAGTTTTTTGTGGCTTCACTTGCTCTTCTTTACTTGATCAGTTTGCTTTCGCCAGGGAATACTGAGAGATTTTAGTCTGAGAACCTGACATTATCCTAGGGAAACCCAGAAGTCCATCCCACTGATTTAGCAAATAATTTCCTATTATTTATAATGGAGTGATTGTTATCTACTTAAAATAACTGTATACGAAATGGCCATAGGAGGCAAAATCCATAGAGAGAGAAAGTAGATCTGTGGTTGCTAACAGCCAAGGAGGGATGAGGGGCTCAAGCATGGGGGCCTTCCACTGACATAGAGTATCCTTTTCTTTTCTAATATAATTCATTTTTAAAATCAGAATCAGTTTCACAGAAAAGTTGAGTGAAAGATGGAGAGATTTCCTGTACATTCTTTGCCTCCACACATGTACAGCCTGCCCACTATCAACATTCATTCCAGTTTAGTCGCTCAGTCGTGTCTGACTCTTTGCAACCCCATGAACCGCAGCACGCCAGGCCTCCCTGTCCATCACCAACTCCCGGAATCCACCCAAACCCATGTCCATTGAGTCAGTGATGCCATCCAACCATCTCATCCTCTGTCATCCCCTGCTCCTCCTGCCCTCAATCTTTCCCAGGATCAGGGTCTTTCAAATGAGTCAATTTTTTAATCTCTAGGGGCCAAAGTATTGGACTTTCAGCTTCAGCATCAGTCTTTCCAGTGAATATTCAGGACTGATCTCCTTTAGGATGGACTGGTTGGATCTCCTTGCAGTCCAAGGGACTCTCAAGAGTCTTCTCTTGAAGACCATCAACATTGATGAACCACATTGACACATCATCACCACGGGCCATAGTTTGCTTTAGGGTTCTCTGTTCATGTTCTACATTTTACAGGTCTGACAATTGTCTGATCTGTACCCACCATTACAATATCACACAGAGTAGTTTCACTACCCTGAAAATCCTCTGTGCTCTGACTCTTGGGTTTCTTTATGAGATGAGAAAAAATGTTGACAATTAGATTGTGCTGGTGTTTGAACGTTTACCAATATATTAATACTAAAAAATATTGAGTTGTATGCTAGTGAGTAAACTGTATGATACATAAGCTACTTATTAATCAAGCTGTTAAATATTTTGTTAAGAGTTTCACGGTTTGGATGTTTTCATTGTTCAGATATTTCTTAGATGGTAAAGAATCTGCCTGCAATGTAGGAGACTGGGGTTTGATCCCTGGGTCAGGAAGATCCTCTGGAAAAGGGAAGATGCCCTGGGAAAAGGGAATGGCTACTCACTCCAGTATTCTTGCCTGGAGAGTTCCATGGACAGAGGAGCCTGGTGGGCTACAGTCCATTGGGTCGCAAAGAGTTGGACATGATTGAGCAAACTAACACTTTCATTTTCATATCCATGGAGTCTGGAAAACTGTAAATTACTAATACTAGAGTATTTCTAACCTTTCTCTTTTCCTTCATAGTAAATGAGTTCTTGCTTTGCTTGCAATTTTGTTCCCTTTACCTCCTCCTCTGAGGATTAAGTTCTGAGAAAAATTCTTTTTCTTTTATCCCTCATGCAGGTTTTGAAAAAAAGGAAATACTATAAAAAATTAGACATGCATGGTCTAAGGTTTCAGTGGGAATTTTTCAGATAATTTGTAGAGAAGCACTTATGTTACTATAGGAAATGGATGGGAAAAGGTTATTATTAAGCACTGCTGTAATCTAGGCATCATTTTCATATGACTTGAGAAACCTAAGTGCACATTTGCTTATTTTCAAATTACATTTTGGTTGTGAAACTGTATCCTGTTTCTGATGACTGTACTATGTGGACCATGACTTAAATTATTTATAATTTTGGGGAGTGGGCATAAAGTTTGGCTCTCAGTTAAGTCCCAGAAAAAAACGTTCATCTAGACTAGAACCATTTGCTCTCTTTTTTTCCATTTTTAACAGACAGTTGGAAATGGGAATCCTAAAGAATAGAGGATTGTGGAGGTAGAGCTGAGAAATTATCAGAATATTATCAGAAGAGAAGAGACATGTTTGAGACCATGCTAAAATCAAAAGGGAAAATGATGGGAACATTTGCTTTTCTAGATTGGATGTGCCAGCTTGAGAACCATATCATATAATGCTTTGTGAGTCACCCTAAAGTGAGAAATTAAAAGCCAAAACAAAGTTAAAACACCCTTTGGAAGCAGCAAGCTGAGAATTGCTTTTTATTCCAAAATCCGTTGACATCAACTTTTCTTAGATGCCTACAGGTGGTTAATGCTAGCTATGAAAGCTGCATGTAAATTTTATGATCTTAAACAATTCTTAATCTTACCAAGCCTTGGGGTTTTTGTTTGCAACAGGAAATTATTCTAGAAATGTCATGCAGTTGTTGAGAGATTTAAATGGGCTAGTATATAAAAAGTGCCTGGCACATAATAGTTGCTAAATAAATGCTAACTTCCTTTGCTCCCTTCTCCTTTACTCTTCTGCAGAATGTCTATTAATATCAAAAGAAGCCATATATTTTCATGTAACTCTCCTTTGGTTGAAAACCACAGGGAAAGATAATTAAGTTTAATCGATGAACAGATATAAAGGCACATTAACAGATGCCCCATATTATAGCGGCAAAGGCTGACTGCTTTTCAAATGCTTGTTATAAAACATGACATTAATCAAGAAGACTAATTTTGGTGCTGATGTGATTTTAAGTGCTTCTACTCAAACTCCACCTAGGGAAAGGAATATATTCAGAAAAGGAAGCAACTGGGGCAAATCCCTGTGGCTAATCATACTGATATTAGCTTTTCTGCCAATGGGAATATGATTAATTTCCAAGTGTAACATGAAGAATAGGATGCGTGGAAAACTTCAAATTTAATTTCTTGATTAGTTAATGTTTCAGCTCTTAGGATTTTACTTTTATTCAAGTCATTTCCCAAATTACTCTCTTAAATGATCTGATCTGGGATGTTCAAGTATAGGAAAGTGGATAGACATCATATTTTTAGCACATATTCCATTAATTCATCTGAAAATCAAATTTAATTTTTATTGTAAAACTTGTTTAGTTCTTAAGCTATGTCCAGCTCTTTGCAATTCCATGGACGGTTGCCTGCCAGGATCCTCTGTCAATGGGATTTCCAAGGCAAGAGTACTGGAGTGCATTGCCGTTTCCTTCTCCAGGGGATCTTCCTGAGCCGGGAATCAAACCTGAGTCTCCTGTATCGTCAGGCAGATTCCACTATGTTTGAATATTTACTTGTATGTCTTGACATCCAGGCAGATTCCAAGAGGAGACAATATGTTTGGCTTGCTTAGTGTTGTCTCCTTGATTTTTAGAATCATGCTTGGTACATATGAGTGGCATGTATGGAACTGTAATTTTTAATATGGCACAAACTGAGCTCAATAACATTGTTTGGAAAAAATACTTAAAGTTTTATATTGATTTATACCATAAATTTGTAAGTGCTGTGGACTGAAGTAAGCATCAGTTCAGTTCAGTTCAGTCGCTCAGTCGGGTCCGACTCTTTGCGACCCCATGGACTGCAGCACACCAGGCCTCCCTGTCCATCACCAACTCCCGGAGTTTACTCAACACCGTCTGTTGAGTCGGTGCTGTCATCCAACCATCTCATCCTCTGTTGTCCCCTTCTCCTCCTGCCTTCAATCTTTCCCTACATCAGGGTCTTTTCAAATGAGTCAGTTCTTTGCATCAGGTGGCCAAAGTACTGGAGTTTCAGCTTCAACATCAGTCCTTCCAATGAACACTCAGGACTGATCTCTTTTAGGATGGACAGGTTTGATCTCCTTGCAATCCAAGGAACTCTCAAGAGTCCTCCAACACCACAGTTCAAAAGCATCAATTCTTCAGCAATCAGCTGTCTTTATAGTCCAACTCTCACATCCATACATGACTACTGGAAAAACCATAGTCTTGACTAGATAGACCTTTGTTGGCAAAGTAATGCTTTTTAATATGCTGTCTAGGTTGGTCATAACATTCCTTCCGAGGAGTAAGCGTCTTTTAATTTCATGACTGCAGTCACCATCTGCAGGGATTTTGGAGCCCCCCAAAATAAAGTCTGTCACTGTTTCCACTGTTTTCCCATCTATTTCCCATGAAGTGATGGGACCAGATGCCATGATCTTAGTTTTCTGAATGTTGAGTTTTAAGCCAACTTTTTCACTCTCCTCTTTCACTTTCATCAAGAGGCTCTTTAGTTCTTCTTCACTTTCTGCTATAAGGGTGGTGTCATCTACATAAGCGTAAGGATTCTGATAAATAAGAGAGAGATACAGTCATGGAGGTTGCACTCTAACTGTGCAGAGAGCATAAGTGAAGTGATTCAGTCATGTCCAACTCTTTGCGACCCTGTGGACTGTAGCCTACCAGTATCCTCCATCCATGGGATTCTCCAGGCAAGAACACTGGAGTGGGTTGCCATTTAGAGCATAGTTCAATGTTAACAGCATAGACTCCAGAGCCAGCCTGCCTGGATTACAAGCCTACTTCTCCTATTTTACAGCTCTGTCATCTTGGTCAGGTTATCCAACCTCTACATGCCTTGATTTTCCTCATTTGAAAAGTGCACATAAGAATCATATCCTCCTAAAATAATGGGACAGTGCCTAATTTATAATGTGTGTTAAACTGTCACTTGCTAATTACAGTGAGAAGAAACAAACAACCACAATCTTAACTATGGATAATAGAAGCGGGTATGAAGTCTGTAGTAGATGGAATTCTAAGAATTATCCTCAGTGATCCTAATCCTTGTAAAGTCTTCTCCTCTTCAACTTAGATGGAGTCTGTGAATATAATGAGATATGATCCTTCTTGTGATCATGTTATGTGAAAAGGAATTTTTATATATTTAATAAGTTTGGTTGGTTTGGAGTTAATGAAAAGGTAGAGTATCTGATAGGCCCAATCTAATCATGTAGGCTCTTTAAAACAGCAGTCCCCAAGACAATTTTTCCATGGACTTGGGGGTGGGGAATGGCTCCAGGGTGTTTCAAGTGCATTACATTTATTATGCACTTTAGTTCTATTATTATGATTGCATCAGCTTCACCTCGGATCGTAAGACATTAGATCCTGGAGGCTGGGGACCCCTGCTTTAAAAGCAGAGAGTTTCCTCTGCCTGTGGCATCAGGTGAATGTGGAGACATTGAAAACGTGAGAAGTGTTTGCCATACCATTGGTAAAGACCACAAAGCCATCAAACGTGGTACCTGGTTGACAGGAAGAAAACAGGGGCTTCAGTCTCAAAAGCACAAAAACTGCATTCTGCCAACAACCTGAATAAATCCAGAAGCTCATTCTCCCCCAGAGTCTCCAGAGAAGAGCCCAGAAGGTTGGCCAACAGCTTGATTTAGGCTTGGGAGTCCCTGAACAGAGAACACAATCAAACCTGCTCACATTTCTGCCCCATGGGCTGTGAGATAATCAGTGACTGTTATTTTAAATTACTAACTTTGTGGTAATTGGTTTTATATTAATAAAAAAGAAAGCATACAGGGCCCTATGGAAGTATATAGCAGGCTCATCCAAGTTACTCTTGAAGGCTCCTTGTGCATGCTAAGTTGCCTCAGTCATGTCCAACTCTTTGCAACTCTATGGACTATAGCTCACCAGGCTCCTCTGTCCATGGGGTTATCCAAGCAAGAATACTGGAATGGGTTGCCCTGCCCTCCTCCTGGGGATCTTTCCCACCCAGGGATTGAACCCACGTCTCTTATGTCTCCTACATTGGCAGGCAGGTTCTTTACACTAGCACCACCTGGGAAGCCTTTAAGGCTTCTTAGAGACAGCGAAATGAAATTGAGACCTGAAATGATGAGTAAGAGCAAGGAAAAGTCAGTGGGAAGGGGGGGCTCAAGTTGAGAGAGATACAGAAGACTTTAAAGAAAAAAATGAAGGTATTTGGAATGGAAATAAGATCAGATGACTACCATGGGTGAAAAGAGTGACAGATGAGCATGCATAATTAGCAAAATTGAACCGACCAGGCCAGGATAGGTCTTTTAAGCCAAATTTGAGCATTTAGGTAATATTGTTTATGTGTATGTTGTCACATACACACATCATACACACACATGAACACACATACATCTTTGGGAAACTATTAAAGGATTTAAAGTAGCAAGAGAGTAATATGGGTAGAATTTCCTCACCTTCTTTCCCTTTCTAAGGATATTCTATTCATATTTCAAATGCATCTTCTTTTGTGAAGGCTTTTTGTTATCCCCAAGGCTAACAATGACTTCTTCCACTGTTCTCTCATATATCTAAAGTTTTCCATTCACTAAGCAGAGATTCTTTCAGGCACAGTTCTAAACATGTTATACATATTAACTCAAGTATTCATTATTCCAACCCATGAAATAGTCATATATACTTATCCCCATTTTACTTATAAGGTGGGCTGAGTGCAGTAGATATTAGGGGTCATGGAAGTCTTACAGCCACCAATGGTCATTCTGTAGGTAATAGCTACTTCATTCATCTACACTTAAGACAGATCAATCAATAAGTATTTATTGAGTGCTATTTCATAGCTTATCCAAGGTAAATTTTAGGAAGGTTTTGAAAAGGTAATCTGAAAAGAATTGTTAGTATGTGTTCTAAGTACATAAGTTTGATTTTAAAGAAGATAAAGATTAATCTTTTTAATTTTAGTCATGGTACTGAACAAATGTGCATTTTAGCTCAACCCTCTTCCCAAATGAACCATAACCTTTCCATTGGAAGACATATTAGCTTATTATTTTTTAGCTTATTATTTTAGAGGTTCATTTACTTTCAAACTTTCCCTGAAGCTCTTTTGTTTGCTATTCCTGCTGTGAGAATATTGGAGAGTTTCATTAGGTGTTATAGACTGTTCTAATCAAGGCTTCATTGTGCACGGTACATACTCAGAAAAATCTACACCTGAGTATGCCACAGCAAGTTGACTGTTGTTTTTCATTTCGCTTAGTTACGACATTTTTATTAGGTCCCAGATTGCTTACTTTGCCTTAGACATTTCCTATATTAATTAAACTGATGATGGTTCCACTGTTTGTTTTCCCTTTAAAGAGTTGAATGAAAGGGAGAATTCCTTTGAGTATTTTTGAAACTTTGGTGTTTAAACTCAATATGAATATGTAATCTCATTCTTCCTTCTTAAAACCGTTGAAATTCCACAGAGATAAATATTTGTAGCCCAATTTATAAACTCTTGATTGATAATTGGAAAATTACTCTCCATCAAATAAAAAAAAATCTCTTTAAATGTCAACAAAATTAAGCATGATGTGCAAACCTTTCTTTAAACTATTTCAAAATGAAAGAAAATGATCTTAAAAATAAAAGCTAGTGTGATGTTATGTCATAACACTGTCAAAAAATTTCATATTTATCAGTAGAGTGGAATTTTTGACTCTACAGAAATTTTTCTATGTTTGAAAGTGAACACTGATGGTATAAAAAATACTGCAAAACCTTCTTAAAATCCTTGATGCCAATTATAAAATTATTTCTTTTAGATAATATGCTATGTGAGATTAGGGGTAAGAGTTGACTGTGGTATTAGTTGGACTCCCCTGATGGCCCAGATGGTAAAGAATCTGCCTGCAATGCAGGAGATCTGGGTTTGATCCCTGGGCTGGGAAGATCCCCTGGAGAAGGGAATGGCAACCCACTCCAGTATTCTTTTTTTTTTTTTTTTTCCCACTCCAGTATTCTTGCCTGGAGAACTCCATGGACAGAGGAGCCTGTACAGCTATAGTCCATGGGGTCGCCAAGAGTCAGACACGGCTGAGTGACTAACTCACACACACAGAGGGTACTCGTTACTGTAACTAGAGGCATTCTCACTTGCTTAAGAGGGACGTGGCTGGTTGTCCCTTCACAGATCTGGGAATCTTTCTTCCCCTTCGGCTACGATTCTCTTGAAGTGCATGTATGCTCTGTTGCTCAGTTGCCTCTGACTCTTTCCAACCCATGGACTGTAGTGAGCCAGGCTCCTCTGTCCTTGGAGTTTTTCAGGCAAGAACACTGGAGTGGGTGGTCATTTCCTACTCAGGGGGATCTTCCCTGACCCAGGGATCAAATTTGCATCTCCTACACTGGCAGGCAGATTCTTTACCACTCTGTCACCTGGGAAGCCCCCTTCATGCAGTATTAGGGTTAAAATAACACCCAAGTGCCTTGACTCCATATTTGCAAATATAGAACCAGAATCATTACATGACTCTTGGAATAATATTTTTTTGAAACAAAGTCGGCTTTCCAAGTGTAAAGCATGAGACTGAATGCCTGATGGTCTTAAGCACAATTTCTAAGTCAATCCTAGATTGATACTGGTGTTAGACCAACCCATAGAATTTGCCCCATGAAGGCATTTGGTAAAACTGTCCATAATATGCAACTGTCTCTTAAGGATTGTCTCTGCAAAGTAACAGTTGTATGGTGTTTTCAAAATGTAAGTACTATGTAAGAAATTGATTATTATCCACTCCTTTCTCCTGCTCATTTTTGCTCTGCTGAAGTATTTGGACAACTGAATGCTTTTGTTCACCTGCAGTTGCTTGCAGATTTCTCTCTTTCATCTCCCAAAATAGAGGTTCTTGGCTTTAAAACCAGACCTCCCTATTACAATAAATAAATACCTTTTTTATAAGAAAAATAAGTAGGTTGTAGGAAGGATGTTTACAGTTTCAGAGGCTACAGAAGAAAAGATTTTCTTGTTCACTGAGCATTGTCTTTAGAAATCATCTTTTAAATGAGTCTCAGTGAGTGGGAATTGTGTTTGACTTTGGTAGTGAATATATCAACAAGCAGTGTTTGGTTATATGTAAAAAAACAAAAATAACTGAAAGTAACAAAATTTCTGCAAAATGACTCAGAATGAAGAACTGTCTTCCATCACAGCCTTTATGAGTCATCAAATCTACTGAATTCCTACTTTACTTTTAAAAACAGCAAATAGGATTGGATATCACAGAAATATACTTTTAGAAACTGGGCATTAAAAGATAGTCTAAAATTCCATTTGTGTGCATGACAAGGATTAAAACCTTAATTTTATTTGTGTGAAGTTGGTATTAATATTATTAAACTATTTATTGAATATAACTAGGAACTCCGGAGCTGGGAAAACATTATATTTATAGCTTCCACATATAAGAAGTTTGGACTCTATGTTAGTTATCTGGGGTTGTGTAACGACTTACACACACTTAGTGGCTGGAAGCACCATACATTTGTAATAGCCTCAGTTTCTGAGGGTCAGGAGTCTGGGCAGAACTTAACCTGGGTCCTCTGTTAGGAGTCTTTCATGGGTCAGAATCAAGGTGTCATCCAGACAGGGTTCTCATCTGAAGACCAAACTAAGGAAGGAGCTGCTTCCAAACTCGCATGCTGTTGGCAGCATTCAATCCCCTGAAAATTATCAGATTGAGGGACTGTTTCTTATTGGTTATAATCCAGAGGCAACCATCAGTTCTTTACCATGTGGAATTCTCCAACAAGTCCAATTTCTCTATAAACATTTCTTATTTAGAGCTATATAAACTTTAATTATAATTTTACTTTTCATGGTTGTCTCTCTTTCCCTCTTACACATACATACACACCTTTTTTTTTACTTTTGTTTCTGATAAACTGTGTCTTCCCTAAGTTCTCCATGACCTGTCAATTCAGTTCAGTCGCTCAGTCATGTCTGACAGTTTGTGCCCCACGGCCTGCAGCACACCAGGCCTCCCTGTCTATCACCAACTTCCAGAGCTTGCTCACACTCATGTCCATCCAGTCAGTGATGCCATCCAACCATCTCATCCTCTGTCACTCCCTTCTCCTCCTGCCTTCAATCTTTCCCAGCATCAGAATCTTTTCCAATGAGTCAGTTCTCTGCATCAGGTGGCCAAAGTTTTGGAGTTTCAGCTTCAGCATCAGTCCTTCCAATGAATATTCAGGGTTGATTTCCTTTAGGATGGACTGGTTGGATCTCCTTGCAGTCCAAGGGACTCTCAAGAGTCTTCTTCAATACCACAGTTCAAAAGCATCAGTTCTTCAGTGCTCAGCTTTCTTTATGGTCCAACTCTATGACCTATAGCATCTTACATTTTGGTTTGCAAGTATTTTCTAACTAATTAACTTTATGTATCTATACCTTGACTCATCATTTTTGACTCCATCTTGCATTTCCTAAGGACATCCACAAAGAAAAGAAATAGCTAATGGAAAGTAATGGCAAAATATGGGAACTTAAAGGAAATCTCCTAGTTTTACTAGTTGTCTTAGCATTGTCTATTAGCTTTAGGACATAAAATGCTAGAATTTAGTGCCACGCATCATGTTTTATTTTCATTTCCATTTCAACCTCTAAGTGTTCAGTAAGTGCTGGTTTTCATGCATATGTGGGACTTAACCGATGATGAGATATTCTCCCTGATTTTTCAACAAGTGAAGACCTCTGTTCACTAACTAGAGTCTTGGAATGCCTGAGCATATTATGACAGCAGAGAAAAGAACTGAAAGCCTTGTTAAAAAACAAAATCCTCAATGTGCCCTTTGGCTTGCTGGCGTTGGTTCGTGTCGGTTTTGGAGGTGCTTTTTTACTTTCTAATTTACGTTATCTTACAAAGACAAACAACATTTCCTATTGAATAAAGTTTTTCTTTATCATGAGTTGAACACAATCATTACTAAGAAATGATTGATGAATAGAGTTGTGCCTGCTAATAATTGTGCACAAGTGACATAATTACCTTTACTTTATTAATGATCAATTTGGTATCTGATGAATCTGAACATGTTCCTTCAAGCCAATCATAATAATAATTTTTCCCACAACGGACTACTTTATTTTTCTGTCACACCAGAATCTGGGTATAACACGGACATGTTTTTAAAAAATCTACATGATACCCCAAAGCTGCAAAATAAAAATATTTAATTAGTAGTTTAGATATTTAGCTAACATGATACCAAACATCTGGATACTTGAAAACTTCCAGATGGCAGAAGTGTTCATTTTTTGCTCATATGTCTTGCTAATATGGATTCAGTTTCTTCTCAGCCTATAAATTTAGTCCTTCTGTCCTAAAGGAGAACTTAAAAGATTGGGTGAGAAAAACTAAACAGTTTTTTTTCTTTTATCAACATATATTGAACAACATGAGAAATACTAAAATTTAACAGCATGTGATTTCCAGCATAGTGGATAGGCATAGCTTTGGCAAAGTATTTGACTATCTTTAACCTGATTCCCTGAACACATAGTTCCTCTACATTTTCAAAAGCATTGTGGACATTCTGTAATTTATTAACCCTGGCTGTCCTACATAGAAGTACATTCCTGTGAGGGCCATACAGGAAGGGAGATCTAATGATGAAGAAAGTAAACAAAATAAATACTTTTGCAGGTTTTATATATATTTTACACATCATATCTCTTAAGGGCAGCAGGAAAATATGAATTTTTCCCAAATTATCTAAGACTTACTATGTTTGAGAGCCATGATTTTATCCATTTAATCATATTTCAGCACTGGATTGTATATATTTGTGTAGTTTCAGGGACATAATTCATTATTGCTTCCTTATGTTGCAAAGGGAAAACAAAAGACGAATTGATCATCACAATAACTATTTAAGCAACTAAATATATTCAAAAAGATTCATGTACCCCACTGTTCATTGCCACATATTAATTTTTGCAAAGAAGATAAACAAATGCCCAACAGGTATATGAAAAAGAGCTCAGAATCACTAACCATAAAGGAAATGTAAATCACAATGAGATATTACTTCATACTTTTTAGGATGGCATAGGCCAGAATAAATATTTTAAACATTTTGCTTTTGCAACTGATGGCAAATCAGTATATGGTGTCTTTTGAACACCAGCATAAAGATGTTCTGTGAACCATTGAGAATAATGAGTGAGGTCTTGCTGGAGAAATACATTTTTGAATCATTAGCAGTAAGTCTGGATGAAACAACCTAGGTGAATGTGTATACTGAGGAAATCAAATAGATGGAAGGCTTCCACATTTATGAACTTGGGCAAACTCTGGGAGATGGTGAGGGGCAGTCAGGCCCCTCACGCTGTGATCCATGTGGTTGCAAAGAGTTGGACACGACTGGGTGACTCAACAGCAATAACATAGCAAAGGGGACAGGAAAAAGAACTCGATCTTCAGCAGAATTCAAAACAATTTGTCAAATGTATGAATGAAGAACTTAAAAGGTTTTCACAGAGAAACTGTAATTTCACAGAAAAGAAAATTATATCTGATATCAAGAAAGACAAAAATTTCTAAGAAGGAGTATCAATAGTTTAAAAGTTGAAGAGAGATCCATTAAGGTAAAACAAAAGTATATCCACTATTTTAGACAAAATGGAAGCCATTGGTATCCTTAGGGGGAAAAAATCATTTCATTTGGGTGGTGCAGGTGGAAACCAGGTTGTACTAGATTGAAGAGGAAATGAAAAATGAAAATTCAAGGACTGTGAGTTAGACATACTTTTTAATAAATTGACTGTGAAGGGAAAAACAAGGATAACGTAGTAACCTGTCAGGCCTTTGAGCATAGGTGTGCTTTCTTTAAGACTCATGGTGTTAACCCTGAGTCAGCTGAAGAGTGTGTGTGTGTGTGTGTTTCACTGATTTTTTTGGAGTATAGTTACTGTACACTGTTGAGCCTACTTCTCTGTACGGCAGAGTGAACCAACCATATGTGTATGCGCTCTGCTGTGCTCAGTCATGGCCTACTGTTTGCTCCCCATGGACTGTAGCCCGCCAGACTCCTCTGTCCTTGGGGTTTTCCAGGCAAGAATAAGGAAGTGAGCTGCCACTTCCTACTCCAGAGGCTCTTCCCCACCCAGGGTTCAAACCTGTGTGTCTTGGATCTCCTGCAACGGCAGGAAGATTCTTTACCTACCAGGGGCCACGCCTGGGAAGCCCCTGTGTGTGCACCCAGGAGAGTTCCCTGAGCTATACGGTAGATTCTCACTAGTTACCTGTTTTATACATACTGTATATATGTCAATCCCAGCCTCCCAGTTCATCCAGCCCACCAGCATATCCTCCCTCGGTGTCCCTAGGTTTATTCTCTATGTCTGTTTCTCTATTTCTGTTTTGAAAATAAGATCATCTATACCATTTTTCTAGATTCCGCATATATGTGTTAATATCCAACTTTTTCTGACTTATTTCACTCTCTATGATAGTCTTTAGGTCCATCCACATCTCTACGAATGACTCAGTTTCATTCCTTTTATGGCTGAGTAATAATATTCCATTGTGTATATGCACCACATCCTCGTTATCCATTTCTCTGTCAGTGGACTTTTAGGTTGCTTTATGTCCTGGCTATTGTAAAGAGTGCTGCAGTGAACGTTGGGGTGCAAATGTCTTTTTGAACTACGGTGTTCTCGGGATATACGCCCAGGAGTGGGATTGCTGGGTCATATGGTAATTCTATTTTTAGTTTTTTAATGAACTTTCATTCTGTTCTCCATGGTGGTTATATCAATTTACATTCCCACCAATAGAGTAAGAGGTTCCCTTTTCTCCACACCCTCTCCAGCATTTATTGTTTGTAGAGTTCATTAAAAAGATTAAAGAAAAAAATTAGATTTTAATGAACTCTACAAACAATAATTCTGGAGTGTGTTCTGAGATAACGTCCAAAAAAGAAAGGAAACCTAATAACAACTTAAGACTATATCTCTAAGACCATAAAAAGAGAAAAGGTAGAAACAAATCAGGATTCTCACATCTAAATATTAATGAGGAACCATTTAAATAATAGGATGTTGTTTTTTTTCTCTTAAAAGTTATCTGGTTTCATGTCACCTTCAAGTGTAAAGTTTGTTAATACTACTTATGCTTAAACAATTCTTGGAGACAATTTTTAAAAAAGGAATGGAAAATTCACAATTTAATGTCCAATAAGACATATTTTCATGCAGGAAACATCATCTAAACATCATAATGTAATCTTTCAGAAGGATAGCTAAATTGCAAGGAAAAGTTTCTGTGAGTTGATGATTTTCTTGAAAGTTTAAAAGGCAAACCAAATTTATCAAGTGACAAATCCTTGCTCAATGAAGCTTTTAGCTAACCTTTGAATTTCCTTATTCCAAATAAACTATAAGTGCCTGAGATTCAAAGAAAACACATGATTGTTTTATATTTCTTATCCTATGCTTAGAGCAGTGGACTTGGAGCAAGTCAGAAGTGTATACTGAAGGAATCTGGACTTCAAATTTTACCACACCAAGTCCATTCTCATGAGAAGTGATTTTATGTCAAAAAAAAATGGAAGGGTTTGAGGTCAATTGTAGTGCATGGAAGGCAAAGCATACTAAGAACATATTTTGTAAATGCTTTCTTTCCCTGAAGCCCATGTGCCCATGTTCAGCTGTTAGCTGAACTCATCTTTCCCTCACATTTTAAAAAATGCAAGTGAGAACAATACTTCTGCTGGTAAAAGCATGAGGTCATGTTGGATCAGATGATTTATGGAATTATCAGTAAACCCACATGATTAGGATTGGAGCCACCTTTTTCTTTCTGCCTTTTGTGCTTTCTTCATTTATTCCTCCACACATGAAAAGCAGATTAAAGATTTTCCTGCACCAGAGAAGTCAGAGAACTTATACCAATAACAAACAGAATTTTTCTCTTTTTAATTAATACGATTTATTTGATTTGACGCTAGATAAACAACTCCTATTGGATTTTCGATGTGGTTTTCTCATGGAAAACCACTGTTTTAATTTATTGAATACCTCTACTGTACTCTCCTAGTTAATTTTGATACACTTTCCAACAATTCTAAAATTGGTTGTTGTTTGTCAGAGCTTTATTTATTTATTTATTTATTTTACAATATCTAGCTTCTTTATGTCCTATATAAAGGTGATCAGGTAAGATAGAAAAATATCATATTAAAAATGATTACATCAAGCAATCAAAATTCTATTTATAAATCACCATTAAATGGCAAATCACTTCAGTATTTCTTGCCTGGAAAATTCCATGAACAGAGGAGCCTGGTGGGCTATAGCCACAGGGTTGCAAAAGAGTGGGACATGACTGAGCGCACACACACACACACACAATTTAGGTGAGAAAGAACATTGCTAGATTTTTATTTCCCCTAAATAATTTCAACAGGAAAAATGTTTTTTTTGAGATAACTTTAACATTTCCTAGTACTAAATGGATAATGATATCAGTCCTAACCTTACTGGTAAAAATGTATCTTTCTCCAAAATGATGAGACAAAATTAAATTTTTATCTTAATCTTAACCCTTGCCTAGTTCTAACATTTCATATAATACCTCCATATGGTAGGATCTGTTATTGACAATTGCATAGTACAAATTAAAAATGACATTGTCTATTTGACTCTATTTTTATAGACACTAATATAATATTTATGCATATGTTGTCAAGATCAGAACTTGGTTAGTTTTCTCCTTCTCTTAAAGTCAAGCTCAAAGTCAATTCTTTTAGCACATATTGATTTTCCTACTTCTTGTTATGTTTGGATGTGAGAGTTGGACTATAAAGAAAGCTGAGTGCTGAAGAATTGAAGCTTTTGAACTGTGGTGTTGGAGAAGACTCTTGAGAGTCTCTTGGACAGCAAGGAGATCCAACCAGTTCACCCTAAAGGAAATCAATCCTGAATATTCATCGGAAGGACTGAATGCTAAAGCTGAAACTCCAGTACTTTGGCCACCTGATGTGAATAACTAACTCATTTGAAAAGACCCTGATGCTGGAAAAGATTGAAGGTGGAAGGAGAAGAGGACAACAGAGGATGAGATGGTTGGATGGCATCACCGACTCAGTGGACATGGGTTTGAGTAAGCTCCAGGAGCTGGTGATAGACAGGGAAGCCTGGTGTGCTGCAGTCCATGGGGTCACAAAGAGTCGGACACGACTGAGTGACTGAAGTGAACTGTTATGCCAAACCCTTTATGAACTCTATTACAAATTTTGATACACAATTTTATGCCAGGATTTATTTTTCATTGAAAACATGTCCCAATTAGAAATAAATTTAAAATAGTAATCATACATATTTTTTAATATGCACAATTACTAACACAATCTGAAAACTGAGCAAAGTTTCAACTAATGCTTAGTTTAGATAACTGAAAAACTGCAGCTTCCCTAAAATAAACATGAAGAGGAAGATTGTTTTATAGTTAAGCTTTAATATTAGACTTCACATCATCTTGGTTAAATCTTTCTTCCAGTTTTCACAGAAACAACTAAAGAGCATAAGGCATATAGTCTAATTTCTCTGATTTACAGCTAACTAAGAATACATGAACCGTGAAATTCCAGATGTTCAAGCTTGTTTTAGAAAAGGCAGAGGAACCAGAGATCAAGTGGCCAACATCTGCTGGATCATCAAAAAAGCAAGAGAGTTCCAGAAAAACATCTATTTCTGCTTTATTGACTATGCCAAAGCCTTTAACTGTGTGGATCACAATAAACTGTGGAAAATTCTGAAAGAGATGGGAATACCAGACGACCTGACTTGCCTCTTGAGAAACCTGTATGCAGGTCAGGAAGCAACACTTAGAACTGAACATGGAAAAACAGACTGGTTCCAAATAGGAAAAGGTGTACGTCAAGGCTGTATGTTGTCACCCTGCTTATTTAACTTATATGCAGAGTACATCATGAGAAACGCTGGACTGGAAGAAGCACAAGCTGGAATCAAGATTGCTCGGAGAAATATCAAGAACCTCAGATATGCAGATGACACCACCCTTATGGCAGAAAGTAAAGAAGAACTAAAGAGCCTCTTGATGAAAGTGAAAGTGAAAAAATTGGCTTAAAGCTCAACATTCAGAAAACTAAGATCATGGCATCTGGTCCCATCACTTAATGGGAAAGAGATGAGGAAACAGTGGAAACAATGTCAGACTTTATTTTGGGGCACTCCAAAATCACTGCAGATGATGATTGCAGCCATGAAATTAAAAGACGCTTACTCCTTGGAAGGAAAAGTTATGACCAACCTAGACAGCATATTAAAAAGCAGAGACATTACTTTGCCAACAAAGGTCCATCTAGTCAAGTCTATGGTTTTTCCAGTAGTCATGTATGGATGTGAGAGTTGGACTGTGAAGAAAGCTGAGCACTGAAGAATTGATGCTTTTGAACTGTGGTATTGGAGAAGACTCTTGAGAGTCCCTTGGACTGCAAGGAGATCCAACCAGTCCATCGTAAAGGAGATCAGTCCTGGGTGTTCATTGGAAGGACTGATGTTGAAGCTGAAACTCCAATACTTTGGCCACCTCATGTGAAGGGCTGACTCATTGGAAAAGACCCTGATGCTGGGAGGGATTGGGGGCAGGAGGAGAAGGGGGCGACAGAGGATGAGATGGTTGGATGGCATCACCGACTCGATGGGCATGACTTTGAGTAAATTCCTCCCTCGATGGACAGGGAGGCCTGGCGTGCTGCGATTTATGGGGTCGCAAAGAGTTGGACACGGCTGAGTGACTGAACTGAACTGAACTGAAGAAATCATTGGCCAGTCTCTGGTGAGAGGGAATTTACTGCTTCCTAGGGCAGGGACTTCCCAAATGGCTCAGTAGGTAAAGAATCAGCAGTGCAGAGATGCAGGAGCCGTGGGTGCGATCCCTGCCTCAGGAAGATCCCCTGGAGTAGGAAAAAGCAACCCATTTCAGTATTCTATCCTGGAAAATTCCATGGACAGAGAAGCCTGGCAGTCTATAGTCCATGCAGTCACAAAAAGTCTGACATGACTCAGCTAAGCACAGGGCAGATAAAGCATTTCAGACAGTCCTGACAGTAAGTTTAATATTAAACTGAAATCATCTCTCTGTGACTTTTATAGATAGCACAATCATTCACTATACCCATCCTTTTGAAAACAAATTTGGCGTTGCCGTTTGGCTTTTCTTCTTTAGATTGGTTAATACTTCTTCATCTCCCTGTATTTATTGGTTAGTATGCATTCTGCTGTAAGAAATAGCACACCTCATGCAAATAAACAACATGGAAAATTATCTCAGATTATACTTAAGAGGTGGGCTTCCCTGGTGGCTTAGCGGGTAAAGAATCTGGCTGGAATGTGGGAGGCCTGGGTTTGATCCCTGGGTTGGGAAGATCCCCTGGAGAAGGGAACAGCTACCCACTCCAGTATTCTGGCCTGGAGAATTCCATGGACTATATAGTCCTTGGGGTTGCAAAGAGTCAGACATGACTGAGCGACTTTCACTTCACTTCACCTCATAGTTAAAAGGTAGGGTGAACTCCGGTGTTGGTTGATTTAGCTATTCAAAGATAGTATAAAAAACTTAAGTTTTCTTTTTCTCTTTTATTGGTAATCCTTTTGTTTGTTGCGGGGGTGGGAGAGTAATGTTGCGCTCTCTCTCTCTCATTTTTTGTTTTTTTTTTGGTAATCCTTGGTGAAATCTTCATCTTTAGGCTGGCTGGAAGATGGCTTCTTTTCACTTATCATACAAGGTAAAGATAAAGATTATCTTTCCTTAAATATTTTTCTTAATAAAGAGATATATTGTTTTTAGACCCTCAACAGGTTTCATGTCTCATTAGCAAAAATTGGGCAATATATCCATGGCTGAAGAAATTTCTAGCAAGGGTGATCAGATTTTCATGATAGAAAAGTGATCTGCTATGAAATAGTCAATCATATTTCTACTACATGGGGTTTTCATATGCTTTTTTCTTCTGTTTGTCCTTTTGAAATCTTTTCCCAACTTCTTTGCAATAGAATTGAAACATAACATGATATAAATTTAGAATGTATAGTATGGTGATTTGATACATTTATATATTGCAATTTGATTACAACTATAGCATTAGCTAACCCTCCATCACCTCATGTAATTACTGTTTCTTTTTTTGTGGTGAGAACATTTATAGTCTACTCTATTTGTTCTTATTTATTCAGGTGATTACAAATTACTGGATTTCATCTCTTAAATACTGAAGGTTATTAACAAGTGTTAATTATTGAAGGTCATTAATAAGTTACTATTTTATGTTACCACCAAGCTATACCTAATAGGAAAGCCTTCTTATAGCACTTTGATAAATATTCAGGAAATAAACAAAAACTCATTTATTTATTGTTTTAAACTTCTGCCTTATTGACTATGCCAAAGCCTTTGACTGTGTGGATCACAACAAATTGAGGGAAATTCTTCAAGAGATGGGAATATGAAACCACCTGACCTGCCTCCTGAGAAACCTGTAAGCAGGTAAAGAAATGGGTAGAACTGGACATGGAACAACAGACTGGTTCCAACTCGGGAATGGAGTACATTAAGGCTGTATATTGTCACCCTGCTTATTTAACTTGTATGCAGAGTACATCATGAGAAACGCTGGGCTGGATGAAGCACAAACTGGAATCAAGATTGCCAGGAGAAATATCAGTACCCTTAGATATGCAGATGACACCACCCTTATGGCAAAAAGCAAAGAAGAACTAAAGAGCCTCTTTTTTTTTTTTCCTAAAGAGCCTCTTGATGAAAGTGAAAGAGGAGAGTGAAAAAGTTGGCTTAAAACTCAACATTCAGAAAGCTAAGATCATGGCATCTGGTCCCATTACTTCATGGGAAATAAATGGGGAAACAGTGGAAACAGTGACAGACTTTATTTTCTTGGGCACCAAAATCACAGCAGATGGTGACTGCATCCATGAAATTAAAACACATTTGCTCCTTGGAAGAAAAGCTATGACCAACCTAGACAACATATTAAAAAGCTGAGACATTACTTTGCCAACAAAGGTCCGTCTAGTGAAAGCTATGTTTTTTCCAGTAGTCATGTATGAATGTGAGAGTTGGGCTATAAAAAAACCTGAGCACCGAAGAATCGATGCTTTTGAACTGTGATGTTGGAGAATATTCTTGAGAGTCCCTTGAACTGCAAGGAGATCCAACCAGTCCATCCAAAAGGAAATCAGTCCTGAATATATTGGAAGGACAGATACTGAAGCTGAAACTCCTATACTTTGGCCACCTCATGTGAATCAGTGATTCATTAGAAAAGACCCTGATGCTGGAAAAGATTGAAGGTGGGAGGAGAAGGGGAGGACAGAGGATGAAGTGGTTAGATTGCGTCTCTGACTCGATGGACATGAGTTTGAGTAAACTCCAGGAGTTGGTGATGCACAGAGAATCCTGGTGGGCTGCAGTCCATGGGGTCGCAAAGAGTGGGACACGACTGAGCAACTGAACTGAGCTGATTGTTTTAAAAAGGCTAAGTAAAAAAAAAAAAAAAAAAGAGGGGGAGTAGAAAGAAAGGTTCTATGTGGAAAAAATATTGATTTATTTGTATATAATGTGTATGTGTCCTTAGAGTGTATTTTTGTAGTTTTTGTACCTTGTAAATTGTCTTAGAGTTACATTCAGTTTGGTACATGAAGGGACTTCCCCCTGTGGCTTAGTGGTAAAGAATCCACATGCAATGCAGGAGACGCAGAAGTTGTGGGTTTGATCCCTGGATCGGGAAGATCCCCTGGAGGGAGAGCATAGTATTTTTGCCCTCCAGTATTCTTGCCTGGAAAATTCCGTGGCCAGAGGAGCTTGGCAGGCTACAGTCCGTAAGGTTGCAAAGAGTTGTAGACCACTGAGGCGCCTGAGCGCAGTGAGCCCTGGAGTTTGAGCACCACCCAGCCCGACTTAGAGACAACCATCTCACGTGCGGAACATGTCATGAGCTCGTCCAAAAGCATAGTTGGTTGTTTTCATGCGAAAATTGTATTTTTGTCTCTGATGGCAAATTTTTGTTCAAGTTAAGAAATAAAGAAGTGAGGCTTTTTTATTTTTCTTTCTTTTCCATCAAGCTCATTTCTGGTAGTCATTTAATGTACAGTTGGTAAAGTAAAGGGGTAGTTATTATACTTCTATGCACACAATGATTATAATGAGATTTACACAATTGCCAAAGTGAATAAAATGAAACAGAAGCAACGTAATCCATCAAATGTTTTAAGTTCTTTCCTAAGGTGGAGTTGCATGCTGAGAGAAATTGTTTCAGTAAGATATACTAGCTTTAGCTTCACAATAATTGAAAATCTCTTATAATACTAGAAGCTCATCAAATATACACACAAACACATTCACTGGCAATCATAAAACCTAAGCAAGAAAAATTATAGAGTTTTTCTTTCATCGCTTAGATTATTATTTAGCTGTCACATAAATATTTGGCAGAGCGTTGCTTCCCTTGTGGCTCAGATGGTAAAGAATCTGCCTGCAATACAGGAGACCTGGGTTTGATCCCTGGCTCAGGAAGATCTCCTGGAGAATGGAATGACTACCTGCTGTAGTATTCTTGTCTGGAGAATTCTATGGACAGAGGAGCCTGGCAGTCTACAGTCCATGGGGTTGCAAAGAGTCAGACAGGACTGAGCTACTAACACTTTTACTTTCACCATTTTAATAATATACAATATACAATGCGAGAAGCACGTTTTCTTCTTAAGCTCACTGCTGGGAAAATTTTCTTGTTTCATTTATTTTTTCATTCATTTATGAAATAGCCTTGAACAAAGCACATTTCTAGGCACCATGGGGCAGACTAAGAACTAATTCCTGGTATTCTGAATACATTACTTGCAAAGTTAATATTTCTCTCTTCTGAAATCTTTCAGTATGCAGCAAATGGATCATAAAAGTGTAGTACTCCTATAAAGACAGAGACTGGGAGAGGAGAACACAGTAGATAAGAGACGTAGATCAGTTTTCTGTTATTCTGCTTTGCTAAGGGCTGGCGGAAAGGAAAACCTGCCGAAGTCAAAACGCAGCACTCAGTTAAGGTTTAGGGCGTGAAGGATCCGTATGTCGAGGTGTGGTGTGGAATGGCTGAAAGTATGGTGACAAGTTGTTAAAATGGGACGACTTTCCTACTAAGGTCCCAAAAGATTGAGAAGAAAACCATGAAGTTGAAAGGATTCTTACCTTCCAAAAGATAGAACAGTGACAGTGATGACAACAACAAAGTTTTAGCAAAACACCCGTTTAATAGATACCTGAGTATTAGCCATGAAGGGACCAGGGCATGAAGGGAGCTGCAAGAACTCTGGAGAGAGTGCTGCCATATTTCTCCTTTCTACTCTAGCCTCCATGGGGCTGAACTTTAATTCAGAACTCGAGTTTCGTCCCAGAGGCACATGCGCTAAAATCGGGCTCACTCTGGAGAAGTCTGACACTTGCTGTGCTGGAAGACACGGGGGATAGGAGTTCCTTTCCTGTGGTTCAGATGTGGGCCTCCTGGGTAAGCAAGATGCAGGCTGGATCGCTGAATTGGGAACCTCCATCAAGACTGTTTCTTGCAATGAGCAGTATGACAAAGAGATTGCACTGGTACCCATGGAGGCAGAAGCTGAGGATTATGTTTTCATCATCTTTCATTTGAATGTTTTTTTAAATGTCCAGCCACAGGAAAGGCACTGCCCCATTGAGGCAGATGCAGTCAGATGTTCCCACTGGGGGATCTTACAGGAACTAACTTCAGGAGGAAAAGACTCAACTTTCAGCATGTCCAGTAACATGAGAACCCGATGGTGACAGTACCCATAAAATAACACCTTTATTTTCCCTCCTCACTTATTTCTCTAATATCCCCAACACTAGAGGAAGAAAGAGCAAGGGGCAGGCAGCTGGTGGAAGGGTACAGAAGGAGATGGGCAAGCCTAAGATACAGAGAAGAAGGTCAGTAACTCCCTCTTTTCCATACGAGGTAGTTGGAGATTCCTATTGAAGGGGCACAGAACTGGGAAAAGAAGACTAAACTTTTATGTCAGACAAAAATCTCTGATTTTTAAGGTTAATGAACATGTTCATTACTGAATTAAAACAGTTCTTGGTTCTACAAGTGACTGAACAATATTTTTTTCAATTGTGAAATATCCTGAATATACCGAAAGTATACAAGCTATGTACACGACATAACATCATGTATGTGAAGTTAAATAGTGATTATAAAGCAACACTATGTAACTGCTACCAAGTTAAGAAATATAACATTTTCAGAACTTAGAAGGCATCCTCTTAATGTGTGTCATTTCTATCATCAATCTCTCTCCTATATCAGCCTCTTTGACTTTTTTTTTTCTCTTTGACTTTTGTGACAATAATTTTTCTAATTTTCTCTTTAGTTTTTCCATGACTTATTTAACCTTTTACTCTTGATAAATATTTGTTTCCAGGTTTTTTTCTTTTAGAATTGATGCTGTTGTGAACAATCTTGTAGGCGTCTCTTGTGCATCGCTTAATGGACATGTGCATTAATTTCTCTAGGGATTTTATGTAGTATAGAAACCCAGAGTCATAAAATAAGCATTTCTTTACTAGAAGTTTACAAACTTAGACACAATCCCTATAGTGCATGAAGTTTCCTGTTGTTTCATGTGCTCACCAACACTGGTTATTATCTGACGTTTTACATTTTTGCCAATTAGTTGATACAAAATAGTATTGTAGTTTAAAAAACGGTTCTTTCTTCACCAGTGAAATTGATTACCTTTCCCTATGTTATTAACCTTTTGGATTTCCTCTTTTCTGACATGACTGTTCAAATATTTTGTCCATGTTTACTTTAGGTTATCTTTTTCTTGTTGTTGTTCAGTCACTCAGTTGTGTCCAACCCTTTGTCTCCCCATGCACTGCAGCAGGCCAGGCTTCCCTGTCCTTCACCATCTCAAGGAGCTTTCTCAGACTCATGTCCATCGAGTCGGTGATGCCATCCAACCATCTCATCCTCTGTTGTCCCCTTCTCCTCCGGCCTTCAATCTTTCCCAGCATCAGGGTCTTTTCTATTGAGTTGGCTCTTCACAGTGGGTGGCCAAATATTGGAGCTTTAGCTTTAGCATCAGTCCTTCCAGTGAATATTCAGAACTGATTTCCTTTAGGATGGACTGGTTTGATCTCCTTGCAGTCCAAGGGACTCTTAAGAGTCTTCTCTAGTTCAAAAACATCAATTCTTTTGTGCTCAGCATTCTTTATGGTCCAACTCTCACACCCATACATGGCAACTGGAAAAACCATAGCTTTGACTAGATGGACTCTTGCTGGCAAAGTAATATCTCTGCCTTTTAATATGCTGTCTAGGTTGGTCATAGCTTTTCTTCCAAGGAGCGTCTTTTAATTTCATGGCTGCAGTCATGCAGCCTGTGTTGAAATAGGATTTATTTAAAATAGTTCTTTGTTTAAAAAAAAATTTTTTTTTAAACTTTGTCTTTCACCACATATCCAGGCCACTGTAATGGCCTTCAGAAATATTAAAATTGTAAACATCAATGAACACTCCAAGCCTTCCTTAAACATAATATGACAAGTTCCAGTCTAGTACTCTTTAAGGCAAAATTGTGTCAGTTCTCAAAATTTTGACATTTTGTAGTGTTTATAATTTAAGAGATCAATGTAACATTCCCCCAAAAGCTGTTGTAAGCATCATCATTACTTCAAAACTGTGGGTAATACTGTGTGCCAAGAAGAGAGAGAATACAGGGGTCTGTCAGTTCTGCATTGCATAGAAATAAAACTCTACTAAAATAAAACTCTAAAAAACTCTACTAAAAGCCTTCCATTAAAAAAAAGTTACAACTTTCTGCTTTAGTTTCCAAGAAGCCAGGAAACTGATCTCAAAATTTGAAGCCTTACAACACAATGCCTCAAATTCTAGGGTACTCCTTTGATTTACACCAATTTTGCATGAGGTTGATCGTCCCATTTTAAGAATGGTCTGAGTATTGTGATTTTGTTCTCTTTTAAATATTCAACTGACAAATCCCTGGGCAAGGCTTTCAGTTCAGTTCAGTCCAGTCTCTCAGTCGTGTCCGACTCTTTGCAACCCCATGAATCGCAGCATGCCAGGCCTCACAGTCCATCACCAACTCCCGGAGTTTACTCAAACTCATGTCCATCGAGTTGGTGATGCCATCCAGCCATCTCATCCTCTGTCATCCCCTTCTCCTCCTGCCCCCAATCGCTCCCAGCATCAGGGTCTTTTCCAATGAGTCAACTCTTCACATGAGGTGGCCAAAGTATTGGAGTTTCAGCTTCATCATCAGTCCTTCCAATGAAAACCCGGGACTGATCTCCTTTAGGATGGACTGGTTGGATGTACTAACCAGTATTTTAACATTTAAGGCTGTAGTATTTTAAAAAGTATTATTAAAGCACAAAATTCCTTTAGCCATGAAGCTTTAAGTCCCTAACTTTCACAACAAAAGATCTCATTGCAGGGGGGTAAAATTGACAGCTCCGTGGTGGGCTTTATTTCCCACCTTTTTTTTTTTGATAAAACTAGACTTCTGCAGATCTTGTAGCTCTGTCCTGTCGGTATAATCTCTTTCAGTCTTTTTTTTTTTTTTTTTTTTTGGTCTCTTTCCGTCTTAACCACTTTTTATCATAGTTTTCTGGTATTTTTTTTAATGGCATTAACTAATGATACAGAGCCTAATACAAAAGAAGTTGACAGGAGAAAATTTCAGTCATTTGCTCAGAGATTGTAGGACTGTATTATTGTTGAAAGTTCTGCTTCAAGTGTGAATCTGTTAGGAGTGAGCCTTGGGAAGTCCATGGGAGATAAAATAACTTGCAAACTTGGCTAAGGATACGCAGCCTTCCATCAGGACTGCTCATGAGGCCATGCTGCTATCGCATCTGCCAGGGTTCCTTCACGGGGGAGACGACAGGACTCAAAGCTCTGAAGGGCTGGGAAGGAAGGTGTCCTCAAAGCTTTGACAGCTAGGGATTCTCTGGGTTCTGAATATTTGCTTTTCGCTCAGCTCATTTTATGGGCTTCCTTGGTGGCTCAGACAGTAAAGAATCTGCATGCAATGCAGAAGACCCATGTTCAATCCCTGGGTTGAGAAGATCCCCTGGAGAAGGGTATGGCTAACCACTCCAGTATCCTTGCCTGGAGAATTCCATGGACAGAGGAGCCTGGTGGGCTACCATCCATGGGGTCACAAAGAGTTAGATAGGACTGAGTGACTAACACATTCACAGCTCATTTTACCATAAACTGCTCCCCTGAACATTGGCAATTCAGAGCCAATATCCATCAGTCTGATGTTCTACAGGATGATGGCAAAGGAGCCTTCATCTGGGGCCCGGAATTCTTGGGCACCACCCTGGAGGAAGAAATGCATCCCACTTCAGTATTCTTGCTTAGAAAATCTCATGGCCAGAGGAGCCTGGTGGGCTACAGTCGAAAGGATCACAAAGAGTCAGACACGACTGAGCAACTGCGTATGCACCTCTGTGGAAGACTGGATACCAACATTATGTGAAGCTCACTGGACAATGCGTTTGAGAGAAAACTCTGAGAATAGAAAGCAAAGAGGAGGAGGAATGGAAGAAAAAAGAAGGAAAAGAGGAATTATGGTGATTGAAAAAAAGTAAAAGAGAAACAAGGGTATAAATTGAAGAAGAAGGAATAAAAGGACAGAGACTTGGAGAAAAGAATGAAGCATCTTTTGAGTAGTTATTATTATCTCTACTTTCTTTTTTATTTTTTAAAGTTTTTTTTTTCCTTTTTTTAATGTGGACCATTTTAAAGTCTTTATTAAACTGATTATAACATTGCTTCTGTTTTACATTTTGGTTTTTTGGCCATGAGGCATGTGGATTCTTAGCTCCTCAACCAGGGCTTAAACCCACATCCCCTGCATTGGAAGGCAAAGTCTTAACCAATGGACTGCCAAGGAAGTCCCAATATCTCTGCTTTAAAGATAAGGAAAATGATTTGCTCAAGATTAAATAACTCATAAGTAATGGAACTGCAATTTGAGTGTACAGACCAAACCCTGGACTCCTAATTCTGAAGTCTACCTTCTCATAACATCATGCTGTTTCCCCCCATTCCTTTTACTCTCACTATCCTTGAAATCTTGGAGTCCACTTCACTAAAACCAGCTGTTTCACACATTTACACTTGACCTGAAGACCCTTGCATATCTTTCCCCATTCTGGATTGCAGACTACAATCTTTGACTTATTTCCTTTGCTTTCTAGTCATTATCAGAACTTTACATTTTTCATGTTCAATTTTGTTAGATTCAACACACTGACAGGTTACAGACTGTCAAAATACTTTTAAAGCCACATTATGATTTCTATCTAATTCAGTTTCTGTAGGTTTTATGCCATTAGCAAATTTTATAATTGCCCCTTTTATATTTTCTTCCTGGTTACTGATAAAAGCACTGAATAGAAAAGAATCAAGAAATGATAATTTAAAATTTCCCTCCAAGTTATTCTCAGATCTTTAATTAGCACTTTGTGAGTAGAGTTTTAGCTAGCTACTAATCCACCAAATTATACAACCATCCCAACAGTATTTCTTCAACTTTTTACAAGTAACATAAAAAGTCTCTGTTATATATTTTATGGAAATATCATCTCATTATATGTACTGTATTTGGCTTATCCTCCCATCTGGAACCTAATCAAATTATTTACATGACCAAACTGAGAATATACCATGAACCTCATACAGTGTTATAAGTGGATTACTTTATTATCCTTCCTAAATGTTAATAACAAATGCTTTTCACTGATACATTTAAAGTCATTAAATGTGATATTAAATGTAGGTTTAGTTAAATCCCAGCATTAGCTTAGCCATCCCTTTTGAATATGGTATCCTAATAATTTTAGGGACTTCACAGATTGTGTTATACACTTGCATACTTACCTGTCTTCTTAAAGAACATGGGCCTTGTGGTCAAGACTGGGAGGAAAAAGAGCTAGATTCTAATCCCACTTCTTTCAGTAGCTACCTTGGTGATGGTATTATGCCATTGCTAATGTATGTTTCATTTGATTTATTTATACAGTTAAAAGGATTTATCATATTAACATTTATTTCCCAAAGCATTCTTAAAATTTTGCTTCCATGTCTCAGTAGACATCCCTGAAAACATGATGTCTATGGTTAAACAGCTTTGGGCCTTGTCAAAAGAGCTCCTTACCATAGGATTATCAGAGTCTTTAAACTAAAAATGTTTTCTCCAACAAAGAGCTATGCTAGTTTTTCCCAATTTATTAAGATTACAACACTTCTACAAGGTTTAATCTCATTGGTTACTGTTCTCCGTACACTGGAAAGTATAAAAATACACTTGAAGATCTAAATGCCACTTCTACTCCAGAAGGTTCTATAATTACAATATATTCTACACCCACACAGAGTACAAGATCTAAAGTTTTCATTAGAAAGGCCAAATCTAGGCAAACTGAATCATAATGGTGTCAGTAGATTTGAACAGAGCTATAACTAAATTTCTGAGGTTGATATTGATTTTGTGTTGTTGTTGTGGGGTTAAAATAATGTTAGAAGAGAATAGAAACATAAGTTTAAGGTAGGCTTAATGAAAATTGTATATAAAAAGAAGGATGTAGAAAATAGCTTGTAGAAATATACAGTCAAATAGAAAGCTAATAAAATGTAATATTTGAATTAAATATTCTGATAAATGGCATTGGCCTGGTTGAACAGTGTGTTAACATAACAGAACTATAATTTTTCTTGTTTTTCTGTAGATTTCTCATCTACTTAAGTTTCTATTGAATATACTGTTAAGAGAAAAAAATAAAAGCTGGAAGTCACATAAGATGAACATGATTTCTTAAAAGACCTAGTTATTTGTTACATACTGATAAATGATCGCCCTCAAAGTGTTGTATAAGGAAGCTGTTGTATCTGTCCCCTCTGTGCACAGCTGAGCTCAGGAAAGTACAAACCCAGATGTTCTTCACCATGTGTCACTTGTCACAAACACCAAGTTCCTTAAAGGTGGTTTTTATACAGCTCCATACTCTTCAGTATTTCTACTTTAGGACCCTTCCATAGTAAATGCTCAATACATACTCGCTGATGAAACTGCACTGGAAACTGTATGAGGGGGTAGAGACACAAAGAGGCCTGAAGGACGTATGTACACGACTGTGTAGGAAATAGACAAGCAATGAGAACCTTCTGGGCGGCGCACACCCCACTCAGGGCCCTGATGGCCAGTGGGGAGGAAATCTGAAAAAGAAGGGCTATGTGTACGGGCACGGCTGATGAGCTTTGTTGTACAACAGAAACTAGCACGACATTGTATAGCAAGTACACGCCAATAAAAAACAAAAGAAAACCAAAGCGTCATGTTACTCAGCTCCTTCCCTTGACATTAGGGCTCCAGTCAAAAACACGATGTTCTTACAGCCCAGAAAGCGCTATGGAAGAGTCACACAAAACGCCGGAATTATGGCTTGTAGAGAGGGTGCAGGGCCCTAGCCAGCTTCCCCTTGCACCAGCATTCTCTCTTTGTGATCAGCTCACACTGTTCTTAGCGGTTCAAAAGCACTCCCTTCCATCTTGCTTAAGTGAGCGTACATGTTTTCTCTAGCTGAAATGTACTTTCCCCACTTTGTATAATTAAAACTCACAGAAAACTTTGAAATCTCAACTCAAATATCATCCCTCTGCAGGAAGCTTTTCCAGACCCTGAGACTGTTTTTGTGTTCTAGTCACTAAGTCGTGTCCAACCCTTGCAACCCCATGGACGGTAACCTGCCAGGCTTCTCTGTCCTTGGGGTTTTCCAGGCAAGAATACTGGAGTGGGTTGCCATTTCCTTCTCCAGGGGATCTTCCCAACCCAGGGATTGAACCCGTGTCTCCTGCATTGTGGGCAAATTCTTTACCAGCTGAGCTACAAGGGAAGCTGAGACAATATATTCTCACACCATTCTCTATCTTTCCTCCTCAGCAATCATCATTGCTTGTCATATACATTTATCTGTATGATTTTTAAAATTAATGTCTATACATCCTAACCTAGACTATATATTCCATGAAACCATAGACTCTGCCTGTTTTATTCAACATTTACTACCAATACCTAGTAAAGAATTTTTCATATAGAAAGTATTCTCTAAATACTTGTTGATTGCAAAGAATTAGAAAAATTACTGAGTCCAAAGAAGGCAAGTATTTTATGCTACACTGAGATTTTACTCTTTATCCTGAAGTCTATGGGGAGGAATTTAATATTAAGTAGAGAAGTGAACAGATATGCATTTTGTAATAAAACTCTGACTATGATGTCAAAAATTGTTCAGAAATGGGCTAAGACTATAGGTAAAGAGTCTAATTAGAAGTTCATATGATAACACAGGTAAAGGGTTATGGTTACTTGAACTAGGTACTGGATCATGAGATAGAAGGAGGTATGAGATTTGTGAGATATTATGAAGGTGGAAAAAAAACAGGACTTAGTACCTGTTATGTGGTGGGAATGAGGAAGGAGGAAAATGTGTCACAGTTGATTGTTAGCTTTCTAGTTTGGGCAAATATGTGGATGGTGTCTCTGCCCAATGAGAAAGTGAAATGAAAGTGGGAACTAATATATACTTCTTGTAATGTTGAGTCATAAGAGATTTCCAGTGGATACGTAGATCGAACCTGAGGATCAGAGAAAGAAGACAACTAGACAATGAGCTTTCGAAAAAAAACTGATGAAATACACACAACGTAAAATTTATCGTCTTAATCATTTTGAGGGTACAGTTCAGTGGTATTAAGTATACGCATTTGGTTGTGCCTCCATTGTCACCATCCATCTCCAGGACAGAAATTCTGTATCCATTAAGTAATGACTCTCCATTCCTCTTCTTAACCAGCCCCTGGCCACCACCATTTTACCTTCTGTCTCTATGAATTTGACTACTTAGCTATCTGATTTAAGCAGAATCACATGATATTTGTTCCTTTATGACTTGTCATTTATTTCATGAAGCATAATGTTTATCCATTAAACATTATAAGGCTATCCATGTTATAACATGTATAAGAATTCCTTTCCTTTTTTAAAAAAATATAATGTTCATCTGTTACCTTAAAGTAAGGATCTTTAAGGAAAAAGTGGCATAGTAAGTAATATCTTCCCTTTAAAGCTAATTACTGAGGTATGCTTTAAGTGGATGCGTTTTTTCCTAGCATAAATTATTTCTCAATTTCAGGGTGGGGCATTATTTAACTCTTTTAAAGCTTAAATTCACCTTTTTCTTCCCCTTTCCCCCCACTAGGCTACATCTAGGTACTGAATTTCATTTAAAAAACCCAATAATTATTTATTAATCACTTGTGCACCTCTGGCTACAATGTTTAAACATCAAAAATAAAGAACTCTCTGATGACTTTTAAAAATATTCATGCATCTGCCAAAATTCTCATGGAGGGAAACAGATTGCCTATTACTTAAATTTATATATTTATATTATACACATTATTAGCCTCTGAAATAGTTCTAGGCAGACAGCTAGAATTAATCTACTTCAAGAAAAAAATTTGTTTCTACATTATTTCCAGAAAGTTTTGATATTTCTATGGTATCATCAACCTATCTCTGCCCAAAAGATGATCCAGAGAAGGCTTGTGATCTGTGAGGGTTTCCAGTGTGTTGCACAGTCAAATCTTTTCTGGTATTAATCACAAAATCACCCACCAGCTTAATTTTTATCTTTGATATAGATCCTTATTTGCCTTCTCATATAATCCACTGGCAATTTATTGAACCCATTTGGTAAGGAAACATTTGGCCTTCCCTGGTGGCTCAGATGGTAAAAATCTTCCTGCAATGTGGGAGACCTGGATTCGATCCCTGGGTTGGGAAGATTCCCTGGAGAAGGGCATGGCAACTCACTCCAGTATTCTTGCCTGGAGAATCCCATGGACAGAGGAGCCTGGCAGGATGCAGTCCATGAGGTTGCAAAGAGTTGGACGTGACTGAGTGACTAAGAACACAAGAAAACAGTAAAGAGCGTCAGAGCCAGACTTCCATCCCACATCTACTATTTATCACCTCTGTGACATAGTTCAAGCCACTTTTTCTTAAGGGCATTAGTTTGTTCAGTTTAAAAATGAAGCTAGTGGTAGGTGATGAGGGTGAGACGGCAATTTTAAGAATGATTGCAGATATTAAAAGGATAAATGAATGCCAAATTCCTCTGTAAGTTAAAAAAAAAAAAAGCCTACATATCATTATTGTTTTTCATATATACCAATAGGCTATTTTTCAGCAACTACCAGAAGTGAATGTTGGGTAATCAGTAGGAATTTTTGATAACTGAAGCATGCAAACCACAAACTTAAACAGAATTGTATAGCCATTCTTTCCTTAACTTGTTTCATGAATTAATTTACCCTCATACTGATTTCCTATGTAATATCCTAGTGGCATTTTGAGTTGTCTCCATATTTTGGCTTCCTTTCTAAACTGAAGGACACTTGAGAACAATTTATATCTATGAATTATCACCTAAGCTCAGGCAACATATCATTGTAAAAGGTCAAATATAAATGTCCACTTTCTTCAGAACTGAAGAAACACTTTGAACTCAATACACTATGAAATTTTAAATTGCATCTTAACACAGCAGGTCATTTCATTCAGAAGTAATGCTTTTCATACAATTTAATGGAGCAGCATTCAGAGCTTTCAAAACCTTTTCTTAATCTCTTTTTCATTTCTATAATGTACTCTTCTTTAATGTACAGGCCACTGTTTGGTTGTGGACATTTCTCCACAAATATGTCTTAAGCTCTCATCCATTTAGTCAAGAAATGTGTGAAATATTCCTGAAGATTACTTTTATTTTTTTCTTGATACCTGTGTAAAAATTGATTCAAAGGTAAACTTTACCATGAAAACTGGGACAAAAGTTCACTAGACTTCAACAGTTTATAAATTAAGTCTACTGGGAATACTTTCTAATTTTAAAAAAATCCACCTTTATTGGCAATGTACTTGATCGGCTTTCCTTCAGTAACACAAAATTAATGTAGTATATTATTGATGGGGCTTCTTTTGCATCTTACATCTTTCTAATTAGTCTCTTTATATAAACTTTTATTTTTTACATAAGCTTTTTAAACAAAGCAATTATGTATGTTAAAATTCTAGTTAACTATTTAAATTCAAAATTTAGTATGTTTTATTCTTGGTGCTTCTCTGGAAGTTCAGTGTAAAGAATTGGCCTGCTAAGGCAGGAGGCATGGGTTCAGTCCCTGGGTTGGGAAGATCGCCTGGAGGAGGAAATGGCCCAGAATATTGGAAATAAAAGCAAAAGTAAACAAATGGGACCTAATTAAACTTAAAAGCTTTTGCACAACAAAGGAAACTATAAGCAAGGTAAAAAGACAGCCCTCAGATTGGGAGAAAATAATAGCAAACGAAGCAACAGACAAAGGGTTAATCTCAAAAATATACAAGCAACTCCTGCAGCTCAATTCCAGAAAAATAAATGAACCTAATCAAAAAAATGGGCCAAAGAACTAACAGACATTTCTCCAAAGAAGACACAGCATGGCTAACAAACACATGAGAAGATGCTCAACATCACTCATATAGAGAATGCAAATCAAAACCACAATGAGTACCATTACATGCCAGTCGGTGGCTGCTATCCACAAGTCTACAAGCAATAAATGCTGGAGAGGGTGTGGAGAAAAGGGAACCTCTTACACTGTTGGTGGGAATGCAAACTAGTACAGCCACTTATGGAGAACAGTGTGGAGATTTCTTAAAAAACTGGAAACAGAACTGCCATCATGACCCAGCAATCCCACTTTGGGCATACACACGAGGAAACCAGATTTGAAAGAGACACGTGCACCCCAATGTTCATCGCAGCACTGTTTATAATAGCCAGGACATGGAAGCAACCTAGATGCCCATCAGCAGATGAATGGATAAGGAAGCTGTGGTACATATACACCATGGAATATTACTCAGCCATTAAAAAGAATTCATTTGAACCAGTTCTAATGAGATGGATAAACTGGAGCCCATTATACAGAGTGAAGTAAGCCAGAATCAGTTCTATGAGATGGATGAAACTGGGAAGCCCATTATACAGAGTAAAGTAAGCCAGAATCAGTTGAATGAGATGGATGAAACTGGAGCCTACTTATACCCAGAGTGAAGTAAGCCAGAAAGATAAAGACCATTACAGTTATACTAACACATATATATGAATTTAGAAAGATGGTAATGATAACCCTATATGCAAAAACAGAAAAAAGAGACACAGATGTACAGAAACAGACTTTTGGGACTCTGTTGGGAGAAGGCGAGGTGGGATGTTTCAAGAGAACAGCTTTGAAACATGTATATTATCTATGGTGAAACAGATCACCAGCCCAGGTTGGATGCATGAGACAAGTGCTCGGGATGGTGCACTGGGAAGACCCAGAGGAATCGGGTAGAGAGGAGGTGGGAGGGGGGGGATCGGGATGGGGAATACATGTAAAATCCATGCTGATTCATGTCAATGTATGGCCAAAACCACTACAATATGTAAAGTAATTAGCCCCAACTAATAAAAAAAAAAAAAAAAAAAAAAAAAAAGAAGGAAATGGCAACTCACTGCAGTATTCTTGTCCGGAGAATTCCATGAACAGAGGAGCCTGTAGGCTACAGTCATGGGTTGCAAAGGAGTTGGACATGACTTAGCGACTAAACAACAATATTCTTGGTACACAATAAAATTTACGTTGGTTGATTTGTTTCAGATCTTGGGAAGTGTTACAATACTGATAATATTCATCCATTTATATTATCAACAAACATTTTAGAGTACCTGTTCTCTGTCAGAAGATGTAATCCATGCATTCATGGAACTCAGATCAATAGAAATAGAATATATGTGTATATGTATGTGTATATACATATGTGTGTATATTTATTATACACGCAGAAATTCAAGTAGACAAATTGAGAAAGTGTAATGAAACAAAAACAAACGTGATTCAAGGTGGTTCAAGGGTTACATAGACAAAAATTCAGGTAAAATTCTTTGGAGGCCATATTTTGCTTAAGAATTTAAAAAAAAAAGTTAGCTGTTCCAGAAGTAGAAGATTCCAACACGAAAATAAAATAAGTGCAGTTCCTTAGGGGAATTCTTAGCAGAAAGGCAGCAGCCGGGTGGTATATAATGAGTAATGTTATGGGGTTTAGATAGATGAAATGAGATTAGATGAAATGAAATTGGAGAAGCAAAAGGGGCCACTGATAAGGAGTTAGAACCTTATTCTAAGAGAGTCAGAGACTAAAAAGGGGGAAGTAGTTTTATACAGATTATTTTCCATCACTCTGTGTGACACTTTATATTCTCATTTACCCTTCATGATAACCTTTTGAGAAATTTGTTATTAGCCTGAAATTATACATTAGAAAAATATGATTTACATGCTGGACAGTTAATAAAGGGAAAAGCTAACTTCAGATCTGAGTGTGTTTGTTACAAGCATATTATTCAGTTTTACTCTAGCCCACTACTTAACAGAGAATATCAATACTGAGCTTGGCCATAAAATACTGCAAATTACAAATGCTGGAGAGGGTGTGGAGAAAAAGGCACCCTCCTACATTGTTGTGGGAATGTAAATTGGTACTGCCTAGTGGAGAACAGTATGGAGGTTCCTTAAAAAACTAAAAATAGAGTTACCATATGATCAAGTCAGACTACTCCTGGGCATGTATCCAGAGAAAACTCTAGTTCAAAAAGATACATGCACCCCAACATTCATAGAGGCACTGTTTACAATAGCCAAGACATGGAAGCAACCTAAATACCTTTGACAGAAACATGGAAAAAGATGTGTAACAATGTAACATTACTCAGACATAAAAAAGAAAACGAAATAATGCCATTTGGAGCAATCTGGATGGACCTAGAGATTCCATACCAAGTGAAGTTAGGCAGAGAAAGACAAATATATATCACTTATAAGTGAAATCAAAAAAAATTTTCAAGTGAAGTCTTTTACAGAAACAGACTCTCAGACTTCAAAAGCAAACTTATGGTTACCTAAGGGGAGGAGAGGAAGAGGGATAAATTAGGAGTTTTGGATTAACATATACATAGTGCTATATATATCATAGATAACCAACAAGGACCTACTGTGTATCACAGGGAACATATTCTCAATATTTTGTAATAAACTCTAACAGGAACCACCCCAGTACTCTTGCCTGGAAAATCCCATGGATGGAGGAGCCTGGTGGGCTACAGTCCATGGGGTCGCTAAGAGTCAGACACGACTGAGCGACTTCACTCTCACTTTTCACTTTCGTGCATTGGAGAAGGAAATGACAACCCACTCCAGTGTTCTTGCCTAGAGAATCCCAGGGACGGGGGAGCCTGGTGGGCTGCCGTCCATGGGGTCGCACAGAGTCGGACACGACTGACGTGATTTAGCAGCAGTAGCAGCATAACAGAAAAGAATCACAATTAGAACAGGTTCTTGAAAATATTTGGTGATCAACAAATAGTAACTGAATGAAGGCATGAATGACTAGACTAGCTAATGAATAAATGAAAAGTAAGATATTCTCTAGGTAAGAGTGTAATACAAAACTTTTTCATAGTGTCAATTACTTTAAGGCATTCAGTGCTCTTTACCTATTCAAAGTAACTTGATACCATGATATTATGTGCTTGAGTTTTTATACTACTTAAAAAGGCAGTACGGTGTGGAGTATTAGTTCTCAAAGATTAGTGTATACGAGAACCACTGTTTTTTTCAGAGTTCTTCAAGTGATTTGTGTTTGTCTATTAATCTAAGATAATTTTGAAAAATTACCTTTTACATATTCAACTTGATATCTAAATATTTCCATCATAAGTTAAAATAGTTACAAAGGGTGTAACCTCCAGAGTACTGTAAATACAAGCATCCTAAGAAAATACATTTAGTCATTCTTTTTGATGTAACCAATGGAAGAAAAATAGCATAGTGCTTTTGATACCCAGCATTTAAAAAAATGTGAAAAGCTTTCATTCAGTAGTTGAAAAAGTAACACTACTCATTTTTTCTCTTTTGTCTCATCTGTCCATTTTATGTTCAGCAGAGAGTTTAATCTTAATTTAAATATCTTATGATAAAGAATTTTAATGACTACATTATTAGATTTCTATGATAATTTTTAAACTAATTTTAAAAATAGTCTATGTCTATAAAGTTCTATGTCTTAAGTTTTTTCTTCAGGATTGAAGTCATCAAGTCATCATTGTGACTAGTATTAGTACATATTTTATGAAAAGACTGAAAATACATTTCAAAATTTGATAATGAAGATGTAAAATGAAAGTAAAATTTCACTGGAAATTCATCGTTTAATGAGATGTAAAATACTCTCTTTCAATTTAGATCATGTATCCAAGGGTCAATATCGTTTTTGGCTACAGTGATAAAGGTTTTAATGCCAATCAATTCCTGATTTTTTAAAAATAATAATCACTGATAAACTTTGTTCAGATAAAAAAAAGTAGATGAAGTTGGAAGGAGTTTCACAATAGCAATAGAACATGACTCCTTGAACTCATTTTGTGTTACATGGCCCAAATTGCAGTAATCCATTATCAAAAATTATGTTTAATGATCTATAAGCTGACAACTCAATTCGATTCTCTTTTCATTTTGTTGAAAGGAAGTAATTAGAAACCACTGTACTTGCAGAAAGATTTATTTTATAGTCATTACTGACATTTACCTTCTGAACATCAATATTTTAAATTATCTCTGTGTTTAACATTCTGAGGGATTGCACACGATGCTGATGCTATGCCATTGTTAGATAAGGTCTAGTTTTGCGAAATGGGCTTCCCAAGTGGCTCCATGGTAAATAATCCTCCTGCCAATGCAAGAGATGTGGGTTTGATCCCTGGGTCAGGAAGATCCCCCGGAGAAGGAAATGGCAACCCACTCTAGTGTTCTTGCCTGGGAAATCCCAGGGACAGAGGAGCCTGGCGGCTACAGTCCACGGGGTGGTAAAGAGTCGGACAAGACTTAGCGACTGAGCAGCAACAAGTCCTGTGAACTAGAGGACCCGGTCCGGGAGGAAACGTGGCAAAAGAAAACGGTGACGACCCGAGTGCATTCTCAGGGAGATTAGATTTAGGAAGAGCACTTGTGGAAACAGAATTCCGAAACTGATTCTCTTAGATCTATTTGAACCCCTGCATTTCTTTGGCAATTTTTATGTGCATATACAGATATGCATGCATGCTAAATCACTTTAGTTGTGTCCAACTCGGTGAGACCCTATGGACTGTAGCCCCGCCCACCAGGCTCCGCTGTCCATGGGATGCTCCAGGCAAGAACACTGGAGTGGGTGGCTGGGCCCTCCTCCAGGGGGTCTTCCTGACAGGGCGAACCTGAGTCTCTTATGTCTCCCACACTGGAAATGTGTTCGTTACCACGAGCGCCACCTGAGACTAGGGTTTTAACCATGTTCCTTTCTAGCTACTCGCCTAGGAGAGCTGGTAATCTAGAATACTAGCTAAAACGGAATATGGCTAAAATCCTGACCCCAGAGACTGTAATTCTGTAGGTCTACTATAAGGCCAGGTATCTGATTTTTGTGGTTTGCTTTTTTAGCAAACTCATCCCAGATGATTCTGATGAAGGTTATCCACAGACTGCTTTCCAAAAAATAGTGTGGAGAAAGTAAATGTTGAAATAAGAACAGTAGATAATGTTATTTATGGCTTTGTCCCAAGAACTGTTGTGTGTTATATGTTACAAGTATTTACTCATAAAATCCTTTACACACTGATGGAAGCATTACTGTTTTTCCATTTTAAATTTGGATAAATTGAGTTAATGAGAAAATTCAATCACTTGTGTGAATACACAACATGAAATGGGAGTGAACATGAGTTAACATGAGCCTAGTGAAGATTCAGGGCACAGATAATCTAGAATTCCAAGCTGGGCAGTAACAATGTTGTTGGGAAACAATGTGAATATACAGAAGGATTTTATATAAATAGTGATATCCTCAGCCTAGACGAGGGGGCAGAATGCCGGAAAATGCCAATATTTAAGGAAAAGATAAAGGAAGAAAAACCTGAATAGATAAACAAAGGACTGATTAGAGAGAATGATATAGCCAAAGCAAACCCTCCAAAAGAATGAAATAAGTCATTAATGTTACATGGTAGAGACTAAGAAACAGTAGAACATAAAATTGTCCACTGAATTTAGTAAACAAAAAGAGGTCACTGTTGAAAAAGATTTAATTAGTGTCATAGAAATAGAAATTAGGTGGCAGTAGTTTGAAAAAAAAATGGAGAAAGAAAATTGAAGAATGCATACAACTCTTTCATGAGACTTAACTGTAAAGAAGAAAATGATTTGTTGCTACTGCAAGGCTGAGGTCAAAAGAGTAGTTTTATAGTTTGAAGAAAAAACATAGGAGGAAATTAATGATTAGGAGCTGATAAATAAGTAATTCAAGAAAATAGAAAGGTTGGAACTCCAGGGTTCAGAAGGAAGCTAACTGTACAACTACTGAATTAATATAGGAAACAGATAAGAGTTGGGTTAAAGGAAAAGATGGTTGGTACTAAAAAATTTTACTCAATAGGTAAGTCTCTGCAGGTCAGTAGATGACAGTGATTAAGAGAAATAGGAGGTGATGTTTCTGATCATCCTCAAAGGAGCAGGTATTTTTACAAGTGTGTTCAAAGAGCATGCTTGAAAAGTGTCATTGAGGAGTTATGATAACAGTAAGTTAGATCTATTAGAAATAAATGAATTAAAAATTATTCTTTGAGTCAGCCATTTAACATGTCACTTGAGTGCTTATTTCTTTATGCTAAGGACTCAAGTTATAAGTAAGGGTATTTCAGCACTTCTCAACCAATGATATTACTCAAGGCAAGGGTGTTTATAAAAATTGCTAAGGAATTTACAGACAGCTTATAATCATACGGTTTGCCTTGGAAACAAACAGATCATTCTGTCGTTTTTGAGATTGCATCCAAGTGCTGTATTTTGGACTCTTTTGTGACCGTGATGGCTATTCCATTTCTTCTAAGGGATTCCTCCCCACAGTAGTAGATATAATGGTCATCTGAGTTAAGTTCACCCATTCCAGTCCATTTTAGTTCGCTGATTCCTAGAATGTCAACATTCACTCTTGCCATCTCCTGTTTGACCACTTCCAATTTGCCTCGATTCATGGACCTAACATTCCAGATTCCTATGCAATATTGCTCTTTACAGCATCAGACCTTGCTTCTATCACCAGTCACATCCACAACTGGGTATTGTTTTTGCTTTGGCTCCATCCCTTCATTCTTTCTGAAGTTATTTCTCCACTGATCTCCAGTAGCATATTGGGCACCTACTGACCTGGGGAGTTCATCTTTCAGTGTCCTGTCATTTTGCCTTCTCATACTTTTCATGGGGTTCTCAAGGCAAGAATACTGAAGTGGTTTGCCATTCCCTTCTCCAGTGGACCACGTTCTGTCAGACCTCTCCACCGTGACGATCCGTCTTGGGTGGCCCCACACGGCATGGCTTAGTTTCATTGAGTTAGACAAGGCTGTGGTCCTGTGATCAGATTGGCTAGTTTTCTGTGACTATGGTTTTAGTGTGTCTGCCCTCTGATTCTCTCTCACAACACCTACCGTCTTACTTGGGTTTCTTTTACCTTGAATGTGGAGTAGCTCCTCTTGGCCCTCCTGCACCCGCGCAGCCGCGGCTCCTAGGACGTGGGTTTGCTCTTCTCGGCCACCACCCCTCACCCCAGGCATGGGGTAGCTCCTCTTGGCCATCACCTCTGACCTCGGGCATGTGGTAGCTCCACATCTTTTAGAACCAACACCCAAAAAAGATGTCCTTTTCATTATAGGGGACTGGAATGCAAAAGTAGGAAGTCAGGAAACACCTGGAGTAACAGGCAAATTTGGCCTTGGAGTACGGAATGAAGCAGGGCAAAGGCTGATAGAGTTCTGCCAAGAGAACGCACTGGTCATAGCAAACACCCTCTTCCAACAACACAAGAGAAGACTACACATGGACATCAACAGATGGTCAACACTGAAATCAGATTTATTATATTCTTTGCAGCCAAACATGGAGAAGCTATATACAGTCAGCAAAAACAAGACTGGGAGCCGACTGTGGCTCAGATCATGAACTCCTTATTGCCAAATTCAGACTTAAATTGAAAAAAGTAGGGAAAATCACTAGACCATTCAGGTATGACCTAAATCAAATCCCTTATGATTGATTACACAGTGGAAGTGAGAAATAGATTTAAGGGACTAGATCTGATAGACAGAGTGCCTAATGAACTATGGACGTAGGTTCGTGACATTGTACAGGAGACAGGGATTAAGACCATCCCTGTGGAAAAGAAATGCAAAAAAAGCAAAATGGTTGTCTGAGGAGGCCTTACAAATAGCTGTGAAAAGAAGAGAAGTGAAAAGGAAAGGAGAAAAGGAAAGATATTACCATCTGAATGCAGAGTTCCAAAAAATAGCAAGGAGAGATAAGAAAGCCTTCCTCAGCAATCAGTGCAAAGAAATAGAGGAAAACAATAGAATGGGAAAGACTAGAGATCTCTTCAAGAAAATTAGAGATACCAAAGGAACATTTCATGCAAAGATGGGCTCGATAAAGGACAGAAATGGTATGGACCTAACAGAAGCAGAAGATATTAAGAAGAGGTGGCAAGAATGCACAGAAGAACTGTACAAAAAAGATCTTCACAACCCAGATAATCATGATGGCGTGATCACTCACCTAGAGCCAGACATCCTGGAATGTGAAGTCAAGTGGGCCTTAGAAAGCATCACTGCGAACAAAGCTAGTAGAGGTGATGGAATTCCAGCTGAGCTATTTCAAATCCTGAAAGATGATGCTGTGAAAGTGCTACACTCAATATGCCAGCAAATTTGGAAAACTCAGCAGTGGCCACAGGACTGGAAAAGGTCAGTTTTCATTCCAATCCCAAAGAAAGGCAATGCCAAGAATGCTCGAACTACCGCACAATTGCACTCATCTCACATGCTAGTAAGGTAATGCTTAAAATTCTCCAAGCCAGGCTTCAGCAATACATGAACCGTGAACTTCCACATGCTCAAGCTGGATTTAGAAAAGGCAGATGAACCAGAGATCAAATTGCCAACATCCACTGGATCACTGAAAAAGGAAGAGAGTTACAGAAAAACATCTATTTCTGCTTTATTGACTATGCCAAAGCCTTTGACTATGTGGATCACAATAAACTGTGGAACATTCTGAAAGAGATGGGGATACCAGACCACTTGACCTACCTTTTGAGAAACCTATATACAGGTCAGGAAGCAACATTTAGAACTGAACATGGAACGACAGACTGGTTTCAAATAGGAAAAAGACTATGTCAAGCCTGTATATTGTCACCCTTGTTATTTAACTTATATGCTGAGTACATCATGAGAAACGCTGGACTGGAAGAAGCAGAAGCTGGAATCAAGATTGCCGGGAGAAATATCAATAACCTCAGATATGTGGATGACAGCACCCTTATGGCAGAAATTGAAGAGGAACTAAAAAGCCTCTTGATGAAAGTGAATGAGAGTGAATAAGTTGGCTTAAAGCTCAATATTCAGAAAACTAAGATCATGGCATCTGGTCCCATCACTTAATGGCAAATAGATGGGGAAACAGTGTCAGACTTTATTTTTTTGGGCTCCAAAATCACTGCAGATGGTGATTGCAGTCATGAAATTAAAAGACACTTACTCTTTGGAAGGAAAGTTATGACCAACCTGGATAGCATGTTAAAAATCAGAGACATTGCTTTCCAACAAAGGTCCATCTAATCAAGGCTATGGTTTTTCCAGTAGTCATGTATGGATGTGAGAGTTGGATGGTGAAGAAAGCTGAGCACTGAAGAATTGATGCTTTTGAACTGTGGTGTTGGAGAAGACTCTTGAGAGTCCCTTGGACTGCAAGGAGATCCAACCAGTCCATCCTAAAGGAGATCAGTCCTGGGTGTTCATTGGAAGGACTGATGCTGAAGCTGAAACTCCAATACTTTGGCCACCTCATGCGAAGAGTTGAATCATTGGAAAAGACCCTTATGCTGGGAGGGATTAGGGGCAGGAGGAGAAGGGGACGACAGAGGATGAGATGGCTGGATGGCATCACCGACTTGATGGGCATGAGTTTGAGTAAACTTCGGGAGTTGGTGATAGACAGGGAGGCCTGGCGTGCTGTGGTTCATGGGGTCGCAGAGTCGGACATGACTGAGCAACTGAACTGAACTATAATCATGTGTGTGTGTGTGTGTCCTTTTCAGGAAAAATAAAGCACTTTTTGTTGTTTTCATTTTGATAGCACCAGATATCTTTGTGCAAGTGATTAGTGGTAATTAGCTATGAAATTTTGGAACAAAGCATGATCTGATACATGTGTAAGATGCCATATCATAAGATAACTACAATAGATAAAAATTTCTAATAGAAATATATAAAAACACTATGGGAACAGAAAGTGGGTGTGTCCACAATGCCTAAACATAGAGATGATGGGAAAGTACATATGGGAGGAGACATCTATTTTGAGTCTCATCCAGTGTAAGTTCTAGGTTTAGAAAAGGGGAGCAGGTCATGTAGGTAACTGTGAAAGTCTTGAAATCATAAACATTGCCTGAATCCATATTTAGGAAGACAGTGCATGGATGTTATTTGTCCTTATCGGTACAAGTTGTTCTGGGAGGTGGGGGTGGAAATGCTAAAAAGATGTTAAACGAAGAAACAAATGAAATAAAGAAGTTCACCTTTGGACTTGTAAACCTCTTCAGCAGTGTGAAGCATTGGTTTCTGAGGGGAATTTGGAGTGAAGAACACATGTTAATAAGTTACTGAAACTATTTAGAGTAGAGTTGAAAAAAAGACAAAACAGAGCAGAGGCTATGGAGGTGGAGAGGGGTGCAAGAATTTGGGAATGACTTGGGTATATAGTGTAGCTGTTTTGAGTAGGGAAGGAGTCAAGGACTCCATGAGCCCTAACATAAACAACTGAACAGGCTAGAAGGTGGACATTGACCAAGGTAAGAAAATCCAAAAAAGAAATAAATTCTTCAAAGCCAGGCCACCACGTTGCCAAATCAAACCATGTTATAAAGTAAAATAATCCCAATAGAAGAAATTATATATATATATGTATATATATATATATTGGCTACACACTTAGACAGCTGATTACTCCACATAAAATTTAAGGCCATATGTCTGACTTGCTGACAACGCATGCTTCTGTTTTTGTTTTCAAAGAAGCCAAGCTGCAAAGGAAGTGAGCCATTCCCTAGCTCTCTTTCCACACAACATAAATCAGAAAGTGCACAGTCTGTCAGTGGAGTTATGGAAAATATGGATATAAAGGGACTCCTCTGTCTTCCTCCTTCCCTCTCCACCTGTGTCTGCCTAAGGCATGAAGATTGAGCAGACATTTACAGAAGCAACTGCCAAAGTCTTATTCACTGTGGTGCAAGAGTGTGAGATTGCCACGCTGCTCCAACAAAAGCAAAATGGCAGTATTTAAATGAACTGACACATCAGATCTCCTCAGCTGTTCTTTACAAGCAATGCATTAATCAGGGGATAAACAAGGTATTGTCATCCTGACAAGATTTTAGAGGACTGACTGCATCAGAGAAATCTCCTGATAGTACTGCTCTTGAATACAAACCAGGGCCTGACATTTCCCAAAAAGGACAACGATTTCAGAAATCGTTCTTTTTATGTCTTTCTATAGAAGAGCGCGTTCTTAATTAGTGATCTGATTCTGTAGAATGTTGAGTCTCATCCAATGCATTTTCTAGGTTTACAAGCGGGGAGCAGACCCCTTTATGAGCCTTCCTTGAAATAGGGGTGTTAGGCAATATCTGAAGGCATCTTTTTTTCCCTAGCGGTGACTTTTATGTTGGTGAATTTTTAGAGCATTCTTTAAACACATTCCTTCCTTTTACTTTCACTGCTCCTTTATTAGGAGTCCCCATTGTGTTCTGCCTAAGGTATAGTTTACTAAATGGTCACCTTGATTCCAATTCTTTCCTTCCTTCCTCCTTTCCTGCACAATATGTCCTCTTAATTTTGTGTCACTTGACCACCCAAGAACCTTAAAACCACTCTACCTTTCTCTAGTGCATATTCTCACACATCTTTGTTTGGCCTCAAGAGTCTCTAAAGTCGATTACTAAGCTGACCCACAGCTTTGTCATCCACTGCCAGCCACAAGTGTCCTCTCCTCTAATGGAATACTTGGTGCCTTTCCATGTCCACATTTTCAATTTTTATCCTTTTTCTTTCTTTTCTTCTTTTTTTTGCAGTGAAACAAGTGTTTGTTGGAGATAAAAGGGTGTGCGTGGTAGACATTCAGGAAGGCTCAGAGAAAGAGTTGTGCCTTCGTGGTATTTTGAATCACTTACATGGGACATTTATTTTGGGTTTCCTTTGGCCAATCATCTTGCTTTGCCTGGTTCTGAGTCTGTATTTGGTTTAACTAAGGGTCCTCTTTTAAAATTCAATTCAGTTGTTATCTCTTTGATGAATCTGTTCCCATTATTTTTCTGAAATTACTTCTGCCTTTAAATGTTATTTCTAGGGCATATATTTCATTTTATTTGTAAAATAAGTGTATTTCTTGTTCAGATCCCTTTTAGTAGTCCATATTGCCATGTGGAAATACGTATGTTGAGGGTGGACTTAATATATTTATTTTTAGAGGCAGAAGGGGTAGTTATAAAAAGGAGGGCTTAACAGATTAGGTGTACTTTGTATCTGACCTCCAAGACAAAGGAGAACTTCAAGAAGAGTTCCTTGTGAGCCTGGAGTGTGCCAGGAAATCTGATGCTCATTTTTATTAAGTATCTCCCTCTGTTTCAACTATCTCCGCAATTTCTCTGCATTTCAATTTTCTTCTCTGACTTTCCCCTAGTGGAGGCACCTCCTATGACCAAGATGCCTCTGGTTGCATTTTGGTGAGCTAGAGATAAATTGAACTTTTCATAAATTGCTATTATAAGGAAAACTAGGAATCAAAAAACAAATGTGAGCTAATCAACATATATCTGCCAATAGTGCCAGATTCTTATGACTCAATATAATTATTTTGGACTGGAGCTCCCTAAGCTTGCAAGAATTATCCAGGATATGGTCAGAAATGAGATCCTACCTCAGGCCTTATGAATTAGGTCCTCGTCAGCATAGTAAGACCAGTAGGAAAAATTAAGATTGCAAAGAAAGAAACATACTTTCATTATTCACATATATTATTGTTACTCTAGGACACTGTAAAAGAATTTTTAGATCAATAGTTGACATTTAACAAAAGAGATTAGTAAGATTTATTGATACAAGCTCAAATACAGAGATCAATTTCATTTTTCTGTATAAACAGAAAATGAAATGTTTCAGTATATGTTATTTACATTAACATCAAAAATAGGAAGTGCCCATGAATCTACTTTCTCTCTGTGGAGAATACTGAGCACTATTGTCTTAGTCTGCTTCGTCTGCCTAACAATATATCACAGACTGGGTGGCTTAAACAATAGAAATGTATTCCTTCCAGTTCTGGAGGCTGGGGTTTATGACCCTCTTTTCTTCTTTATATAAGGACCCCAATGCTACTTGATTAGGGCTCCACTGTCATTACTTCATTTAAATTTAATTACCTCCTAAAGGCCCTATCTCCAAAAAGGGTCACACCGATTTAGAGTTTTAACATGATATTTGAGGGAACACAATTCAACTTATAGCAAATAGTGAAACAGATGTATATAAAAATGAGAGAAGAGCCCTGTTGGAAGACAGTAATGTAAAATATAACTTTTCTCTAAATTGATCAGTGGATCACCTGAAATACAAATAAAAATCCCAATGGGATTGCGCTTGGATTGGAAGAATTAATATTGTTAAAATGGCTATATTACTAAAGCAATCTACAGACCTAATATGGTCTCTATCAAATTACCCATGACAATTTTCCAGAAAACTAGAACAAATAACTCTAAAATTTTTATGAAACCATAAGGGACCCAGAATTGCCAAAGCAAACCTGAGAAAAAATAAACAGGACACACAACCCTTCCAGAGTTCAAAGAGCACAACAAAACCACAGTAATGAAAACTGCATTGTCTTGGCACAAAAACAGACAATATATGAATCAATGAAACAGAACAGAGCCTGGAAATAAACCCACACACCTACAGTCACTCTTTGACAAAGGAGGCAGGAATAGAAAATGGGAAAAGATAGTCTCTTCAGCAAGTGCTGTTGGGAAAGCTGGATAGCAACATGTAAATTAATGAATTAGAACACACTCTCATACCATACACAGGAATAAACTCAAGGCTGATTCATGTCAATGTATGACAAAAACCACTACAATATTGTAAAGTAATCAGCCTCCAACTAATAAAAATAAATGAAAAAAAAATAAATAAACTCAAAATGGCTTAAAGGAATAAACAAAAGACATGACACCATAAAACTCCTAGAAGAGAACATAGGAAAAACATTCTCAGATATAAATAGTACCAATGTTTTCTTAGGTCAATCTCCCAGGGCAATAGAAAAAAAAGCAAAAATAAACAAATTGGACCTAATAAAACTTACAAGCACTTGCATAGCAGAGAAAACCATAAATAAGATGAAACAACTACCTACAGAGTGGAAGAAAATATTTGCAAACAATGCAACTGACAGGGGCTTAATTTTCAAAACATACAAATAACTCATACAACTTAACAACAACAGAAACAACCCAATATAAAATGGGAAGCAGATCTAAATAGACGTTTCTCCAAAGAAGACATACATTTGGGCAACAGGCATATGAAAAGATGCTCAACATTTCTAATTATGAGAGAAGTAAAATAAAAACTACAGCGAGGTACCATCTCACACCCATTAGAATGGCCATCATTAAAAGTCAACAAGTAACAGATGCTGGAGAGGGTCTGGAGAAAAGGGAACTTCCGACACTGTTGGTGGGAATGTAAACGGATGCAGCCATAATGGAAAACAATGTGGAGGTTCCTCAAAAACTAAAAATAGAGCTACAATTTGATTCAGCAATCCCACTCCTGGGCATATACCCAGACAAAGCTATAGTTCAAGAAATATGTACCCTATATTCATAGAAGCACTATTTATAACAGCCAAGACATGGAAACAACCTAAATCTCCATTGACAGATGAATGGATAAAGGTATGCTACATATATACAATGGAATACTGCTCAACCATGAAAAAGAATGAAATAATGCCATTTTCAGCAACATAGATGGACCTAGAGATTATCATACTAGGTGAAATATTGATAAGAAATACAAATGCCACATGATACCACTTATATGTGGAATCTAAAATATGACACGAATGAACTTATTTTTTTTAGTAAAACACAGAAAGCACTTATTAAAAAGGAAAAATTTATAAATCAGGTGCATTAAATTGAACTGTACCTGTAATTCAAATGTATTTACTTGAAAATTTTTGCTTCATAAAAAGTAGAAAAGAATAAAGACAAATTAACCAGTGGGATAATTTTTAAGACATATAATTAACAAAGGACTAGTATTTAGAATAAATATTTTTATTTTTTAAATAAATATTTCAATGTAAACTGCTTGGGATGTAATTGAATGGGTACTCAGTAACACATTAGATTATATTATGCTGTTAATTATTAATTAATAATCCTTGTTAGAGTAAAATATGTTCTAATATTAAAATATTGTTACCATTATGGATAAAATTAGCTGTGAGGTTATGGGTGCATCTGCGTATAGACTTGTTAGCTGTGATTTTTTTTTTTTTTTGCTCTATATTTACATATGTATTTTTGTAAGTCAGAATGCTCAGTGGTTTTCTTTTAAATTCAGTAGTATTTATATTTTGGTAATAGGTTATGCTAGTGCTACAAAATGAGTTATGGCATTTTTAGATTTTTCTAAATTCTGTGGTAGATAGTATTGGATATATATGTTCTTTTGAAAGTTTCAGAAATAATCATCCAGAAAAATTCTGGCCCTAGAACAATTACTGGTTATAAATCTTTGAAAATTTGTCTGATTCTATTGGTCTGTTTAGATCTGCTATTCCTTTTCAGATATAGTGTTTTAAAAATATACATAAGCAGATGATTTTCCATTACAATTATTATTTGCCAATTTGTTACCAAGAGTTGTGTACAATGCTCTTATAAATCTCTATCATAGTTTTAATCCCACTTATTCTTCCAGTTTTAGTTTTTATTTATTTTGAATATTTCTGTAGATTCATACATTGAGTATTCATTCCATTAGAATCTGACTCATGTCCATACTACTTTACATTATGGCCCCAGAATCTAGATTATTATTGAAATATGGTAGACAATAACTATACATTTAATGAATTTTTTAAAAAATAATCCATTTGGGCCTAATATTTGTCTTTGATTACAGCTTTTACCACATCTTATAATATTTTATGTAAAATATTTTCAAGGTTAATGTGAAACAGCAGTGCTAATAATTTTTATTTGATTCAGTTGTTAGGAGATTTTCTTTTTTTAATTTTCATGTTGTGTCTTATTCTGCTGTAATTATAGATTTCCATTTTTATCACTTCTGGTTCAAGAATGCACCAATTCTTTTAATTATCTATCATTTCTTTTGCTCAACATGCATTGAAATCTGCTTGATGGCCTGTTCTTGATCAATTCTTATACTTGAGATTGACTAAAAATGTATTATATTCTTTACAGAAAGTTAAGTAGGATTCACAGACCTATGAACCTAATTAATTATAGCTTTCAAATACAAAATATACTCTCATTTTTATCTTTGCCATATACCAACAGTTTAAAAAATTTATTGAAATTTGGGTTACTTTCCATACTCCTTAAATGTGTAATAAATTTTGATATACATATTTTGATGTTGTTACCTTGCACGTAAATGTACATTAGTATAACATCCACTTCCAGTCAAGATAAAGTAACTTGAACCAGATTTACCCTCCCACCTGAGATAACCAAAGCATGGACATAATATATGAGGGCAGCAGTTTTCACAATCCTGATTATCAGGAAATGAAAGTCATCAGTCTCTGAGAAACGAGAGACGAATTAGGTGAACCCCTCAATTTCTCCAGTCTCGTGTCTTAAGACAATTTAGTAAGAAAGATTTTCACAGGGGAACCCAGGTAGAGCGTGGCAGACTCCCTGAGTTATGAAGACAGTACTGCGCGTTAGAGAGACCAAGGCCGCTGAAGTTTCCAGGACAAAGCGTGAGGGAGGAGATGGTTCCAGAGAGAGCAAGGAAGACACCGCTGGATTGCTGCCGAGGGTTTCCCTGGAGGAATTAGATGAGTACTGACCAGCCATGACAGACGTTGTTCTGTCTTCTTTGTGCTTATCAGTACATATTCAAGTGTTGTTTATTATTCCTCATAAACTATAGTGTCAGGTTTACAATATTTCAGATGTTCACAACTAGTCAGAGAATAGTGGAATTATGACCTCTCATCATTTTTGTTCTATATATTGATATGATTCAAGCTATTTCCAGAGTAACTTATAGCACAGTTTTCATCTTAAAGGGGTGACGGGCAAAACTTTTCTTACATATTTTCACATAAGCTGCTTTTAGAAAACAGTGAAAGTTCAAATTGGAATATATTATTCTGTTCTTTAGATCTGTCACTTAATAATGGTGAATTCCTGGAAAGATTCTCACTTTTCCACCTACAAAATCTGGATACTAATAATGGTTACCATGGAGAGATATTGGAAGAATCAAGGCTAATAAGTGAAGAATTTTGAGAAGGGTGAAGTTCTATGAGCATATACTATAAAATTTCAAATTATTTTTATTCTGAATAAATTACTTTACTGAAGTTTCACTAAAGATTTTACATCAGTACTTTTTCATTTCATTTTGCTTGCTTGGGTAAATATTTTCTTCCTTTTAATTTTAACTGAAATATAGTTTATTTACAATGTTCAGTTTCAGGTCCACAGCAAAGTCATTCAGTTATACATTTATATACAGATTTATATATAATTTTTTACATTTTCCTTCATTCTGTTTCTTTCATTCTTCTATTACAAGTCACTGGGTATAGTTCCCTGTGCCGTATCCTAGGTCCTTGTTGGTTATCTATATATAGTAGTGTGTATATTTTAATCCCAAACTCCTTATTTATCGCTCTTCCCCTCCTCTCCTTAGGTCACCGTAATGTTGTTTTCTATGTCTGTGAGTTTATTTCTGTTTTGTAAATAAGTTCGTGTGGTTCCCTGGTGGCTCAGATGGTAAAGAATCTGCCTGCAATGCAGGAGTCCTGGGTTCAATCCTAGGGTTGGGAAGATCCCCTGGAGAAGGGCATGGCTACTCATTTCACTAATCCTGCCAGGAGAATTCCATGGACAGAGAAGCCTGTCGGGCTACAGTCCATGGGGTCACAAGGAGCTGGACATGACTAAGCAACTTTCACCTTCAACGGCACCACATATAAGTGATGTCGTAGGACATTGGTCTTTATCTGGCTTACTTCACTTAGTGTAATAATCTCTAGGTTCATTCACATTGCTGTGAATGGTATTGTTTCATTATTTTTATTTCTGAGTTATATTCCATTGTATATATGTACCATGTCTTTTTTATTCATTCCTCTGTCATTGGTCAGATTATAAATGGTCAGAAGTAAATATTTTACTTCAATGGTCAGAAGTAAATATTTTCTTGAAAGGCTTTAAATCTTTGTTCTATGACCTAGTCTGAAAACTTTTTTAAAAAAGAAATAGAATTTTTTCCCTTATTTAAAATGTTGTTAAGCTCTTATTGCCATACATTATGTTATGAAGAATACACATATTTGGTAGATATGTCTTTTTTTATAGGCCTATAGTATGAAGGAAAGAGTAGCAGAAGATTATATGTTTAAAATAATGTTTTAGGTGCTATTATATGTGCTATGTGATCATGGAGGAAAGAGTGCCTCACGCTACCTTGGAACATTTTTTGACAGTTTTATAGAGTAAATGACAGTAGACCTGAGTCTGGAAGGATGTTCAGAAATTGTCTAGTTGATTATCTTAGGTTGGGTTTCCTAGAATCAGGTTGCCAGATGAGGATTCTTGAGAAGCTGGTTTATTGCAGGAGTGTTCTCAGGAGAAGGAGAGGGAGGGAACTAGGGTAGGGTGCGGGAAGAAAAGTAAGAAAGATTGCACCTTAAGCTGGGGATTAGCCTCACGTTGGTCCCACGGGAAGTTCTGAAGCAAGAACTGCACCGTTTGGCCCCACTTTGCAGCCAAAGGGCAATCTTTTGTGCTCCTGTATCCTTTACTAATAGGTTATCACTTCAGGTGGTTAACGTTGTCACTTCAAGAGGTGTGGTTAATTTCCCAGCCAAGGCAAATCCTGGTCAGCCCACAGCAGTTCTCTCTCTGTAGAAGGGGATGGCTGTTACCCAATAGCACTGGAGTTAGAAGGTCTGTCCACTGACTCTTTATTTTTATTCTTATTTTTTTCCACTGATTCTTTAAAAATGACCTAGAGAGAATACTAATAGCCTCAACTATTAATATATAGACAGAAATGGAAAGGATATTCAAGGCAAAGAAAACAGAGTGCAGAAACCGTGAGCAGGAACTACAGGCCATAATTTAGATTCTTTTAGCATTTTATTATATAAATGAATACATGATGATATGTAAAATATTCATAATACATATTATATATATAAAATATAGACAATACATATAATGCATGCATACATATACATGCACACACTGGTTGAAACAAATATCACCAATGGCCTTGAACAATGAACAAAGTTTAGACTTCAACCTCTAGGTAGTGTAAACCTGCTTTTCTCTTTTATATCCATGACAGTAATAGGTAAAAATATTGACTCGGACAGTGTTATGGCATGCCCCTAAAACCCTTCTGATGTTTGACTCTGATTCATGAACCAGCTATCTTGGGAATTATGTTGTTTAATAGTCCATATTACCTAAATGTCCTCATACTCTCCATGGGAATAACGTAGAAGACTTTTTGAAATAATATTTGCTATTGTCTTTATTAAAAAACTGTCTCTTTCAAGAATTTTGTAAGCTACAGAGAACCAAAATTTCTACTTAAATATTTTAAAGAATCAGAAAAATATACTAACATAATAAAAAGACCATGGAGACAAGCGCCTCCAGGATTGATAGATTCAGCTCTGGCATAATGTTATCAAGGACCCTAGTTTTTTATTTACCTGCCCCACCACCCTCATGTGTCACTGATCTTTCAATATCATAATACATTTACCTTAGTACCATTTATAATAGTCCAATAATACATTCAGTGTGAAAAGAAGGTATTTTCTTCTTTATTTCACTTTTTATTTCTGAAAAGAAACATCTTTCACAAAATAACCTCAATAAGTCTATTCCCTCATATTTTATTTATTATAATGATATTGCCTGCATGCCCAAACCAATCACTAACAAGAGACCTAACATCACTGTGATTGACTTCAGCTAATCATGTTTCCATCTCTATTTAGACATGGTTTCAATCTATATTAAGCATAGTTCTGTGAATAAAATCAGGGCTCTTTTAGGAAGAGAAAATGTTGGTTGAGTATGCAACTAACAACCCTAATATGACCGAAAAATTTATAACAAAAATACCCCCCCCAAAAATGAGATTAGGTTGGTATGACATTATAATGAACACATTAGTTTCTAATAATCACAGTAAGTAAGTGTTACTCGCTCAATCGTCCCCAACTCTTTGTGACCCCATGGACTGCAGCCCACCATGCTCCTCTGTCCCTGAGATTTTCCAGGCAAGGATACTGGAGTGGGTTGCCATTTCCTTCTCCAGAGGATCTTCCCAACCCAGGGATCGAACCCAGGTCTCCTACACTGCAGGCAGATTATTTACCGAATGAGCTACAAGGGAAGACCAATAATCATGGTACTCTATTCTAAACCATCTCAAAGCATCTCTGTTTGGAGCAGAAACAATATAGCCAAAGTGAAAAGTGAAAGTGAAGTCACTCAGTCATGTCCGACTCTTTGCGACCCCGTGGACTGTAGCCCACCAGGCTCCTCCATCCATGGGATTCTCCAGGCAAGAATACTGGAGTGGGTTGCCAGTTCCTGATTATACCATAAACAGTGAATTGAATGACATCAGAAAACAAGTAGTTTTCTGTTCTAGATCTCCTCCTCATTATTGATGTGCAGTGAAGAGACTCTTAACCTTAACAAATGGTCAACAGTCTGACAGGCGTTGCCAGTATACAGCCCACCTTCTAAGAATATAATTTTTTCCTGGTATCTGCAGTGATTAAATTAGAATTCATCCTAACCATATGTTACAGAAACTCCCCTTCTAAATACTGAACCCTTCATGGAATCATGGGGCACTGGTGCCATCACAGAAATATGGTAAGATGTCTGTGAGTAATAATGTCCAGGGTCTGAATCCCAAATTAAGGAGGGGCAAGCAGTCAAATCAAAGCACTTAATGGGAAGGGCCAGGCTAAAAAACAGAATCTGTGCAATAAAAAAGAGCTAACATTTATAGGGTGCTGGCAAAGAGCTAATATCTCTTCTAGGTGCCTTTTACCATTTGTAAATAGGATTTTAATCTTTACCTATTACCTAAGTGCAATCTCCATGCCCATTTAGCAGAGGAGGAAATTGACATGCTGACAGGTTAAATAATGTTTTCTAAGTCATGCAGCCAGAAAGTGTCAGAGGCATGAGTTAAATCTAACAACTGGGTTTCAGGGTCCAGGGTCTCTACTGGAACACTATTTATCTGTCAGTAACAAACCTTCAGGGACTTCCCTGGTGGCTCAGTTGGAGGAGCAGGGTGAGGAAGGATGAATAAGTAGGGCACAGAGGGTGTTTACACAGTGAAATTATTCTGTAAGGTACTGTAATGGTGGATTCATGTCATTATATGTTGACCAAAGCCTAGAGAACATACACCAAGATTGCATACTAATGTACACTATGGGCTTCTGGCTGATTATGGTGTATCAGTGTAAGTTCATTGATTATAACAAATGTGCCACTCCAGTGCTGGCTTTTGAAAGTGGGGGAGGCTATTCATATGTATCTGTAGAGATGTATGGGAAATTTCTGAAACTTTCTCTCAATTTTGCTGTGACTTCCAAACTGCTGTAAAAAATAATGTCTATTAATTAAAACCAAAACAAAATAAACATCCAGTTGCTCCTCTGGGCTGCTCCCCAGTTTTGATAAATCCATTTCTTGTGGTATTCAGAATTTAGATGCCCACAGTTATGAAAATAATTGGTAATATTTATTGACCATTCACTCTGTGCCAAGTTCTAAGTTCTTTTGTAGTATTAAAAGGAAAAAAATAACCTTAAAAAAGATAACATTAAAAATATTTTTGATGATTTGATATTTTTCTCATTTTATTTTTTCTTTCTTTATTGTTCAATACAATACAATACACAAGACTGGAAAATGTCAGTTTTCATTCTAATCCCAAAGAAAGGCAATGCCAAAGAATGCTCAAACTACTGCGCAATTGCACTCATCTCACACGCTAGCAAAGTAATGCTCAGAATTTTCCAAGCCAGGCTTCAATAGTATGTGAGCTGTGAACTTCCAGATGTTCAAGCTGGATTTAGAAATGGCAGAGGAACCAGAGATCATATTGCCAACATCCGCTGGATCATTGAAAAAGCAAGAGAGTTCCAGAAAAACATTTACTTATGTTTTATTGACTATTCCAAAGCCTTTGACTGTGTGGATCACAACAAACTATGGAAAATTCTTCAAGAAATGGGAATACCAGAACACCTGACCTGCCTCCTGATAAATCTGTATGCAGGTCAAGAAGCAACAACTAGAACTGGACATGGAACAACAGACTGGTTCCAAATTGGGAAAGTAGTACATTAAGGCTGTATATTGTCACCCTGCTTATTTAACTTATATGCAGAATACATAAAGAGAAATGCTGGACTGTATGAAGCACAAGCTGGAATCAAGATTGCCAGGAGAAATATCAATAACCTCAGATATGCAGATGACACCACACTTATGGCAGAAAGCAAAGAACTAAGGAGCCTCTTGATGAAAGTGAAACAGGAGACTGAAAAAGTTGTCTTAAAACTCAACATTCAGAAAACTAAGATCACGGTATCTGGTCCTATCACTTCATGGCAAATAGATGGGGAAACAATGGAAACAGTGATAGACTTTATTTTGAGGGGCTCCAAAATCCCTGCAGATGGTGACTGCAGCCATGAAATTAAAAGATACTTACTCCTTGGAAGAAAAGTCATGACCAACCTACATAACATATTAAAAAGCAGAGACATTACTTTGCCAACAAAGGTCTGTTCAGTCAAAGCTGTGGTTTTTCCATTAGTCATGTATGAATGGGAGAGTTGGACTATAAAGAAAGCTGAGCGCCACAGAATTGATGCTTTTGAACTGTGGTATTGGATAAGACTCTTGAAAGTCCCTTGGACTGCAAGGAGATCCAACTAGTCCATCCTAAAGGAAATCAGTCCTGCATAGTCATCGGAAGATCTGATGCTGAAGCTGAAGCTCCAATACTTTGGCCACCTGATGCAAAGAACTAACTCATTTGAAAAGACCCTGATGCTGGGAAAGATTGAAGGCAGGAGGAGAAGGGGAAGACAGAGGATGAGATGGTTGGATTGCATCACTGATACAATGGACATGAGTTTGAGTAAACTGCAGGAATTGGTGATGGACAGGGGAGCCTGGCGAGCTGCAGTCCATGGGGTCGCAAAGAGTCATACATGACTGAGTGACTGAACTGAACTGGTTATTCAATACATTTTAAAAATTATAATTTTAATGCCCTGCATGGGAAGAATGCATAAACATGACCCTTATTACATAGAGTTAAGATACATATCTCCAGTTTTGCTTTGCTTTTCTGACATTGTTTTAGCTGTCCACAGTCTTTTGTGGTTCCATATGACATTTAGAGCTGTTTTTTTCTATTCCTATAAAATATCAGTGGAATTTTGATAGAGATTGCATTGAATCTGTAGATGGTTATAAGTAGCATGGACATTTTAATATTCTTATGATTCATAAGCATTGATTCTTCTGATTGATCAAATCTGTTTAAGCTCTCTACTGAATTTTTTTCAGTTTAGTCCTTGCACTCTCCAGCATTTTAAAACAGGTTTTATTTCTTCATTGAACTACTCATTTTGTGCATCCATTGTTTTCCTACTTTTGTTTAGAGGTCTGTCTGTCTCTTCTTATGGTTGACACCTTCTTAAGAGGATTATTCTGAATTCTCTCTCAGTTCACTGCACTCCATTTCTTTAGGTCAGTTACTGGAGCTTTTTGAGTTCCATTAGAGGGGTCCCGTTTACCTGATTCTTTGTAATCTTTGTGTTGGTATCTATACATCGGAGTAAGCAGTCTCTTCTTCCAGACTTTATAGGCTCCCTTTGTCAAGGAAAGACATTTTCCAGGCACTCCAGCTTGAGGTCCTGGAGGTATCAGTTGGCAGTGTCCGTGGGTAGGCTGCCTTGCTATCAGGCCCTCTGGATCAGGGGTCAGTGTCTGTGCCCTGAGATAGAGAGTGAGGTGACCCCGCGTTTGGGTGGGCCTGATGGCTGAGCTCCACACTCAAGTAGGGCCGCTGCTCAGGGAGGGCGGCTGGTTGTCCTCCACCATCAGGTGGGGCCAGTAGCTGGGCTCTGCGATCACCCATGGTCGGGGGAGCTACAGGCTTCTTCCCTGGCTCCGGTAGCTCCTCTGGCTGACTTCACCCTGATGCAGAGCCACTAACCAACTCTGCATTTAGGCAGAGCCACAGTCCAGGCTTTGCATTAAGACGGGGCTTCACGCTGGGCTTCACTATCCACCAGACCACTCTCTGTGCTCTTCTGTTGGAAAGGTCGCTGGCTGGGCTCTCTGGTCAAGTGAGTTCGAACTATGCCCCCTAGTTAGATGAGACTGGAGACTGTTTCCCAGTCCTACAAAGCTGCCCTTTTGTGTTTTCTGGTCCAGAGGGGCTGCAGGCTATATTCTGCCATTGGTTGGGGTCCCTTGGTGGTTTTCTGATTGGGTAAGGCTGCAGGCTGTGTTCAGCCTTAGGGAAGGATCATAGATTGAACTCCACTACTGTGTAGGGTTGTAGGCGGGGCTCCATTGCTGGGCAATCCTGTGGCTGGTCTCCGAGGTTGCTCAGGGTTTCTATTCGGGCTCCCTAGTTATGTGAGGGCTTAATGCTCAATCGTTCGGCAGGACCACTGGCTTGACTCCTTCTTGAGCAGGGCTATAGAACCCAGGTAGAATCATAGCCAGGCTTCTCTTTGTTTTTCTTTCCAGGCTTCTCTTTGAAGCAGGATTGGAAACACTGTTTAGAAGTTGGGCAGGGCAACTTTGCGGCAATTTTGTTTTTCCTTGCCCTGGTCAATGGTAAGATGTTCAAGAGGAAAATGTCAGTAGAGGGAAAATTTCTTAATCTATATGTAGTCATGCTTTCCAAAATTATTAAAAATTTAAGGACCATTGCAAACAGAAAAATAGCTATGAATGTACAGGTATGTCCATGTAAGAATGTTCATCATCATATTTTATAATATAAAAATTTAGAAATCATCTAAAGAGCCATTAATAAGAAATTGGTTGGACATATTGTTTCATCAACCCCAAAAGTGGAGTACTACTTTTTGTCATTTTAATAAATGAAGTAAATTTGTTAAAAAAAAATAGTTATGTAGCAATAATAATTATATTAATACCTAGAATACACTGATTGCGTTGTAATTGTTGGGCAATGTGTTAAGTGCTTACTGAATCATATAGAATCCATACAGTAATCCTATGAGAGAGATAATATCCTTATTTTACAGCTTCTTGTTTAGCTGCTAAGTCATGTCTGACCCTTTGCGACTCCATGGACTATATAGCCCACCAGGCTCCTCTGTCCATGGAATTTCCCAGGCAAGGATTCTAGAGTGGGTTGCCATTTACTTCTCCAGGGGATCTTCCCGACCCAGGAATCAAACCTGGGTCTCTTGCATTGCAGGCAGATTCTTTACTGACTTATAAGGGAAGCCCAAACAGGCAAGGAAAAAGTTAAGTAATTGGCCCAAGTTAATCCAGTGTGAGTGGAGAACACAGTATGAATGTCCAGATAATTCAATTACAGATCTCATGTGCATGGTTGGTACTGATTAGGTACCACATATTAATTTTCAATTCAGTTCAGTTCAGTCACTCAGTCGTGTCCGACTCTCTGCGACCCTGTGAATCACAACACACCAGGCCTTCCTGTCCATCACCAACTCCCGGTGTTTACTCAAACTCATGCCCATCGAGTTGGTGATGCCATCCAGCCATCTCATCCTCTGTTGTCCCCTTCTCCTCCTGCCCCCAATCCCTCCCAGCATCAGGGTCTTTTTCAATGAGTCAACTCTTCGCATGAGGTAGCCAAGGACTGGAGTTTCAGCTTTAGCATCAGTCCTTCCAATGAACACCCAGCCAGGATTGATCTCCTTTAGGATGGACTGGTTGGATCTCCTTGCAGTCCAAGGGACTCTCAAGAGTCTTCTCCAGCACCACAGTTCAAAAGCATCAATTCTTCGGTGCTCAGCCTTCTTCACAGTCCAGCTCTCACATCCATACATGACCACGGGAAAAACCATAGCCTTGACTAGACGGACCTTTGTTGGCAAAGTAATGTCTCTGCTTTTTAATATGCTGTCTAGATTGGTCATAACTTTCCTTCCAAGGAGTAAGCATCTTTTGATTTCATGGCTGCAGTCACCATCTGCAGTGATTTTGGAGCCCCAAAATATAAAGTCTGATACTGTTTCCATTGTTTCCCCATCTATTTCCCATGAAGTGATGGGACTGGATGCCATGATCTTAGTTTTCTGAATGTTGAGCTTTAAGCCAACTTTTTCACTCTCCTCTCACTTTCATCAAGAGGCTTTTTAGTTCCTCTTCACTTTCTGCCATAAGTGTGGTGTCATCTACATATCTGAGGTTATTGATATTTCTCCCGGCAATCTTGATTCCAGCTTGTTACTTTAGAAAGCAGCAAATTAAAAAAATATTCTGTGTTTCGTGATTCTACTTTGGAAAAAAGTTTGTGTGTTTTAAAAGATGGAAGTATAAAACAGGGGGCGGAAATGGGAAGGAAAATTCAAATTACTGAATAATACATATCTAACAATACCAGAAGCCTTTCAAATTATAGGATAGAAATATGACTTAATACTCTTTTGCCATAAAAAAAGAAGAAAAAAAAAAAGCCAAATACTCTAAGGAGTGAAAGGAGAGTTTTAAGATCTGTTTGTAGGTAAAGAGTTTACACAGTTTTCTACTCTCCAGTCCTGGAAGGGTTTTCCCAACCTGATCATCTCAGTGTATGACGGATCTACTGTCACATTTTCTTCTAGAAAAATTACATTGGTTTCTGAACAGGAGGCAGAGAGAGACGTTGAGATGGCAGAATCAGTAATGGTGAGTTTAGAAAGACCAAGGAGATTTCTTTGATCTCCCAGGAGAAAGAATGGTGGGGTGGGGAGCAAGGAAGCTTTTTTCTTCTCTGTCTCTAATATGGGTGTGGGGTGGGTGGGGAGAGACTTGGAGGGATTTATGGCCCTGGCCTCACAGAGAAAATGGTATTCACAGCTCCAAATGCTCATTAAACTGCTGAAGCCTGGTGGCGCCTCACAGGAGGAGGTGGCAGGATTCTGACAGTAACTGTCGGTGGATGGATGTAACTATTCAGCTACTGGGAAGCAACTGAATCTTTGAAAAAAGGTTCATGATTAGAGCCCAGCAGTTTTGACACACGGCAATCAAGCTGTTAAGAAACATGGGATGGTAGGGGATAAGCTTGTCAAAAGAAGAAAAACCGTGTATATTCAGGTAGAGCTGAGGTACAGGCTTTTGGAAAGAGGAAAGCAAATTAACCAAACTAATTTCAGGGAGTATTGTTTTCATTTGATTCAACTAATTAAGATGAATAAATATTTGTATCTTAGAAAGGTTAAAAAAAAAAAAAAAAAAAAACTGTTCATAGGCATTAAATACCCCAAAGAAAAGCAATTCCAAACTGAAGACAAGGAGGTAAATCCTTCACTGAAAATGGAAGTGATGAAATATTCAAAAGTGAATTTTTGTTTTTCTGAGTAGTTGGTCATGTTGTTTAAGATGTTTGTTGTCCAATGGTTCAATTCAAAATCTTCTCTTTGTTGAAATGGAAAAACATATTTCTAACTATGAAAATAAAGTTGTTTGTATATAGCTGAGCTGTTACAATTAATGCCAACTCATAATAGTCTTTAAAGCTCATTGGATGTTTATAATGTGGCAAGCAATAATCTAAGCATTTTATTCACGTCTATTCATTTAATCCTCACAAAAAACCTAAAATGTAAGAACCAGCATTAGGTCCTATTTGAAGGGGAAACACTGAGGCACATGTTAGTCAAGTAACTTACACTTGATCACAGAGAGAGAATTTATTAAAGCCAAGCCTTTGACCTGGGCAATCTGGCCCCAGAATCTCGGTTCTGAGCCGCTAATCTGAATGGTCTCACTATTCATAGGTAATTGATAGAGAATAAGTGTTACCAAAATATGCTAGTCTCTCTATACTAGCCTATTACTGGAAGCAGCTCTAAATAACTAACTATGCTAGTTTAAAATATGCCTACAAATTCTCTGTTCCTCTTCCTTTTCAAGAGGTGGATCCTAATTACGTACTCCAGAGTTGCAGACTAGATTTAGTGGTTCACTTTGTTTTTTTAGATTGTTTTCTTTTTGATGTGGACCATTTTTAAAGTATTTTCTTGTATGTGTTACAATATTGCTTTTTGGTTTTTTGGCCTTGTGGCTCTTATCTCCTGACCAAGGATTGAATCCTCATCCCATGAATTGGAAGTGTTAACCACAGAACTGCCAGGGAAGTCCTAGTGATTCACTTCTAATGAATAGATAGAAAAGAGAAAGTGACCATGTGAGACTTCCAAGACTAGATCATCAAAGCCAGGGTGATCCCAACCTTCCTCTCTCCTGGATCACTCAGAGAGAAGCCAGGTAATATATCTTGAGGACATTTCAGCAGGGTATGGAAAGGCTCATGTATTCTTGGAAACCTTTTCTACAACCTTAATTAATCCTTTGGATGACCCAAGCTCCTGCCAACATCCTGACTGCAGTATAAGGTAACCCACCCTGCTAGTCTGCTTTTGAATCCCAAACCATAGTAACTGTGAATTAATGAAGGCTTATGGTTTTCAACCATTATGTGTTTAGGGTAAATTGCTGTGCTTTTGATAACTAATATAATACTTCTGAAAAAGTATTTTAAACTCATTTGACATTATTTAGTTACAAGATGCATAATGAAATAAGTTAGATGCTACCTGTTCATAAACTAAAATCTGTGAATTCAGACATTTTACTTACAAAATATATCAGAGAGCTCTGAAAATTCAAGAATACGTTTTGCAGAAAGAGGCATTGCCAGTCTCATTTGATGAAAAGATTGCTCAGTGAAAATTACTTAGAAAAGAATTTTGAAGAGATATTCTGATATACTACTATTTTTTTGTTTTTATGTGGATTTTGAAATTTTTCACTAAAAAGAATAAGCTGATGTTTTATCGGTCATACATAACTTTAATGAAGATTCAATGCATTAATTCATAGCAATCTAGATGGTAGGTGTCTAGCTTGATTCATTATTTACAGAGTTTATGCTCACCTGCATGTGTTTTTCTGACATGTTCTAGTGGGAGCTGCTTGCTTATTGTTATTTACTTTGTTTTCTCCTCTCAGGAAATAAAGTACTGAGCAAATGTTGAATTCCCTCACAGCTGCCTTTTACTCTCCCCTTAAGGGGTGCTTGTCTTAATCCCCAGTTTGGAACTAAAGGTTGGCTCACTGAGAAAATATATGCCCAAAATGAGACAATTTAGCTCTTCACGTTTCCACAAGACACTTGGCTGTCTGCATATAAATAAACAGCCTTAAGCTTTTCATTCCTGGATGGAGACCAGATGCCTGAATCTTAGCATTTGGGATGTTTGTCATATGATAGACAACTCCAGGAGTTAGCACTTGACCTTTCAATGCATTTCTTCTTTGTTTTCTCACAATCCTATGAGAGAAACTTCTGTTACTGTATCAATTTTTAAAGTGAGGGAAATGAGTCAGAGAGAAGTTATTTTGCCCAAGGATGGATATCTAGTAAGTGGAAGATTATAGAATTAAAGAGACATTTCCTTGTCAAAATTCACCATGACTTCCACTATACCTATCTGGAAAATCATTCTTTTTGAAGAATTTTTTGCATTGAGAGAGCTAGTTTCAAAAGAGTTCTTACACATTTTTAAATGTCCAGGGATGCTTGTGTATTCTATTGCTCAAGAAGAGAACCCCATGGAGTCAGAACCACTTGCTATCCTAAAAAGGAGACGGGCCTCAGGCTTTAATCACCCCCAATTTCCCACACTGACTTCCTAAGAGACTCTACACACTTATTCTCACATCTCCATTTTCTTTACCTGTAAAATTACAATATTAATAGGCACTGAACTTCCTTACAGGTTGCTATAAGGGACCATGGGTAAAATGTCTTGAGAATTTTTACAAACTTGGCCTCCAATGTAAATTTTAAACTCCACCTTCTTATTAAACATTCTTGTTCTTTGCCTAATATGGTTGTGGTCTGCCTGATTTTGGATATTAAAAAAATACGAGCTTCTTGTCAAAGAAATGTCTTCTTATACTTTTACCAGTTATTGCTGCTTCTGTTGCTCCGTTGCTGAATTGTGTCCGACTCTGCGACCCCATGGACTGCAGTATGCCAGGCTTCCTTGTCCTTCACTATCTTCTGGAGTTCGCTCATCTCATCTACCAATTATGGAGTATGACAATTTAACAGACCTGTAAAGGAAGACTGAATTTAAATATCATCATAGGAAGTAGTATGATATTAAGACACAAGCTTGTTTCTCTGAGTTTTGGGGTGTTGATTTTATTAAGATGCTTGTTCGGTAGGTGTCAATTTAACCCATATCTAGGCCATTGCTCTGATAACAAGGTGCTGTGCTGGGAATGCAGAATAACAAGTTATAATCTTTTACTAATTACTTCTAAGGACTATATAGCTACCCTGGGGCCAAAGTATCTTTCACATTTATCCTAGTTGGCAAATTGCTTATCTGTTGTGCTAGGAATGCTAGGAAAGTTCACCTTCTGGTGAGCCTGGGGAGACCTTAATTAAAGTCAATTGAGCTTGTGTGTCTGTCTTTGATACTAAAGGAGACATACTGATGAGTTCCCTCTGGAGACTGTCTCTGTGCTGCTTCCCACTGCCAGTTCAGTATTGACTTTTCCTTGATTTTAAAGGAAGCCATCTTTAGGAGGCCTGTCCATAGTAATTTTTCTTTCAATAACTAAGAAGTTCAAGGGATTTGGAGAGAAAGAACTAAATGGGCATAAACTGTCTTTGGAGGCTTCTTCTTAATCTGTACTTTATTTTGGCATTGCCTTTTCCGCTTTCCTTTGAAGCATGACAAAAGGCTAGTCCCAGATGTGGCTGCCCTGTGGAGCATGCATTTTAGCAGAGATGAGGAGGTGAGGAGACCAGTGAGGAGGCTCTGGAAGTCATCTGGATGAAACTGGGAGGAAGCTCATCCTGCCGAGGATGTCCTCAAGCCTGTGTGTTTTGTTTCATGTTCACTATTTACAACATCTGAGCAAATTTGCAAGATGTTTTATCTTCCTAAAATGCAAGTTTAAAAATGGCATTTATTAATTTTTGTGTTGAATACATACTTTATTAATTCATCTAACAGATATTTATTAGGGACTTAACAGCTAGTGTGCTTATTGCTGGGGATATAGTTGTGAACAAAACATGCTTTCCCTGCCTCCATGGAGCTTATACTCTATTATGGGAGACAGATATAGACAATTAAACCAATGAATGTGAAGTTTGTAGTTGTGAGAAGTTCTCTATGCTATTTGATATGAACACAGAGAGTGAGAAGCAGCAGTCCGGAGAAGGAAATAGAAAATGCAGAGGTTGGACAGTGGGAAAGAGTTCAATGCATCAGAGAAAGAATGTCACGTGTCTCGAGCAGATTGAATTCAGGGGAATACAAGGAAGGAGGGTGGAGAGTCAAACAGGACTCAGATGATACAAGCACTTGTATCGTAAGGAGTTTATATTTTATCAGAAAGTTTTTTATATGATCCTGTTTGCATTTTAAGAACATCGCTCTGGTTACTCTTTGGAGAATGGATTTTTGCAGGAGAAGAGTGAGAAGGCTATAGGTGGGCCTGGATAAGACCTGATGGATGACATGTACTACAGTCATGGCAGTGGCCATAGAGAGAAGAGGAGGTTCATATTTTGGAATTAAAATTATCTGTACTTGGTATCCTAAGTATATGAGACTTCCCCAGTGGCTCATCGGTAGAGAATTTACCTGCAATGCAGGAGCTGCAGGAAATGCAGGTTCAATCCTTGGGTCGGGAAGATCCCCTGGAGAAGGAAGTGGCAACCCACTCCCATATTCTTGCCTGGAAAATCCCAAGGACAGAGGAGCCTGGCAGGCTACAGTCTATAGGGTAACAAAGAGTTGGACACCACTGAAGCGACTTCACACACACACATATATTAGATTTCAGGCTTAAAATATTGGATATTCTGGCTATAAGAATATTGGAAAATTGGAGAGGATCTATTGTGTATTGGAAGAGAAATTAAGGACTAAATGTTCAGTTTTGTACATTTTGTATGTGATGCTTTTGTTACTAAGCTCACACTGCTCACCACATGACAGGTCAATAGTCAAGAGATGAGTTGTTGGGGCAAGGAATAGAGATTTTATTCAGAAACTTGGAAAACTGAGAGGATGATGGGGTCCTGCCCTTAGGAACCCTCTTGCCTGAGTTAGAATTCAAGCTCCTTTTATAATAAAGGGGATGGAGTAAAGTCAAACACTTCCTCATTCCCATCAGCCTCCAGAGGGGATGTGTTAATTTCTTCCTCCCTGCAGTCATTCACAGTAGGGCCTGGTCAGAATGCTTCCTGTGAGCTAAATAAACATATTTTACCTTCATGCTTTTACTTGGGAATCAGGGTTCCCAGAGATGGGCCATTATGTGTAAATTCAGTTTATAGGCAGCATTCCTTTAGTGATTAACTTGTAATAGAATACAAAAGGTTCTTCCCTGTAATACTTTCGGGGCATCTATATGGAAATTCCAAAGACATATTTGATATACAAGTTGGGAACTCAAGAGATTGGCTGCAGATGTAAATGGGGAGTCACCTCATCGAGGTGCTATGAAACCCCACACAAAGTAATAACACTATGTGGGATTTAACACAGAGAGAGAAGGGATGTAGGAAATAGCTCTGAGTACATCAAGATGTGGATCCTAGTAAGAGAATGGAAACCTAACGCAAGAAGCTGAGAAGGAGCAAAAAGAAGGCAGCAAATAAGGGGAGTGTGGTGACAGGTAATCAGGAAAACAGTAAGTAACGAGAAGTGTCAGATCCTAAGGAGAGGCCTAGCAAAGATAACCATTAAAACAGTGCTTTAGATTTGTCAAAACAGTGGTTCTCTTTGTCTTTGGCCAGATCTGTAACAGTGGATTTGTAGGGACCGAAGCCATCACAGAAGGTTAGGGCTGGGGTTAGCGTCAGACCCCTCAGTATGTCTCTGATAAAGTCTTAGTCACTCAAAGCACCATTGCGTCTATCACGAGTCATTTCAGCGTGGAAGTGACCCCTCCTCCCTCTCCCCTTCTCCACCTGGACATGCCTAAGATTTCAGAGTCCTTTTCTTCCTCTGCTTACTTTTGTTGCAGGAATCATTTTGCTCAGTTTTCATTTTATTCTCAGGTAAGAGTTGGGAAGCAAGAAGCTAGAAAGACAATGCGTTGTCACAGGGCGTGTGCGTGACATGTTTTGTCACAGGCATGTATGTATGGGAAACACAGATATGCTATTCTTCAAAAAACGACTCGCTCCTCGGAAGGAAGTGTGGTCATTGGAATACTATCTGTCAATAGCTCAAGAAATGTCTCACTCTAGAAAACTGCCTCATTCGAGGCCACGCCTTCCACTAGTGACTGAGATGGGGATGTAAAGACTAGGTCATTTTTGCCCTAGAGCAGGCTTTCCTTACGGGCAATTTTTGTTTTAGAACTTCCCACGGAGTTGGCTAGGATTGCTGGACTTGCACTTCAGCAGTATTGTTCCTCCCAATCTTGCTTTTCCACCCCCCTCCTTCCTTTCACATGTGTTTACCCATCATAAATATCTTTCACCCAGGTTTTTAAAAAAAAGCTTAATATAGAACAGTGTATATATAGAGGGGGACCTTTAGCACCCTTTAATAATTTCTGTGTCCTCACATGAATTAAAATATACTGAAAGTTTAAAAAACAAAATAATAATATTTTGGATATTTGGGATATTTCTATTTGATCTTTTTTTATTTTCCGTTACATATTGTGTTTGTGGACCTGAGATGATATTGGACATGTATGTATATATGATTGAATATTCTCTAAGTTATCATTTATCTAATATTATCTAAATTACCATTTATCACCTAAAATCATAACATAAATACTTAACACATTTATTACACTTGGATGTAAAAGTGTTAATTGTGGAAGCTTCTAGGTACTGAATCCAATTTTATTTAACACTTTATAATCTAGAGGAAGGAATACAAAGTGAAATATAAAGCTACATGATAGAGCACTTCTTCAAATAGACATAATGCATTAGTGGATTTCAAATAGATAAGTGCCAGGGGGAAGAAGTGAGAAAAGAATTGCAGTGAGACAAATATAAAGTGATGCACCTGGAAATAATTGCTTCCAATCTCTCAACCCAGCAGCCAGAGTGATCTAGCTAAAATGTGAATCAGATCATAAGTTTGGCTGTAATAAATTCTCTAGCTTACTGAACCAAGTCAATCAGAAAAAATTGCAATATCCTTATATAATTGCCTAAAAGCCCCACCATCATCTGACTTCTTATTTACTCCCAAGGTCTGATCTCTTTCTACTCCTCCCTTCACACATTGCACCATATTCACTGACTGAAGATTGCCAAACATATATGTATATTTCCATTGTGGCCTTTTGCACCAGCTTTTTCCTCCGTGTGGTGAGTTTTTTCTCCATATATCTACATGGCTCGTGCCCGCACCTCTTTCAAATCTCATATTACTAAGGCTTTATCTAATAATTCTCAATTTTTTTTTCTTTTTTGACTGTCCAGCACAGCTTGTAGGATATTAATTCCCTGACCAGGGATTGAACCTGGGGCCTGGCAGTGAAAGTCCTAAGTCCTAACCAATGGACCACGGGGGAATTTCAAACAATTCTATTTAAAATCGCAACTCCCATCCCTGCCTTTCCCCATTCTATTTTCCTCTAAATTTTTTCACTGCCATGCACTGTTCTTTAATAAACAACTTATTTTAGTTATTTTGATTTTTTTTTTTCTATCTCTAACACTAGAATATAAGAGCAGACAATTTTGTCTGTTTTGTTAACTGCTGTACCCCTCACCTAACAAAATATCCAATGCATAGTAGGTATTCAATCAATATTTTTTGGATGATTGAATAAATTACACTGTTAAAATGTGAGCATTACACTTTTATCTATAGAAGCTTTAAATAGGAACAGTCTGAATTCCCACAGTTGAGCGTGTGTCTCTGTGAAGGAAGAATTCTGGTCAAAAGTATTCAATTTCTAGGTAGGTATCTTTATATGGTTTATAGAGACAATCCACAAAGGGTATGTACTTTTAGAATTTTGATAATAAAGCATTTTTTATATAAAAGACTGAAATATGAACCATGCTTCTTAAAAGCATTCACATTTCTCTAAGAAAATCTGTATAACTAAATTCATTAAAACTTTCATTTAAAGGAATTTTGTCAATAGGCCTTGATTGCCCAAGTATCCTTGTGGTAGAGAGGATGTAAAACAGTTTTCTAAGAAGTGTCTTTATTTTACATGTGGGGCCTACCTCTGTAACTTCTCAGGAAAGGGGAAGAATCGTTAATCAGGAATTCAGTCTTGTCAAGCTTCTTAGTTTTCATCAGAGATAGGAGTGTTATTTAACACTAGGTTGGTTGTCTTTAAAACTTATGAACCTGTATTTAAGTGATAACCCCAAATAGTAGATGCATTCTAGATTAATACATCCTCCACTATAATGTATCTCGCTACCACCAGATATTTATCAAGTCTGAGCTAAGCAAAGAACCCCTTGAAGAACAGACTATCCATTTGTTTAAATATTCTAAAATGTATTCTTTTTTTAAAATTGAAGTATAGTTGATTTACAATGTTGTGTTCATCTCTGATGTACAGCAGAATGATTCAGTCACACACATGCTGTTTGTATGTGCTACGTCGCACATACAGTCAGACAGCTGTGTCTGACTCCGCGATGCTATAGACTGTAGTCCATCAAGCTCTTCTGTCCATGGGGATTCTCCAGATGAGAATGCTGGAGTGGGTTTCCACGCCCTCCTCCAGGGTATCCTCCTGACCCAGGGATCGAACCTGTGTCTCCTGTGGCTCCTGCATTACAGACTGATTCTTTACCACAGAGCCACTGGGGGAAGTCACCAGGGAAAATAAATATATATATACATTTTCTACAATATTATTTTCCTTTATGATTTACCATAGGATACTGAATATAGTTCTATAGTTCTCTGTGCTATATAGTAGGACCCTGTTGTTTATCCATTCTATATTTAAGAGCTCACATTTGCTAACGACAACCTCTCACTCCATCCCTTCCCCAGGACCCTCCCTCTTGGTAACCAAAAAAGTCTGTTCTCTAAGTCCATGAGCCTATTTCTGTTTCATAGATATGTTCATTTGTGCCCTATTTTAGATTCCAAACGTAAGTGATGTCATATGGAATTTATCTTTCTGGCTTATTTCACTCGGCGTGATAATATCTAGGTCCATCCATGTTGCTGGAAATCTCGGTCAATTTCAGTCGTCTCTGCTGCCTCCAGCCTTAGCTGATTCCCAAGACAGATGATTCTCCAAACCTAGTCTCTGCCCCCATGACTACTTGTAGTTGTCTGCAGAGAATATTAAGGTATCTCTTCCTCCTCCACCTTTCAGATTTTATATAAGCAGAACCCTACAGGGAAAGGCACAGTGGTGAAGCGCAAAACACCTAATTGCAAGCTCTAGACTGTTACTTATAAATTTGTGGTTTATGAAAATACATGGCAAGAAAATGCCACTAGAATGATCATCCAAGTTAGATTTTAAGAACCTTCTGACAGCACTGTCTGCCTACCTCCCTTCAGGATTAAACAGTTCATCACAGTTATTCTCCTGAGACAAGTGAATCACTCAAGAACTTAATGGAAACTTAGAGAACAAGTTATCAGCACATTTGGATGACCTAATTGCTTCTGTATTTACTTTTTAAAGTGTTTTTTTTTTTTTTTTTATTCTGCTGGTGCTTGACTAACATGTTTGCATATAGTTCAGAGCTGTGGCTTCACGTTAAAATTTTAACCCCTTCCAGCTTCAGTAACTATACAAATTGAACATGGCAGAGCAATATTTTTGGTCATCTAGTACGGGGGTCCCTGACGTCTGGGATCTAATGCCTGATGATCTGAGGTGGAGCTGATGAAAAATAATGGAAATAAAGTGCCTAATAAATGTAATGGATTTGAATCACCTGGAAAATATCCCCTCCCACCCACTGCCAGTCTATGGAAAAATTTTCTTCCACAAAACTTGTCCTTGATGCCAAAATGGTTGGGGACCACTGATCTACAAAAGGCATGCCCCAAAAGGTATTTCCCCCAAATAAGTATTATTGTATATGCTCCAAGCTGCAATTTTCTTTAGTGATTTATCATAAAACTATATAGGACATTGGACTGGGGGAAAAAAAAGTTTTGATAACCTCTCCAGTGAAAACCTTTGACCAAATTTGTGATGGATGCATAGCAAAGATATCCATTCTCCTATTCTCTTGCTAAGTTTACAACTCTATTCTTTTGCTTCTCAAATTAATCTGTGCTTTCTTATCTCATTTATATAGCATTGTGTATTCTTTCTGGGATAAAAGTATTAAATGTACAAATAAAGACAAACATTTTATTTACTTGTAAATAAATGAAATTTTATTTTAAGCAATTTCTGCTTCTTAAGAGATCATTTCAAATTAAATTCTTGTGAAGGGAACAGGAAAAATGTTGACTCACCTTTTGCTGAGATGAATTTTTTAAATCCTCACTTGGCTATATATGAAGTCCAAGTTGTCTGCTGTGCGTATTTATCATTACAATTTTTTAAAGAAGTAAATGATGTGTTGACATTGTCTTAAGTGCTGAGGACTGTGGACTGTGCTGATAGATCCTGTTTTATGAGGATATTTGGAAAGGGTGGAACTCTGCCCTGGAGGAAAACTGAATTTTATCTCAGGGAGCTGGCAGTACATTCCTTGAGGCAGAGCCAGGTAGGGAAAGATTTCCGAGCAAGGAATCCTAGATACAAGGTTTTGTCTGGAGTAATCCAATCTCTACTCACTCTGGTAATGGCTCATTTGTAAATTATTTAATTATAATAAACCCACTCCTGTAAAGAGATTGTAGTTCTATGGTGGTATTGTTTAGTCACTAAGCCATGTGACTTTGTGACCCCATGGACTGTAGCCCGCCAGGTTTCTCGGTCCTAGGCAAGAATACTGGAGTGGGTTGCCATTTTTTTCTCCAGGGGATTTTCCCCACCCAGGGATGGAATCTACATCTCCTGCATTGGCAGGTAGATTCTTCACCAGGGAAGCCCTGAACTTCCTAACTAAAAGAATTTTGGACAGGATGAAATGTATGCTGGAAAGAATGAATAATGGTGGAGGCTGGAGAAACTAATTTGAATTCTCACATTTTCCTTTACTAATTGTGACATTTTGTTCACTTCAATCACTCAGTCGTGTCCAACTCTTTTCAACCCCATGGACTGCAGCACACCAGGCTTCCCTGTCCATCTCCAACTCCCGGAACCTACTCAAACTTATGTCCATCATGTGGGGGATGCCATCCAACCATCTCATCCTCTGTCATCCCCTTCTCCTCCCACCTTGAATCTTTCCCAGCATCCGGTCTTTTCCAATGAGTCAATTCTTCGTATCAGGTGGCCAAAGTATTGGAGTTTCAGCTACAGCATCAGTCCTTCCAATGAACACCCAAGACTGATTTCCTTCAGGATGGACTGGTTGGATCTCCTTACAGTCCAAGGGACTCTCAAGAGTCTTCTCCAACACCACAGTTCAAAAGGATCAATTCTTCAGCCCTCAGCTTTCTTCACAGTCCAACTCTCACATCCATACATGACCACTGGAAAAATCATAGCCTTGACCAGAGGGACCTTTGCTGGTAATGTCTCTGTATTTTCATACGCTGTCTAGGTTGCTCATAGCTTTTCTTCCAAGGAGCAAGCATCTTTTAATTTCATGGCTGCAGTCACCATCTGCAGGGATTTTGGAGCCCAAAAAAATAGTCTGTCACTGTTTACATTATTACAAATCTATTTCCCATGAAGTGACGGGACCAGATGCCATGATCTTAGTTTTCTGAATGTTGAGTTTTAAGACAACTTTTTCACTCTCCTCTGTCACTTTCATCAAGAGGCTATTAGTTCTTCTTCACTTTCTGCCATAAGGGTGGTGTCATCTGCATATTTGAGGTTATTGAGATTTCTCCTGAAAATCTTGATTCCAGCTTGTGCTTCATCCAGCCCAGAATTTCTCATTATGTATTCTGCATATAAGTTAAATATGCAGGGTGACAATATAAAGCCTTGACATACTCCTTTCCCAATTTGGAAGCAGTCTTTTGTTCCATGTCCAGTCAGTTCTAACTGTTGCTTCTTGACCTGCATACAGATTTCTCAGGAGCTGGTGGTCTGGTATTCCCATCTCTTGAAGAATTTTCCATAGTTTGTTGTGACCCACATAGTCAAAGGTTTTGGCATAGTCAATAAAGCGGAAGTAAATGTTTTTCTGGACCTCTCTTGTTTTTTTGATGATCCAACGAATGTTGGCAATTTGGTCTCTGGTTCCTCTGCCTTTTCTAATTACAGCTTGAACATCTGGAAGTTCATGGTTCACGTACTGTTGAAGCCTGGCAGGGAGAATTTTGAGCACTACTTTGCTAGCATGTGAGATGAGTGCAATTGTGCTATACTTTGAGCATTCTTTGGCATTACTTTCTTTGGGATTGGAATGAAAACTGACCTTTTCCAGTCTATGGCCACTGCTGAATTTTCCAAATTTGCTGGCATATTGAGTGTAGCACTTTTGCTGCATCATCTTTTAGGATTTGAATAGCTCAACTGAAATTCCATCACCTCCACTAGCTTTGTTCGTAGTGATGCTTCCTAAGGCCCACTTGATTTCACATTCCAGGATGTCTTGCTCTAGATGAGTAATCACACCATTGTGCTTACCTGGGTCATGAAGACCTTTTTTGTATAGTTCTTCTGTGTATTCTTGCCACCTCTCCTTAATATCTTCTGCTTCTACTAGGTCCATACCATTTCTGTCCTTTATTGTGCTCATTTTTGCATGAAGTGTTCCCTTGGTGTGTCTAATTTTCTTGAAGAGATTTCTAGTCTTTCCCATTCTATTGTTTTCCTCTATTTCTTTGCATTGATCACTGAGAAGGCTTTCTTATCTCTCCTTGCTATTCTTTGGAACTCTGCATTCAAATGAGTATATCTTTCCTTTTCTCCTTTGCCTTTCCCTTCTCTTCTTTTCATAGATGTTTGGAAGGCCTCCTCAGACAACCATTTTGCCTTTTTGCATTTCTTTTTCTCATTTGTCTAATTGTGACATTAGACAAATTAATTAGCCTTGGGGAACCAATCGCCCTTTCTAAAACTAACTCAGTTTCATTTGCAAGTTAAATAAAGTGTAGGCCAAACCTCCCAAAATTGTTATGAGAATTAAATGAGATAATGCATTGAAAGAGCTATGAAAACTATAAACTTTAAAGACATTTTTATTTCAGTTTATTAGGTAGTCAGCAGGCAGAGAGAAATGTAGATCTGTTGTTAGCCAAAATCTTTGAAACTATTGGCATACTAACTGAATTTACTAAGTGGGGAGAGAGACCCTTACAGATTTGTTCTGAAAGTGCAATCCAGCCAATATAGATACCAATGCTTTGGTGCCACATACCAAAATGAAGCTGAGCCCAGCAGGCCACCAATTAGACTTCATTAGTATTCTCATGCTCTTCCTAAATTGTTGGATTGGCTTGACAAATTCTTGAGTACACTGGCATATTAAATTGGATTTTATTACTTTATTGTCTATGAATAGTTCACAAAGGAATCATTTGCCATTCTAATTATAAAGACTTTATATTCCCAATGTTAATAAAAATTAGTTTGTATGATTTTCTAAGATATGTGTGTATGTGTTTACTTAGACGGATAGATAGCAGATATAATTTTTTCAATTTGGAATTGGAATGTGTGTGGCAGATATTACCAGGGGCCAGAAATATCTGCTCATCTTCCTACGTGGAAGATTATACTTTTCAACCCTCTTATAGCCAAAGAAATTTCACTTTAGAGTAGGGATAGTGAAATGCTTAAGACTCTTCAGTGTCCCATGCATCATGTAGTAGGAGAGACCTGGTGTAAGTGGCCTCGCCTGGAAAACTGAGATGTGGCATAGAGGTCATATGCCCTGGAAAATTCCCAAGGCCCATAGTGGGCTTTGCAGGAACAAGCACTACATTTAAGTTACACCAGATCAATAAAATTTTAGAGTTATTGCCACAACATAGTGTATCCTACCTGGACTGATTGATAATGTATACAATTTATAGAAAGTTAATTAGAATTTTTTTGTAATTAGAATATTTTAACCTTGTTTTCACTTTAGATATATGACAACAATGCTTCCTGGGTACTTAAATACTTTGTTGGTATAATTCAAATACAAAATTTAGTGGGTAAATTTCTCAATGTCTTCAATAAATCCTATATAGTTAATTGATCAATTTTGAACTTAATTATTTGTATAGTTCCTTAATTATATCTTTAAATAAAATTCAAACATGTAGAATTATAATTGTGTTGATTTCTAGTACAATCATCAACATAAGAGAATTTCTTTTTGCATTCTTACCAGACCTGTGTATAATCAACTTTTTTCCAGTTATTAGCTTAAAATTTGAGATTGCTTTAGTTTATATTTTATTAATTGAAAGTAACTTAGAATTTAAATAATGTTTTTCACCCATTTCTATATCTTACTAGTAAAATTCTTGTCAACTCCATTCATCTTTATTTCTGCTTTATTGACTATGCCAAAGCCTTTGACTGTGTGGATCACAATAAACTGTGGAAAATTCTGAAAGAGATGGGAATACCAGGCCACCTGACCTGCCTCCTGAGAAATCTGTATGCAGGTCAAGAATCAACAGTTAGAACTGGACATGGAACAATAGATCAGTTCCAAATTGGGAAAGAAGTACGTCAAGGCTGTATATTGTCACCCTGCTTATTTAACTTATATGCAGAATGCAGCATGAGAAATGCTGGGCTGGATGAAGCACAAGCTGGAATCAAGATTGCCAGGAGAAATATCAATAAGCTCAAATATGCAGATGACACCACACTTATAGCAGAAAATAAAGAAGAACCAAAGAGCCTCTTGATGAAAGTGAAAGGGACTGAAAAAGTTGTCTTAAAACTCAACATTCATAAAACTAAGATCATGGCATCTGGTCCCATCACTTCATGGGAAATAGATGGGGAAACAGTGGAGACAGTGTCAGACTTTATTTTTGGGGGCTCCAAAATCCCTGCAGATGGTGACTGCAGCCATGAAATTAAAAGATGCTTGCTCCTTGGAAGAAAAGTTATGACCAACCTAGACAGCTTATTAAAAAGCAGAGAGATTACTTTGCCAACAAACGCCCATCTCATCAAAGCTAGGGTTTTTCCAGTAGTCATGTATGGATGGCAGAGTTGGACTAAAAGAAAGCTGAGCACCAAAGAATTGATGCATTTGAACTGTGGTGTTGGAGAAGACTCTTAAAAGTCCCTTGGACAGCAAGGAGATCCAACCAGTTCATCCTAAAGGAAATCAGTCCTGAATATTCTTTGGAAGGACTAATGCTGAAGCTGAAACTCCTATACTTTGGCCACCTGATGTGAAGAACTGACTCATTTGAAAAAATCCTGATGCCCGGAAAGATTGAAGGTGGGAGGAGAAGGGGACAACGGAGGATGAAATGGTTGGATGGCATCATCAACATAATGGACATGAGTTTTTTTGTTTTTTTTTTTGGACATGAGTTTGAGTAAACTCCAGGAGTTGGAGATGGACAGGGAGGCTTGATGTGCTGCAGTCCATGAGGTCACAAAGAGTCAGACATGACTGAGCAACTGAACTGAACTGATGTGCCTGGTTTTTCAATGAATTGCAAAAGTAATTATATTAAGAAATTTTATTATCTATCCATACGTAATCTTTTCAAGACTTTTTTTTTTTTTGCCTTTAGACCTTGATTATCTGTATTTTAAGATCCTAGCTATAGTGAAAGGTGTCTAAGATACCTTAATGAAAGGCTGGGGATCAGGACAGTCTTCTTTGGAGTGTTTGAATTCTCTCTGAACACTCACATTTAGAGGGATCCAGGCCTGGTGGAGAATATTCTTAGTCTGATTTCTTGAGGCTCCCTCATGACCTTCTGGATGTCTAGAAATGAGAGTTCTTAACTTTTCTCACTGTGTACCTTCCCTGGTGGGGTCAAACTTATTCAGAGAGCGTGGAGTACACTCTTTAAACTTGAGTTCTTGATACTTGGATCTTATCAGTAAAAATTTCTATTCCCAGGATGCTATAATAAATCTTGAGTTGGTTAGTTACTAGGTATGCAAACAAAATATGAAATAAATATGAAACAAAATTGACAAGTATAATGACAGATGTATCAATCACAGTTTGCGAATAACAAATAACCCAATGAAAAAAAAAAGGGCTGATGACCAAATTGACATTTTTCCAAAGAAGACATACAGATGGCCAACAAACACATGAAAAGATGCTCAACATCACTAATTATTAAAGAAATGCAACTCAAAACTATGAGGCATCATCTCACACTAGTCAGAATGGCCATCATCAAAAAATCTACTAACAGTAAGTGCTGGAGAGGTTTTTGAGGAAAGGGAGCCCTCCTACACTGTTAGTGGGAATGCAAATTGGTACAGCCACTATGGAAAATAATAATAAGGGTCCTTAAAAAAGAAAAAAATAGAGCTACCATATGACCCAGCAATCCTACTTCTGGGCATATATCTACAGAAATCCATAATTTGAAAAAATACATGCACCCCAGTGTTCATTGTAGCACTATTTATAATAGCTAGGTTGTGGAAACAGCCTAAATGTCCATCAACAGAAGAATGGATAAAGCAGATGTGGTGCATATATAAATGGAACATTACTGAATCATAAAAAGGAACAAATAGTGCCATTTACAGAAGACATGGATGGACCTCAGGACTGTCATAGAGAGGTAAATAAGTCAGAAAAAGAAAAATATTATACATAAATATAAATACATGTCTAATCTAGAAAAATGGTAGAGATGAATTTATTTGCAAAGCAGAAATAGAGTAACAGGTGTGGAGGACAAGTGCTTGGTTACTAAGGGGAGGAAGGGGAAGTGAGAGGAATTGAGAGATGGAGACTGCTATATATACAGTACTGTGTGTAAACTATACAGGTAACTGATGAGAACCTATTGTTGAGCACAGAGAACTCTACTCAATGTTCTGCGGTGACCTATATTTATACACACACACACACACACATATGACTGATTCACTTTGCTATACAGCAAGGAACTAACATAACATTGTAAAGTAACTATGCTCCAATAAAAATTAATTTAAAATTTTTAAAGATTTGGTAGCAATATTCTCTAATCATAACATAATTAGCTTAGAAATCAAGGACAAAAATAATAACAAAAGAGGGGAAAATACATTTAGCATTGTTTTTAAACCCAAATTTCTAAATAACCAGAGAAGCAAAGAAAAATTTTAATGCAATTAGAGAAAAGTTGTTGGAGTTATGGTGAATACATGTTAGATAGGAATGTATAATATCACATGTTTATTGTAGGAAGGAAGAAATGCTAAAGGTCAATGAACTTAAAGTTCAGTTTAAGAAGTTAAATAGTGACAGAACAAATCCAAAGAAACTCAACAAGTAGCAATAATAAGCATATAAAATAATGGAATAGGAAACAGATACAATAAATAGGATTAATAAGGTCAAAAATAGGATATTTGACACTAATAAAGTGAATCATATATTGATCAAGAGAACAGAAAAAATTGTGAAATGAGTGACAAAGTGGGACATAACTACAGATGCAGCAGAGATTTTGAAAACAATACCAAAGAATATACTAATTTATTTAATGGACTAGATCTCTTTTGGATATATGTGGAAATGAATTTCACTTTTTCTTAAAACTTCCCTTGCAAAGATATAGTGACAAGTATTCTATCTAGCCACTGAAAAAAAATCTCTGGCAAAATAATTTTTCTGATCTTTGAGATAATCCATAATTTTTCTAATCTCTTAGAAAATAAAAAGGTCTTCATTTTTAGTAAAAAAGTCCAAACCAGGTTAATATTAATGCTCTGAGCATGAAAGATTTCCTTCCTTTTCTGATCAGGGTTCAGTAAATGGTGGGAGTGAGGAGATGGTTGTTTTTCTTTCTTCCCTCTCTACATTCTGTGGAGTTTTACTCCTTTGGGGAAGACGCTAAGGGTAGAGGGGACTAAGAGAAAAAACAAGTCTTTCAGTGGCTAACACAGTTCACCTCTATGTATGGCAGATGCATTCATATTAGTGTTGACTTCATGAGCACTTGTATGTGTTCCCCAGACATCCCGCACTGCGGATCTCCAAGAAAGGACACTCTTGCTGTCTGGCCAGTTATAACCTTTCCTTGTGTTTCTAGCTGGTCACGTTGTCCCCCTAGATGATCCTCTTCAGTTGCCTTCCTTTTAAGATGACTCTTGGCTGATTCCCTTCCGTAGACACTCACACTTTTACTGTTCTCTTGGAGGAAGAGGGTTTGGTTTGAGTAAAGCCTTTTGTCTCATTGCTGTTTAACTTCAAACCACCTCTTGTGTGTTCCTTTGTCTCTGTGGAAATTGATCACCAGTCTCTATATTGTCTCAACTCCAGGGGTCTGGCATGAATTTCTCTGCTAATTCTCTGTAAGTCCTCTTTTTTCAACTTACTAAAGCAAGAGGAAAGGAAACTGCCTCTGTCCCACACAGAGGGAGAAGGATGAGAAGAGCACATTGGCGTGGTCCTTCCAAGCGTTGTTAACATTTACTCTTTCTACCATAACAGTGAGTGATTAAAAAATGCCTGCAGTCTTGTAAGTGGCTACTTGCTTTAAGAAAACATACTTCAGGGACTTCCTGACGAGTCTGATGGTTAAGATTTTGCCTTCCAATGCAGAAGATGTGGGTTCAATCTTTGGTTAGGGAGCTAAGATCCACGTGCCTTGCAGCCAAACAACCAAAACACAGAACAAGCAATATTGTAATAAGTTCAATAACAAATTTTAAAGTGATCCACATCAAAAAAAAAAAAAACACCTTAAAAAAGAGATGTTCTTGATAACTATCATGTTGTTGATCTTGGAGTTTCAGCTAAGGCTGAGACAGAAGAGCCTCATTTTAACAGGCTGTTGTATCACACGTAACTATAGGTCAATTAACTTGAAAGCTTAGAATAAGCAGAATTTTTTTTTAGAAAAATAGAACTTACCAAAGAAAATTTAAGAAAAAGAAAAACTGAATAGATATATTCATCAGAGAAATTAAATGACTACTACAGATTTAACCTACTCCCTTAAAAGCGAAACAGTTAAAGGAAGTAGGAAAAAACCCTATATTTCACCATGTGAAAATTTTAATAGAGATCTTAACGAAGAAGACAATAAAAAAGAAAATGTTTGAAGGTTCAAAAGTAAGAGACAGTTATCATTATTTGAAAACAATTTGTCTGTCCTAGATAGGAAACCCCAGAAAATGTGTAGAAAAATTATTAGCATTTATGAATCTAGCAATATACAGAAATAAGTCATATTTCTATGTATCATCACCAAAGTTAAAATATAATTTAAGAAAAGATGCTTAATATGGCTAAAAGTAAATCTATCAAAAAATATGGAAGACCTTTATAAAGGATTTTGCAGACTTCTGTTGAAACATATTATAGAGGAGCTAATTAACTAGAGAGATATATCAGAATTACTGTGTATCAGAAGAGTTGCTGTTATCAAGATGTCAGTTATTTTGTAAAATATCATGATATGGAAATTTTTACCTTAAAATCACCATTTTACCTTAAAATCACCACAAAATCAGCATTTGTACCATTGGAAAGATTTTGCATGCCATCAAGGAGAAACATAGTACTGTTTCAAGACTACCACCTTAAAGAAATTATATCTATACAAAGGAATACTTATAGAAGAATTATTGTAGCAACATTCTTTGTAATGAAAAATAAATGTGAATGACTAAGCATTCATCAGTAGTGAAATAAGTAAGTTGAGTTAAACACGTAATAGAGTTATATGTTTCAGTGTATGGATAAATCTCAGGAACATGGATGGGTCAAAAAAGACAAATTGCAGACATTAGCTTGTGATTATTCATATGAAAACAATAATTTTACATATGTGTGTACATATATAAAATATATGTATATATACTTTAAAATAGAAAACAAGCATGGTAAAGATAAATATCAAGTATTGGATAGAACTGGGTTGGCCAAAGTTTGTTTGGGTTTTTCTGGAACGTTGTATGAACAAAAATTCGGCCAATCCAATAATTGTTTCCAGTGTTGGGCAGGGTGGGAAGGGTGAAAAATGTGATTTATATAATTTCTTAATAACAATAAAATATAACAGAAGTTTTAGCTTGTTTTAAGACAGTAGGATATCTCATTTTCCCTCCTTTTGTAAAATAGTAAATCCTCTTTATGAGGTACTCTTTTCAGGTGGAAATAAATCCTATTTTTTTATTGTATACATTTAGTACATTTCTTAATTTTATGTTTCTATTTCTCTTTTAAAAGCAAGAAAAAAACAAAATATTTGTACTCTATATAGGTCTATATAGGGTAGCAAAAGACTACAAATTTAGAAAAGAAAAACTGTTTTCTACCCTCTTCAGTGAATAGACTGAAGGTTATTACAACCTTTTCTTTTTAAAGATTCATCAAAAAAAAGTCATTTGTTAAATAGCAATAGAACCATTCCTTATTCTGTGGCCTCAATATTAGGCCATTTCTTTTCTTTAATTGGCCTCCATCTCTACCATGATTAAATGAGCCATATGACAGAAGTAATCGAAGGATGGATTTAGAAGATTCCCAACCTGCTAAGATATTACAAATAAAATACAAGACAGCATTGACAAAACACAGCCAGCCATCTCAGAAGTAGCAGATGAAGAGAATTTTTTTCTAGTCATCAATCACCTATTTAAAAGTAACCCCTGAAGGGAAACCTGACATCATCCTCTTGTCACAATTAGTATCTCTTAAATGTTTTCTTTCCTTCACACCTTGAATTTTAATGCTTCACTAAAGAATAACGGAAACATCATTTGATGAAGCCAAAGATCGCATTTAACTCTAGTGTGTGTTAATTGGCTTTATTAGAAATTAGCATTTTTGAATTTGTAATTCTCTTTCTAATTTATGAAATGTCACTCATTTTCTCATGTATCATATTGTAATTAAATTTGCATGGTAGTAAATTTTATTTGTCTCTATTGCTGAAACCCTGAAGATTTGTCTGCACAACAAATGCAGGATATTTCTTTGTTTGTGTTTTGACAATAAAATATTCATTAGTTTTAAACATGGCGGCAACAGTACTGCAATTGTAATTACCACCGCTTAGTGATGGCCTGTCTCTGAGTGACAATGGGAATTAGCTGAATATTTATTAACATGTGCTTCTGCTTGCAATATTTCCTCAATGTAGTTCTGATCCCTAGGTAGAAGTTGCCAGTTTAGGTGAAGACATTTGGGCCAAATACTGATTCTGCTCTATAAAACCATCAATGTAATCAGTCTAAGACCAACAGCAGTCCACAATTAATCACATAATAATTGGATCCTTCCTTCAATGTCAATACATTAGAAGCTGCATGCAAAGCATTCGGGAAAGCTGTTTACCAGACTTAAATTTCTCTAGAGAAATCAAGCACTGTACAATTAACAGGAAAAAAATGAATTGTTCATTCTCCAGTTTAATTAGAAATGCACCACCTCTGAAGCGCCCATTGCCGGCTTCTTTTATTGCTTAATTCTGCTGTTATTCAGAGCTCTCTTGTAGCCAAGTAGATTTTACATCAGACCTCCACCCAGATCAATAAGAAATGGTAGGAGACAATCTTCTATCAACCCTCTGATGTTCTTTATTGTAGAGGTTATAGCAAATAAAGCAAATTCACTATTGAAAATATGTGGAGTCATTTTCATTTTCTCTCCAGAATCTGATGTTCACTGTGCACTTTAATACATTTTTTCTATTTGTACAATTGACACTTGGATAATCTTTTTTTCTATCACAAAACCTGCAATCTGAAGTGCTATTTTATGATTTATTAAACACAAGTAAATTGAATTCACATGTGGCCCTTGGGATTCTTTGTATAGTACAGGTTGACACGGGTGGCTTTCCCTATGGTCTAAATTCTCTTCAGTTCTAGTGTTGGGCCTTTTCCTTTCACGCTATCATTCTCCTTTTGGAATCAAAGGACACCCCTCTATTTGGTGGGGGGCGGGGGAGTGGATGTTGCAAGTGTCCTGGTCTCACATGCCGTGGCTGTGCCTGTAAGATCAGTTTCATGGGAGCTCTACTCTTGGGGCAAGAGATCAACCTTCTCTGAATGAGCCATGGGTAAAGAGCAAGCAACTACTGTACAAGGCCATCTACAAACAGTGATGGAGACCGACTGACATATCTCCCCCAGAATGTAAAAAGATTGAAGGGACTAGGGAAAAATATCACAAAACGTGGAAACAGGCCAAAAAACGTGTGTGTCCTTGCAGTGTCCAATTGAGCATTGTCTGGCAAATCTGCCTAGGAGCCATCTGACTGTTTAGGGGCTTGTAACTTTCTTTGACTTACTATTATATATTGATAAGGACTCAGGGCCTGTAAAAGTTAGATGTCATCTTGGAAAAAGAAATTGCAATTAACTTTTGTGCAGTAAAGATGCAAATATATATATATATATATATATATATGTGTGTGTGTGTGTGTATATATATATATGCTCAGTCACTTAGTCATGTCCTACTCTTTGTGGCCCCACGGACTGTAGCCTGCCAGGCATGGACTGTAGCCTGTCCATGGCATTTTAGGCAAGATTGTTGCCACTTCTTACTCCAGGGAATCTTCCCGACCCAGGGATCAAACCCACATCTCTTGCAGCTCCTGGATCAGCAGGTAAATTCTTTACCACTAGCACCACCTGGGAAGCCCCATATAAATGTATGTGTCTGTGTGTATACACACACACACTATATCTATGTCTATCTATATCTATATATATATATATCTGTATCTATCCAAATATTATATCTTTATTGCCTTTTGAACAGTTTGTCTTTAACATAGTAATCTTGTTTCAGCATCCAGTCTGTTTTGATTGTTTAAATATCTTCATATCCTCTAGAACCAGCTTTGTCATCTTGCTGGTACTGTCATTAATAAATTAAATAATTCTCTGGCATAAGTTCACATTATATATATAGATAGAGAGATAGTGTTTTAAAGTTTTATTAGAGTATAGTTGGTTTACAATGTTGCGTCAGCTTCAGGCATACCGCAAAGTGATTCAGTTACACATACACATGTATCCACTCCTTTTAAAATTCTTCTCCCAGGTAGGCCTTTACAGAGTATTGAGTAGAGTTCCCTGTACTATACGGTAGGTCCTTACTAGTCATGTATTTTGTATATACTAGTGTGTATGTAGCAACCCCATTTTATCCCTCTCCCTCCCCATCACCCCCAGTAACCCTAAGTTTAGTTTCTGCATCTGTAACTCTATTTCTCTTTTTAGGTAAGTTCATTTGTACCTCTTTTTTTTTTTTTAAGATTTCACATGTAAGTGATATCATATTACATTTGTCTTTATCTGACTTGCTTCACTCAATATGACACTCTCTAGCCCCATCCATGCTGCTGCAAATGGCATTATTTTGTTCTTTTTTTATGGCTGAGTGATATCCCATTGTGCACATGTACCACATCTTCTTTATCAATTCCTCTGTTGATGGACATTTAGGTTGCTTCCATGTCCTAGCTATTTTAAATAATGCTGGAATAAACATTGGGGTGCATGAATCTTTTTGAGTTATGGTTTTCTCTGAATATATACCCAGGAGTGGGATTGCTTGATCATATATGGTAGGTCTATTTTTAGTTTTTTTAAGAAACCTCCATACTGTTCTCCATAGTGGCTATGCCAGTTCATATTCCCTCCAATAGTGTAGGAGGTTTTCCTTTTCTCCACACCCTCTCCAGCATGTATTGTTTAAATATTTTTTGATGATGGCCATTCTAACTGGTGTGAGGTTTTGATTTGCATTTCTCATTGTGGTTTTGATTTGCATTTCTTTAATCATTAGTGATGTTCAACATCTTTTCATTTGCTTCTTGGCCATCTGTGTGTCTTTGGAGGAATGTCTGTTTAGGTCTTCCATCCATTTTTTCATTGTTTGTTTTTTTTTTTGAGCTTGAGATGCATAACCTGTTGTACATTTTGGAGATAAATCCTGTATCAGTTGTGTCATTTGCAAATAATCTCTCCCATTCTGAGGGTTGTCTTTCTGTTTCATTTATGGTGTCCTTTGCTGTGCATAAGTTTTTGCGTTTAATTAGGTCTTGTTTTTGTCCTAGGGGTGGATTAAAACAGATCTTTCTGTGATTTACGTCAAAGGGTGTGCTGCCTCTGGTTTTCTCTAAGAGTTTTATACTATCCTGCCTATATTTAGGTCTTTAATCCACTTTGAGTTTATTTTTGTGTATGGTATTAGAGAGTGTTCTAATTTCATTCTTTTACATGGAGATGTTCAATTTTCCCAGCACCACTTATCAAAGAGAATGTCTTTTCTTTATTGCATATTCTTGCGTCTTTTGTCATAGATTAGGTGGCCATGGGTGCATGGGTTTATCTCTGAACTTTCTGTCCTGTCCCATTAATCTCTATTTCTGTTTTTGTGCCAGTAGCATACTGTCTTGATAACTGTAGCTTTGTAATATAGTAGTCTGATTCCAACTGTTTTTCTTTCTCAAGATTGCTTTGGCTACTCAGGGTCTTTTGTGTTTCCATACAAATTGTAAAATGTTTTGTTCTAATTCTGTGAAATATGCCATTGGTGATTCAATAGGGATTGTATTAAATCTGTAGATTGCCAAGCTCACTATATATTCCTGCTAGAATTAGATGTTTTCTAAAATTGTATTTTGAGATAATTTTAGGCTTAGAGAGATGCTGGAAGAATTCCAGAGTTCCCATTAACCTTCACCTGGATTCTCTCAGTGATGACATCTTGTATAACCATAGTACAATTGTCAAAACCAGGAAAATAATATTAACATAAAATATTATTAACTACAGATCATATTTAGGTTTAATTAGTTCTTACAGGCAGTGTTTTGTGTGTATATAATTCTATGAAATGATATCATACATACATATTTAAGTAACCAGTACCGTTATCAGAATCAAAAATATTCTGTCATCCTAAAGAAGCTGCTTCATACTGTCCCTTTGTATTCACAGCCTTCACGCAAACCTAATATCCAAGAGCGATTGCTATGTTCCCCATCAGGATCATTCAGTTATTTTAAGAATGTGGTATAAATGAAATTATTCCCATATGTATTACTTTCAGATTGACCTTTTTTTTTTCATTTAGCATAATCCCCTTGGAATTCATCCAAGTTGAAATAGGCATCAATAGTATTTCTTTTTTTTTAATGTTGAGTAGTATTCTACTCAGAGAGTGTAATATGGCTTATTCAGTCCTTCATTCATGAAAGGATATTGGGTTTCTTCCAGCTACAAATAAACCAACTGAGCTATTTGGAACCCTAAAGCTATTATAAATATCCATGTATTCATGTATAGGAATTTCCATAAATATAAACTCTTCTTTCTCCAGGTTAAATACTCAGGAGTTGGATGGCTGAGTCATATGATAAATGTACATTTATAAGAGACTGCCAAAATGTATTCCAGAGGATATTTACTGTTTTACATTCCACAAGCAATGCCTGCTTCTCATCCTCACCAGCACTCCTAATAGCGTTCTGTGTCAGCAATTCTAATGGCTATAAAGCCATATTCAACTGTGGGTTTAAGTTGCATCTAATTAATGGTTAATGATATTGGATATCTTCTTGTGTATTTATTTCCTCTGTATATCCGGCTTGGATAAGTACTTCAATAAATCTGCTTTTAACTTTAAAAAGTTAGGTTGTTTTTGTTCTTACTCAAGTTTTTACTGAGCCCATCTAATAAGTTTTTAACATTTCACTTATTGTATTTTTCCCTTCTGAAGTTTTCATTTGGCTCTTTATATCTTCTGCTTCTTTGCTAAGGCAGTTTTCTAATTGTTGCAGAGGACGCAGGATTTCTTACTAGAGCATTTTTATAGTATCTGTTTTAAATTTGTGCCTGTGCGCTCAGTCGCTTCAGTCCTGTCCAGCTCTTTGCGACCCCATGGACTGTAGCCCGCCAGGCTTCTCTGTGCATGGGATTCTCGAGGCAAGAATACTGGAGTGGGTTGCCGTGCCCACCTCTAGGGGATCTTCCCAACCCAGGGATTGACCCCGGGTCTCCTGCCTTGCAGGTGGATTCTTTACCATGGAGCCACCAGGGGAAGCCCCCTACTTTAAAGTTCTTGAGAGATAATTCTAATATCTGTGTTTTCTTAGCATTGTCATCTCCTCTCTCTTCTTATTTGACTTGAGATCCTCCTAATTCTTGCTATGCTGAATAATTTTAAAGTGTATCATGGATATTTTGAATATTATTGTCTGTGCCTCTGGTTGCTGTTTAAATCTTTCGTATGAGCTGGAGTATTTCGTTTCAGAATCCCTCTCTCATGGACTGTGGTTCAAACGGCAGTTGAGATTACAAAGCTTTTTCTGTGCTCCTTTGGTCAGCCTCACCTGTGTATTACAGAGAAGTCAGTTTGAATCCTGGGTGGTATTCCATACCTCAGCTCTTCTCTCAAAGTTCTGCTCTTTTGATTATGCTTGGTTTTATGAGTGAACCACTTGGGGATGAGCCTAAGCTTCACACACAGATTTAAAGGATTCGTTTCTCTAGCTGCCTCCTTAGGAGAAGGCAATGGCACCCCACTCCAGTCCTCTTGCCTGGAAAATCCCATGGACGGAGAAGCCTCATGAGCTGCAGTCCATGGGGTCGCAAAGAGTCGGACACGACTGAGCAACTTCACTTTCACTTTTCACTTTCATGCATTGGAGAAGGAAATGGCAACCCACTCTAGTGTTCTCCCCTGGAGAATCCCAGGGACGGGGGAGCCTGGTGGGCTGCCGTCTATGGGGTCACACAGAGTCAGACACGACTGAAGTGACTTAGCAGCAGCTCCCTCCTTTATGTAATGTCCCTTGCACTCTAGATGAAAGGAGAAAGAATACCAATTTCTGCTGTCATTTACTTACTGTGGGGCAGAGATTGTCAACAGGGATCCTCCACAAAGTTCCTATGTTCCCTTGTCTACAAGATTTTCTCTTTTTATTCCTTTTGGCCAGGGCACATGTCATGGCAGGATCCTAGTTCTCTGACCGGCTGTTGAACCTGGGCCATGGCCATGGATGTGCTGAGTCCTAACTCCTGGATGGCCAAGGAGTTCCCTCCCTTTTTATTCTAAACTGCATAGTTTATGTTTTGAAACATTGAATATCTATGGTGTCTTTCTCTCTCTGTCTAGTAATATTCTTTTCTCTCAAAGCCACAGGGGTGCTTCTGAGTGCTTAAAGGCAGTGTCAAGATACATAAAGGGGAGAGAGAGCAATACAAATTCATATTTTATAATTTTATCATATTTCTACAGAGAGTTCTTAATGTTGAATGGCAATTAGTTATGGAAATGTGGTTTTTTTTTAATTAATCCAAAGAGCATCAGCTTTCTGTTTACATTGCTACTGACGTAGCACCCTCGATGTGCTAGCGTATACTTGCTACTTTTACACTGATGCTGTCTCTGGAGCTATGTTGTGAAGTGTATGTATGTATTGTAAAGTGTATGGTCATAAAGTTTTAGTATTTTTACACAGAAACAATAATGCAATGGAGGATTGCATTCAGATTTAATATTTGGAGACAAATAAGTCACAGATGGGATTAATAAAAAAGACTGTTTTAGTAGAAGCCACAGGAATTAGAAGTTAAACAGCCCTATTTTCAAATTTAAGCTCTACAATATAAGTGTGAGGAAGTCTGTGACTCCTTCAAAGCCCATTTCCTCATTTAGGATGAGAGGGGACCACAACAAAGGAAGGGTTGTGAAACCGGGATAACATTTTATAGAGAGAGACCATCCAGGATACTGCCTGTCACAGTGACTGTCAACTCACTTCTCTAATAGGCATAAAAAGCAAAAAATGACTATACGATTTGGTAGTAATGTAAAGTTACAATCTAAAACTTAAAAATTATGATTTTAGCTGGAAAATCATTTCAAATCAAAAGGGCCTCTCTTGAGAGGGTTGGAGGAGAACGGGACTGGGAGTTTTGGATTAGCAGATGCAAGCTATCTTATGTAGGACAGATAAACAACAAAGTCCTACTGCATAGCATGGGGAACTATATTCAGTATCCTGTGATAAGCCAAAATGGAAAAGAGTATGGAAAGAATATGTCTAACCGAGTCACCTTGTTGTACGGCAGAACTTAATGCAATGCTATCAATCAACTGTACTTCAATAATAATTTTTTTCAAAATGTGAAACTAAGGGACCCTCTGATGCAGCTCCACATTTTACAGACAGCAAAATCAGACTCCGAAGGGGTAAGTGACTCTGCATGTGTATTTCTTGTATCCAGGAGCAAATCTGGGACCAGAACTCTGATTTCCCAATCAATAGGCCTTGGCACAATCATCCCATACAAAAACCTCTAAAATGGAGGACATTATACTTGTGATCTTTACACCAGGCCCCAACATACTATAAGATGTGCACATGGCATGTAAACTACAACTGTATTATATCATAAACTACCATCATTAACACATATGCTAATTGCAACAAACATAAACATTTAATTAAAAAACTGCTTGCTTTAGAAAATTGGAACTCTTAGGATGATATAGAAGATTCAGGTCATTTTAAAAGGTTATCATGAGAAATTTAAAAAGATAATTTTTATCTTTGTAGACATATATTCTTATAGAAAAGAAACATTAAAAATCATTCCATTAAATATTTCTTTACAAACATGGTTACTGTCCTTGGAACATTTCAAGACATCCTTAGGACTTTGGGAGGACCCAGAAAGAGATAGTTTTACAGAATATGGTTCTGCACTAGTTTAAAATTTTATGGAAAAGCTTTTTCAGCTTCTACTATCTCACACCTTACCTGGTACCTAGAACAACAATAACAACAACAAACAAACCAGTGAGGTCTATTTATTTTATTCTGTAGACAAAAAAGGAAAGGATACCATATCTACCATCCTTTTTGTTCATTCTCCCACCCATATCATGAGAATAAATGTTTTCAATTTGTTGGTATTTTGTTTTCAGGATGTGTGTAGCTCTGGCTGGCATTGTGCTAAAACCACCCCCTAGACTATGACTCACTTTGGGTGACTAGCTCTTGCCCTGAAGCTAGAGGATGCTGGGGCCGATGCTGTGTGGATTATTCATACATGATAATTAAATGACCAAAGGTAGCAGTTCCTGTCTGTCTCCAGGTCTCTGACTTGCCTTACTCTCCAACTCCTACCCAAATCATTTTCTATTTATTAATCAGAGCAGATCCGGAATTCTCCTAGTCCCTATTCTCCATGGTTGTCACTTTGCTTATAGGAAGATTGTTTCCCAGTGGGTTTTTTCCTCCTAGGATGTAGGCAGAAGAGAAAAATAAAATTTCTATATGCTCTCATAGTTATCTCTGTTAAATAAGATTTTTTTTACCTACATTATATTGACCAATACAACTCCCTTTGATTCATTATCCATATTTAAGGCAAAACATCCTCTTGGAACTCTGACATTAGTGAGACTTTCAATTCTGTTTTTCAAAGAGAAGAAAAATCAAAATAATGTCTCAGAAAATAACTTTCTCTCCCCCTTTTTATTCTCCAACATCAGATAATCACAAATAGAACTTTAGCTACTAATCCGAATAAGGAACACCTTGAGTATGAGTTTACATTCATTCTTCTCATTTCCCATATCACTAAGTGCTCTAAAAAGAGTTGATCATTCCAGCCTTAGTCCCAGGCTGCTCTGGCATGATATGTGTCACATGGTAGCAATTATTTAAATACTGTTTATCAAAAATCCCACTTTGAACCTTTTTTGTGTTCAGCCTAGCATTGAAGAATACTTGGATATGTCTAGCATTCTTGAAGGTTGACCATTCAGGAGACATATTTATACGAAAACCAAAAAATCTTCTATTCTACAAGATTCTACAAGTAAAAGTGTGCTAGTCTGGTTCAGAAGCAGTGTATTCCTGCTAGAGGGCAAATTTGAATGTAGCTTGATGCCTGTCCCTCACGTTGTTCTGTATCCAACCCTTACAAATTTATATCTTGATCCTTAGGTAAAAAAATCTGTAATAACAGAGCAAGTGAAAACTAAAATGTCACTTTCTTAAAGTCTCCCCGAAGTAATAAGGGCATGGGGCATCAGAACTGTTGCTGTGAGCACTTACAAAGACAAAGAGTGGCAATGCCATCATATGGGCCAGAATGAGAGGATGCCGGAGTACAGACAGAAGGGACCATGGTCTCTCTCAGTGACGGCTGCAGTGGTGCCCACGATAGCCGTAAAGTGAGCAGAGCATCCAGCATGGTAAATGCAGGAAGTAAGGGCTGCAGGGACAGGCAGCCCTGATGCGTGCCTGGGATGATAGGCGGCAGCAGCAGGGGATTCTGTGTGCTTTGGCTTTATAGCTCCAATTCCTTATCTGGAGAGTGACAGAGACACTGTTTTAGTCAGGGTTCTCCAGGGAAACAGAACCATGGCCATGGATCTGTCTGCAGGCTAGAGGCCCCGTAAGGCAGATGGTGTCACTCAGTCTGAAGACCTGTCCTCCAGGGCAGCCATGGTGTGATCCCAGGTCAAAGTCGGAAGATGAGATGAGACATCCTAGCGTAGAGAGTGAGGCAGGAAATAGGGGTGAATTCCCTCTTTCTCTGCCTTCTATTCTGTTCAAGGCCTCCATAGACTGGATGAGGTTCACCACGCTGGGCAGGGCAGTGGTGCTTTGCTGAGCCCACCGATTCAAATGCTAGTCACATCTGGAGACAGCTTCACCCACCAGGCACCTCCAGATATGTTTAATCTGGGCACTGTGTAGCCAGCTAAATTAATACATTAAACTAACCCCGTATCATCAAAATTAGTTAAGCTGGAAGAGAAGTCAAAATGGTAGCCTGAAAGGTTGATTTGTGGCATGCCATTATGCACCTCTTGGGAAATCTCAACTATATGGCGGAGTTTGAAGAAAACTGGTTTTAATGATGAGATAGGAAAACGCTAGGAAAATAATGGCTTTGTGACCTCTCATCTCTCTGCAGCCTGGTGTATCCAGGGAAAGAGAGATCACGTTTCCTTAAAGAATTATGTAATTATCTGTTAGTCTCAAAGGGAGCTTTAGAGAGAGATGAAGATAGGAAAGGCCACTTGAGAGACAAGTAATTTGGGGAGATAAAGAATGGTCTTTCTTTTTTGATTTGCTGCTGTTGAGATAATTTCAGACCATTTTACGATACTGGCTGGTAAAGAATCCTAATTCTTTTTTTCTGAAGACACTGTTAAATGGGTATATAAATGGATTGAGGTGTCTGAACTGTGACTTGAGTCCTGTACCCCAAAGACACATATATAAGAAAATTATATTTTTCTTGTCCTTCCTTAAAGTCCAAACAACTACCTCTTCTACTTTACAAGAGAGTGTGCACTAGACAGTCTAATTTGCATGGCGAAAATTGTGTATGTGCTTTTCTTTACGTACTAAATTCCCCTTAGATGGTTTAAATGTTTACCACCTTAGGGCAGAAAAAAATTCAAAATGAAACAGGTGACACAGTGAAAATAAAGCAATTCGATTTGGAAACATACACTGCCAACAGACTTTATCATTTTTAACTTTTATCAGGAGCATTGAACACAATATCTTTGTGAATTTTTCTCCATGGCACAAACCCTCCCTCTCTCTCCTCCAGAGAGCATGAGCAGATCCTGTCCACTGAAGATCAAACATGAGGCTAAAACATCTCTGAAGCAATGAAATCGAGGAATAAAGGTTTGATTTACAGTTCAAATTCAACTTCCCCTGACCCATCTAGGTGAGGTCTCCCCACCTGCATTATTTCCAGCAGGGCTTGTTAACTGTTCCTTTAAACTAAGACATGTTAAAGAGTCTGTGTCCCTTTAGTTATATGCTTACTGAATACAAATATAGTAGTTTTCTTGGAGAGTGTGAGTGTCTAACCAGGTTAGTCAAACTTCTAAAACCATGATGGTAACCAAGCGTGCAGGAATTTTGTAGGGGGGAAGAAAATCTCTTCATAGCTGTCTGGATATAGAGACAAGTCTAGGAAAATGCACACACACACACACACACACACACACACACACACACTGTGTATATACAGACGTGTACAAATGTGTGGACAGATAGGCAAATGCAACTAGATAGATGAAGTGAGACACTCCGAGATAAATAAATACACACACAAATGCATAAAGGTCAGGGACTGAAAATTTGTGTGACTCAGAGGAGCTTATTGCTGTACTAAAATATACCAAACTATTTACTTGCAATCAAAGAAATACTTTTGTGTATATTTAAGAGGACCTAGCAAACGCACACCACTATCCTGCCAGAGCTCCCTTGGTAAGAGAGAAGAATGAAGCCGATAGTTAGCGAAACACCATTCCCTTACCATCAAGAGAGATGGATGAGGCTCCTCCTCAGAAGAGGAAGATGAGATGGATGTAAAGTTCCCTTGTGATCCTTAAAAATTAACCATACTGTTGGATCATTTCTATACAGCTGTAAGCAATGCTGTGCACGTCAGGCCTCCCAAGGGAGAGCTCTTGGAACCAAGAGGAATGTTCTTTCCTAGTGTGAATGTGTGTAACTATATTGACTTGAAAGTTTCCTATACACCAGAGCCTCTGCTAAGCTCTATATATAAATCAACTACTTCATAAAATTAGTAGTAGATAGTGATCATCTTTACTGATTATATTTAATGATGAAAAAACTCTGGTATTGAAAAGTTCACTATCTTGTCTAAATTCAGGGAGTAATTATAAATAAGTAAAGTGAAAGTGAAAGTTGCTCAGTCGTGTCTGACTCTTTGCAGAGCCATGGACTATACAGTCCATGGAATTCTCCAGGCCAGAATACTGGAGTGGGTAGCTGTTCCCTTCTCTAGGGGATCTTCCCAACCCATGGATCGAACCCAGGTCTCCAGCATGGCAGGTGGATTCTTTCCCAGCTGATCCACCAGGGACGCTCATAGATATAAACAAACTAAGGCTTAAAGTTTAAGGAACTTGTTCAAGATCAGGAAGCTCAAGATCAAATGTTAGGCCGCTTTAATCAAAAACCCCATCTGTTTCATTGCGTGACATTACCTTTTGAAGAAACTCAATAGGGCTTCCCTAGTGGCTCAGAGTGTCAAGAATCTGCCTGCAATGCAGGAGACTCAGGTTGGATCCCTGGGTCAGGAAGATCCCCTGGAAAAGGAAATGGCAACCCACTCCAGTATTCTTGCCTGGAAGATTCCATGGACAGAGGAGCCTGGTGGGCTACAGTCCACAGGGTCGCAAAGAGTCAGACACGACTGAGCCACTGTAATCAACAACCCAGTCTGCTTCATTGCATGACACTGCCTTGTGAAGAAATGCAATATGCTTAGTTTAAATTCTTACCTTCCCAAAGCTCCTTGGAAAACTGCCCTTATCTGAGCCTTGTGAAGGGCAGCAGGTATACTTTTTATCACAAGACCCCATACCACAGGTTAACTGGATGAGGAGTGGCCCCTGACACAATGGAGACCATCCATTAACTATGATGTCTAAGGCTTGGGTCAAGGGAGATGAAATCAGTTAATTGGAGTTCTCTGAAGAACTGAAAGAAACAAACTGGGAGACTAAAATTTAGGTGTGGTGGGTCATTATCGTTGGCTTCTCAGGTGGCACTACTGGTAAGGAATCCCCCTGCCACTGCAGGAGACACAAGAGACCCGGGTTTGATCCCTGGGTCAGGAAGATTCCCTGACAACCCACTCCAGTATTCTTGCCTGGAAGATTCCATGGACAGAGAATGCTGGTGGGCTACAGTCCATGGGGCCTCAAAGAATCAGACATGACATTATTTAAAGGATCTCTAGTGCTGAGAAAAGCTCCTGAAGCCAGATAATTACCAAGAAACTTCAAAAGAGAAAGTGAACTTCAGGAAAACCAACATGTGATGCTACTTTCTGTATACACCTTGAATTTAAACATAGAACTTTTGTGTTCACTAAGAAAAGTTGTATTTTATAGCAAGTACATTAGGAAGTGAATGAATATAATACCAAAAAAAGTAAGTAAAATTGATAAGATATTTTAAAAGTTAGATTTAAAATTTTACCTTATAGTTAATTATATGATTTAATAAATTAATATTTAAAACCTACCATTCTTTAACGGCCATGAAAATTAGTAAATGCATGTCTTTTAAATATGTTTAAAATGTAAAGAAAAAAATTATCTCATTTTTTTTTTCCTCTCTAAGTATAGAGGTTACTTAACAAGCACTGTTAAGGAATAAGTTGCAAACTAGAATAATTTCACATCTTTTTAAGGCACTGAATTGCCCTTTAAAAATCATAATCGGCACATTCAATAAAAATTCATATGAGCCTGCCCTTTACATGGCTGTCTCTCAATATTTGTCAGATTCTTATATAATGAGATGATCTTGGCATTTCTCTAGCATTTTCACATATCAATGATTGTCAAAATTTAGTAGCTACCCTGGTGGCTCAGATCATAAAGAATCTGCCTGCAGTGTGGGAGACCTGGGTTCAATCCCTGAGTTGGGAAGATTCCCTGGAGGACTCCAGTATTCTTGCCTGGAGAATCCCCATGAACGGAGGAGCCTGGTGGGATACAATACATGGGGTCGCAAAGAGTCGGACATGACCGAGCGACTTTCTTTCACTCACTCATTTTTTTTTTTTTAATTTTTATTTTTTTGGTCATACATTGATATGAATCAGCCATAGATTTACACGTATTCCCCATCCCGATCCCCACTCACTCATTTTTTATATAGAGATTCTTTTAAATAAAAAATATTTGCTTGAATAATCATCATTATAAATGATAATAGGAAAACAGAAAGCAAAAGAAGAAATTATCTCAGAACTTGGTAAATAAGCCAATAATGATATTTAGTAATATTCAATAATGACTTCCCTGGTGGCTCAGACGGTAAAGCGTCTGTCTACAATGCGGGAGAGCCCGGTTCGATCCCTGGGTCGGGAAGATCCCCTGGAGAAGGAAATGGCAACCCACTCCAGTACTCTTGCTTGGAAAATCCCATGGACTGAGGAGCCTGGTAGGCTGCAGTCCATGGGGTTGCTATGAGTCGGACATGACTGAGCTACTTCACTTAATGGTATTCAGATAATGGGGTGAGTAAATTAGAATTTATGTATGAAAATTTAGGAATGATACATATGATGATAACTTGGATGTTCAGAACATTCTATAAATACTCAATTTTCATAAGCATATTTTTCAGAAGCTCTCTGAAGTTCATACATCAACAGTTAATATTTTTTGTTTATAAATGAAAATACTTCACATGTTTGCCACAATTTTATTGACTATGAGCTGTTAGAAGAGCTTTTAGATACCAAGGATCTCTGGCTACCTTGGTTTACATGTGAGGCTTTTATTTTTCTGTATGTTGCTTCAAAAGTAGCCATTTAGCTCTCTCTCCTTTTTGTTTAGTGGACATCAAGCAAAGATATTCAGAGTTCTAGCTAATGCTTTTATAACAATTTCCTGAAAATATACTTACTGAAAGCAGCAAGAATATGAGACATCCACAAATGAAACATTTTGTCTTTAGGTATTTCAGGTGTAGAAAAATATTTTATTAATGCATTATACTGGCTATTTTAGAAAAAGATAAATCTGTATTTTATAATTAAAGGCTCTTTAAGAAAAATATGGTTTTCAAGGAGTTGGCAAAATAGGACAATAGATCCAACTTTGATCAAAATTCTGTATTATTTCTTGCAATGGTCTAATTTTTAATCTGATCTTGCTCAATTAGATTTCTGATATTGAACTTATAATCACTAGAGAGTGGGGACTAGGTGCACATTTAGAATACCTCCGATGGTATTATTAGGCTTCCCTGGTGGCTCAGAAGGTGAAGAATCTGCCTGCAATGTGGGAGACCTGGGTTCGATCCTGGGTGAGAAAGATTCCCTGGAGAAGGGAATGGCTACCCACTCCAGTATTCTCGCCTGGGGAACTCCATGGTAAGAGGAGTTGGCAGGGCCATAGTCCACGGGGTTGCAAAGAGTTGGACACAACTGAGCTAAAACCACTTTCACACTTTATAATCACTTGAGAGTGCAGAGTAGGTGAGTATTTAGGATGCCTTCAGTAAGGTATTATTAGAACACTGAAGTAAAGCATAATTTACACGTTCATGTTTTTCCTTCTACAAACTAAAAAATCCAAACTCCTAATAATCAAAAGATAACTCATGTAACCGAGAATGATATTTGGAATTGTCACAGTAATAGGATGTCATGGATAATGCCTTATGATATTCAGCATAATGGAACTGGTGAAACATGCAGTGTTTAAAAAAGCCCTAAGGACTTTAACTTCATTCAGGGTAAGGAGTAAACTCCTTGTAGAAGATACATTGGAAATACTGTCTGGTTTGGTGGACTGTTAAGTAACTAGCTGGTATCTATTTTTATAAGTAAGTGACAAAGTGACAAGTTTGAGTTAGACAGCTCCTTGCTTAGAACTGCTCTACACCTGCAAACTAGGGAGTACTGTCTGCTTTACCTAAACAAATGCTTTGATTGACTTGAATAGGATAATTAAGTACGCACACATTAAATATTTGTGAGGTTCAAACATGTTCTGATTGCTAGACTCCAATTAAATAAATGAGCAAATCATAGAAGATACCATGTGTATAGATTTTAGCCTAGTAAATATGTTCCAATTAGGCAAATCCTTCAAGTGAAGGATGTAAATCCTCCGCTCCTGGTTTTCATTTAAAAATCAACCAAAGAAACAGCCTTAAAGCATAGCAACAATTCTTGGTACCCTCATTTCACATGACTGATAAAATGAACTATCAGGCAAATAGAATGCATTCTTTTTACGAGGAAAGTTGGACAATTATATTACAAATGGATACCAGACAAATGTAGCCCAGAAGGATGATTAGGAATAAATCACCTAAAGCACGTTGGATTGGTTCCCTGGAGTGAGATTTTTATCAGTGCCGATGCATTTTTGTCTCATATCTTGCTCTCTGGTTTCATGGATCCAGCACTTTACACAATAACACATGATGGTTATTGTATGGTCCTGCACATGCAACCAATGGCATATCCAGGCAGGGCTCTGCTTTCTGTGTTCCAGCTTCTTCCTCTGCATATGACTGGGTAATGCAGGCATTTAGTGGAAGAGGGTCACCTTTAATCAGGGGACTTCCCAGGTGGCGCTAATGGTAAAGAATCCACCTGCCAATGAAGGAGACACGTGAAACTTTTCAATGCCTGGGTCAGGAAGATCGCCTGCAGTAGGAAATAGCAACCCACTCCAGCATTCTTGCTGGCAAATTCCATGGACAGAGGAGTCTGGTGGGACACATTTCAAGGGGTTGCAAAGAGTCAGACACAACTGAACATTCATGCGTGCACACAAGAGCAGAAAGAACACCAACCGTTTAAAAGTCCCAATTTTGGGCAATGATAAATAAAGCTGCTATAGATAGTCATGTGCAGATTTTTATGTAGAGATAAGTTTACAGTTCATTTGGGTATATGACTGCTGGATCATATAGTAAGACTGCGGTTGGCTTTGCAAACCACAGAGAAATGTATCTAAGCTACTAGCTCTGACACAAGTGCTTCATGGGGAAGTGAAATATTTTTGAGAGTGATAGAGTAAACCTATCTTTATTTTGTAAACCTGCTTTATTTTGTAATTAATTTTTAATTGGAGGATAATTGTTTTACAATATTGTGTTGATTTCTACCATATAGCAACATGAATCAGCCATAGGTATAATATGTCCCCCCATCTGGAACCTCCCTTCTGCCCCATCCCACCTCTCTAGGTTATCACAGAGCACTGAATTTGAGCTCCCTACATCATACAGTAAATCCCCACTGGCTATCTAATTTTACATATGGTAATGTATATGTTTCAGTGTTACTCTCATAATCCGTCCCAACCCCTCCTTTCCTGCTTGTGTCCATAAGTCTGTTCTCTATGTCTTCATTATCCTTAAAATATCTCTTTTTTGGCTAGTTTTTGTTTGTTCAGTTGCCAAGTCATGTCCAACTCTGTGACCCCATGGACTGCAGCATGCCAGGCTTCCCTGTCCCTACCATCTCCCGGAGTTTGCCTAAGTTCATGTCCGTTGAATTGGTGATTCCATCCAATCACCTCATCCTCTGTTGCCTTCTTCTTCTTCTGTCTTCAGTCTCTCCCAGCATCAGAGTCTTTTCCAATGAGTCAGCTGTTTGCATCAGGTGGCCAAAGTATTGGAACTTCAGCGTCAGCATGAGTCCTTCCAATGAGTATGCAGGGTTGATTTCTTTTAAGTTTGACTGGTTTGCTCTCCTTGCTGCCTCAGAGACTCTCAAGAGTCTTCACCAGCACCACAGTTGGTAATTTAATTCTAGCTCGTAAGTTTGTATTGTTTATTGATTACTGGAACTCAGCTATCACTCTGTCCTTGGCAGTTAAAAATGAAAAAGATGTTTTCATTGTCCCAACCTATGTTCTGTCACTATTCTAAGGCCCTACTTAGGATTTCTGTTAATTTCCCAGGCCTTCTCATTTTTAGAATTAATTCTGCTTCAGAGTTTCTGCTACATTTGAACCCTCCATTTCGCTTGTATCTCATAGTGCTTGGCTATCACTCTCCCTCTATTTTTACATGAATATGGAATTCAGCCTCTCTATAAGATGGCACGCCCCTGACACACACAGGCACACACACATACAAACACATGGGAAGGGACTTCAAACAAAGCACTTATGAGAAGAGCATGTTTCACTCAAGGCTTGAGGAGAACTGGACTGCCCAGCTGGCTCAGTTGGTAAAGAACTCGCCTGCAGTGTGGGAGAACTGGGTTCGATCCCTGAGTTGGGAAGATCCCCTGGAGGACTCCAGTGTTCTTGCCAGGAGAATCCCCATGGACGGAGGAGCCTGGGAGACTACAGTCCACGGGGTCCCAAAGAGTCAGGCAGGACTGAGTGACTGAGTCAGCCCAGCTCCACACCGAGACAAACAGTAGTTCCCGTCTTGGAGTTCCTCATCCTCTCTTCCTCCAGGATTCTAAGAACCCACTTCTTCCTCTTCATTAACCCCCACCCTTAGGTTCCTTCATGGATACTCAACTCACCTTGTTATGCAAAACAAGTCAGTTCTCTACAGTATCAGGGGCAGGACTCCAGGCTTAATTGTACATCTCCAAAGCCTCCAAGCCTTTGCTAAAACAATGGTTTTTTTTGCCCATTCTTCCCTTTCAGTAACATGGAAAAGCTGGCAGAAGCTTTGACAGTTCACTCTTTTCTATTCTCTCGTCATTGTCAATCTCGGAATAAAAAGGAGTAGCTTAGAGATCTATTTTCCCTTCACTGTGAAATATGTTATTTATCTGAGCCTCCCTGGTAGTTCAGCAGTAAAAAATGTGCCTGCAATACAGGAGACCCAAGACTATGTTGGTTCCGTCTCTGGGTTGGGACGATACCCTTGAGATTTTCCATGCAAGTATTCTTGCCTGGGCAATCCCATGGACAGAGGATCCTGGTGGGCTGCAGTCCATGGGGTGGCAAAGAGTTGGACATGACTGAGTACACACAAACACACATTATTCTTTTAGAGAGATTATTGTTTAGTTGCTAAGTCATGTCCCACTCTTGTGACCCTATGGACTGTAGCCCTCCAGGCTCCTCTGTCCATGGGATTCTCCAGACAAAAATACTGGAATGGGTTGCCATTTCCTTCTTCAGGAGATCTTCCCTACCCAATTGAACCCGCATCTCCCACATTGGCAGGCAGATTCTTTATGCCTGAACCACCAAGGAAGCCCTTGGTAATACTAAGTAGTGATAATTAGCTTAATTTTTATATATTTTCTTCTATTATCTAAATACCTGAAGAATTTTCCAAATGGCTTTTCATAATTACAGCCAAACTTTTTATTAATGTTTACAAACTTTACTATAGGTGAAAATTTATTCCAAACTATAGTCTATTAATTTAAGTAGGGGGACACAATGTGGACAGTATTAATGACTCTTGTTTTAGGAATGATACACTTTCCTTTTCTGAAACCCACTACACACACAGACATACATACTCCATAGGAACATTTCAGAGGACTTTCAAACTACTTTAAAAAGGAGTATTTGTGTGATTTTTCATTAAAACTATCAATCGGGGTCATTGGTTTTCATTAGTATGCTAACTAAGAACTAAGGAGACCACTACACACACACGTATCTGTGAGGGGAATTTACAGGGGAGAACCAGCCTAAAAAAGCAGAAAGGACCTTTTGGGCATCATATGAGTATGGAAAGTGTGAAGAACAGAAATGAGCTTCACACATGACAAGAGGATGTGCTGGGTGCTCCGCTTGCTCTGATTTACATCCATCCTCTTGTTCAGCCACCTCACTAACTTCATCTTATACCATGCCGTGTTTTCCTGGCTGCACTTCCTTTTCTCAAGCATGTTCTGCTAATTCCCACCACGGGATCTTTGCACATGCTGATCCTTCTGGCTCACTCAATTACCACCTCAGACATTCCTGCCCCCACATTTCACCCCATACTCCAAGGACTTTTACCTTTCATTTCAATTCCAGTTTAATTAAAGCTTACTCAGAGATCTATTCCTTCCTTTCTATCTAAACTAGATATTTCTACCATCTTGTATTTCTTTTTTAGAAAATCTTATTTTCCTCATATCACTTGGGAAAATTCATTAATTTATTAATAATGTTAATTATAAAATAATCATGATAGTATTATAGTTTTTTTAGCTTACTTGTTTGATACTATCTTTCTCACTATGCGCTAAGATCCATGAAAGCAGAGACCATGGTTACCATTGTTGTGATCTGTCCTACCACATTAATTGTCTATGGAAATAGTTATTAAATTATTGAACACAGATGGAAAAGAACACAAGAACAGGCTACAAATGGTAATATGCATTGTGCAGGCTTAAGCAATATATTACACTTGCTTATTGTTAAATAAGCCTCCTTAAGCTGAACTAAGCAATACCTTTTATTTGTTAAGAGGGATTTGAATTCAGTGGCTAAACTACACATATAAGAGAAGGCTCACTAAAGGTAAGATAGTTGCCCATTATTCCTGAAAATATCAAATTTGGGCTTATTGACAGCTGCAAAGAAGTTCACTCTACTTCTACCTGGTGGTCAGAATGTGCTATTCTGGTTGTGCCCTGGATGTGAAGGTTCTTGATGACACTCATATAGCATTAGTTCACGCCCTTCAATAATTGTGACTGGCAACCTCTGCTGGGGGAACAGGTGAGAAGATATTTTTGCAGCATTCCTCATAACGTGAATCTTGAGGCTGTATTGTTGAGGAATGTTATAAGGAAAAAAAAGTCTTCATGTAAAAGAAAGATGCTAACTTACTTTAAATGGAGTTGTTACTCAAAAATAATTATTTTGTATGAAGCATTAAAGTACTAACAGAAGCTTTGCACATATTGACTATGTGTCATCGTCTGTCTTGTTAGCATTTTGAACATAACACTTGTAATCTGACAGTGCTATAAACATTATTTTAAGTAAGATGATGAGAATGTATACAGTTGTAATGATTCTTTTGGTGATGTTATGCTTACTTGATGTAACAACAACTAAATTATTCTCATTTAGAATGCATTGATTTTCTGTCTTTGGGGAACTCTACCTTTGAGATAAGACACAGGCAGCCTTACTTCCACACTGAATGCACACCTCTTCGCAATCTATGCTGCTTTCAAATGCCACCTTCTTAAACTAATATCTTCATTTTAACTCTGGGGAATTTAAGTTAAATACATCAAGCTCTTATAGTTACCTCCATAAAGGAGCCACATTTTGAAGTCTGGGCAACAAGTCACTCTGAATAAAGCAATTCAGTGGAAACATAGCAAATAAAAGGAAGGAGCCCTGAAGTTTGATATATATATATATACATTTTTTTCTTTCCAGAAGTAGTTTTTTAATTAAAAAATTTTTTTTCCAGTGACACAAAAAGGCATCTCATTTGTAATCCTCTGATTGCACTAACTCTTCTAATCTCTTTGCCTTGTAGGTTTTTAACTCCTAAATTTCAAAATCCTCCACTTACTCTCACATTGACAGAAATGTTCACACACTGAAAGAGCTCAGTGAAACTGCCTTGTTCTGATCTCAACTTCTGTACTTCCCTCTCTGACTTAATTACTACATTTAAACCATCCCCTTGGCCTCACTGAACTTTCATTTCCTCAGTCCCTGCCTGTTTCCAGGCCCATCAGTCCCCTCTGGATTTATCTGCTTCCCTCACTTGTCTAGACGCAATAGTCCATCTTGACTGTGGAGACTTCTGACAGAATGTGGTCCACTGTAGAAGGGAATGGCAAACCACTTCAGTATTCTTGCCTTGAGAACGCCATGAACAGTATGAGAAGGCAAAATGATAGGATACTGAAAGATGAACTCCTCAGGACAGTAGATGCCCAATATGCTACTGGAGATCAGTGGAGAAATAACTCCAGAAAGAATGAGGAGACGGAGCCAAAGCAAAAACAATACCCAGCTGTGGATGTGATGGGTGATGGAAGTAAAGTCCGATGCTGTAAAGAGCAATATTGCATAGGAACCTGGACTGTTAGGTCCATGAATCAAGGCAAATTGGAAGTGGTCAAACAGGAGATGGCAAGGGTGAACATCAAGATTTAGGAATGAGTGAACTAAAATGGGCTGGAATGGCTGAATTTAACTCAGATGACCATTATATCTACTACTGTGGGCAAAAATCCCTTAGAAGAAATGGAGTAGCCATCATAGTTAACAAAAAAGTCCAAAATGCAGTATTTGGATGCAATCTAAAAAATGACTCTGTTTGTTTCCAAGGAAAACCATTCAATATCACAGTAATCCAAGTCTACGCCCTGACCAATAATGCTGAAGAAGCTGAAGATGAACGGTTCTATGAAAACATACAAGACCTTCTAGAACTAACACCCAGAAAATATGTCCTTTACATTATAGGGGACTGGAATGCAAAAGTAGGAAGTCAAGAAATACTTGGAGTAATAGGCAACTTTGGCCTTGGAGTACAGAATGAAGCAGGGCAACGGCTAACAGAGTTTTGCCAAGAGAACGCACTGGTCATGGAAAACACCCTCTTCCAACAACACAAGAGAAGACTCTGTACATGGACATCACCAGATGGTCAATACCATTTTTTGCAGCCAAAAATGGAGAAGCTTTATACAGTCAGCAAAAACAAGACCTGGAGCTGACTGTGGCTCAGATCATGAACTCCTTATTGCCAAATTCAGGCTTAAATTGAAGAAAGTAGGGAAAACCACTAGACCACCCAGGTATGACCTAAATCAAATCCCTTATGACTATACAGAGGAAGTGACAAAGAGACTCAAGGGATTAGATCTGATAGACAGAGAGCCTGATGAACTATGGACTCAGGTTCGTGACATTGCACAGGAGGCAGTGATCAAGACCATCCCCAAGAAAAAGAAGTGCAAAAAGGCAAAATGGCTGTCTGAGGAGGCCTTCCAAACAGCTATGGAAAGAAGAGAAGCAAAAGGCAAAGGAGAAAAGGAAAGATATGCCCATTTGAATGCAGAATTCCAAAGAATAGCAAGGATAAATAAGAAAGCCTTCCTCAGTGATCAGTGCAAAGAAATGGAAGAAAACATCAGAATGGGAAAGACTAGAGCTCTCGTCAAGAAAATTAGAAATAATAAGGGAACTTTTCACGAAAAGATGGGCACAATAAAGGACAGAAATGACAGAAACAGAAGATATTAAGAAGATGTGGCAAGAATACACAGAAGAACTATACAAAAGAGATGCTCACGATCCAGATAATCACGAGGATGTGATCATTCACCTAGAATCAGACATCCTGGAATGCAAATCCTTAGGAAGCATCACTGTGAACAACGCTAGTGGAGGTGATGGAATTCCAGTTGAGCTATTTCAAATCCTAAAAGATGATGCTGTGAAAGTGCTGCATTCAATATGCCAGCAAATCTGGAAAGCTCAGCAGTGGCCACAGGACTGGAAAAGGTCAGTTTTCATTCCAATCCCAAAGAAAGGCAATGCCAAAGAATGCTCAAACTACCCCACAATTGCACTCATCTCACATGCTAGCAAAGTAATGCTCAAACTTCTCCAAGCTAGGCTTCAACAGTATGTGAACCGTGGACTTTCAGAAATTCAAGCTGGATTTAGAAAAGGCGGAGGAACCAGAGATCAAATTGCCAACATCAGTTGGATCATTGAAAAAACAAGAGAGTTCCAGAAAAACATCTCCTTTTGCTTTCTTGACTATGCCAAAGTCTTTGACTGTGTGGATCACAAAAATCTGTGGAAAATTCTTCAAGAGATGGGAATACCAGACCACCTAACTTGTCTCCTAAGAAATCTGTATGCAGGTCAAGAAGCAACAGTTAGACCTGGAGGTGAAACAACAGACAGGTTTCAAATTGGGATAGGAGTATGTCAAGGCTGTGTATTGTCACCCTGCTTTTTTTTTAACTACATGCAGAGTACATCATGAGACATGCTAGACTTGATGAAGCACAAGCTGGAACCAAGATTGCCAGGAGAAATATCAGTAACCTCAGAAATGCAGATGACACCACCCTTATGGCAGAAAGTGAAGAGGAACTAAAGAGCCTCTTGATGAAAGTGAAACAGGAGACTGAAAAAGTTGCTTAAAACTCAACATTCAGAAAACTATGATTATGGCACCTGGTCCCATCACTTCATGGCAAATAGATGAGGAAACAATGGAAACAGTGAGAGACTTTATTTTTTGGGGCTGCAAATAGCTGCAGATGGTGACTGCAGCCATGAAATTAAAAGACACTTGCTCCTTGGAAGAAAAGTTATGACCTACCTAGACAGCTTATTAAAACACAGAGACATTACTTTGTCAACAAAGTCCCCTTCTCCTCCTGTCTTTAATCTTTCCCAGCACCAGGGTCTTTACCAATGAGTCGGTTCCTTGCATCAGGCCTTCTCTAGCTGTGGCAAACGGGCTCCTCGGCACGGCGGGGTGTGGCCTTCCCCCTGCAGTGGCCCCTCGTCGTGGAACGCGGGCTGTGGGTGCACAGGCTTCAGTAGTTGCAGCACGTGGGCTCAGTAACTGTGGGGCTTGGGCTTAGCTGCTTTGCAGCGTGTGGAATCTCCCCCAACCAGGGATCGAACCCATGTGCCCTGCATTGGCAGGTGGATTCTTATCCACTGCGCCACCAGGGAAGTCCTTTAATGTCCGTTTAAAATCAATTTATCAAGTCCTGTGACTAACTCTACTAGAACTTAGACTCACACTGTATCAATGTAATAGATAAACTTGGGAGAAGTGGCATCTTTAGCCTCTCTCTCTGTGTAAGTGTGGGCTGCCTCTCCGTGTATTTCAGGTCCTTCAGTAAAGAGTTTCTGTTTGTCTTTAGGCAGTAAGGGCTCCGCTTGTAGTTCAGCTGGTAAAGAATCCGTCTGCAATGTGGGAGACCTGGGTTGGAAAGATCCCCTGGAGAAGGGAATGGCTACCCACTCCAGTATTCTGGCCTGGAAAATTCCAAGGACTAAATAGTCCATGGCGTTGCAAAGAGTCGGACACGACTGAGCCACTTTCACTTTTCGCTTTAAGCAGTAAAGGATCCTAAATATTCAATCAGCTGGTATAGAACTCACCCACTAGGAAAGCACTTTGACTCTGTGATCAAATAAAACAGCAGGAGATTTTAAAGTTGTACTTAAAGGGCGAAAGCAAACTTCTTCATTTTTGGATGTTTATGAGCACTGCAATTTTTTTTTTTTTAAAGGAAAGTCTGATTTGGGAACATAAATATAGATCTTAAAATAGCTCTCATCTATCCATTGTGAAGCAGGAAGGTTACAAGCTTGAATAATTAACATATACAGATATGTACATGGGCTCTTTAACCCATGGAGCTCACATAAAGCTATTTTTGATATGGAAATATAATCCTGGAGTTCCAGAAAGAGTCACAGATGCAACATTCTGCTGTCAGATGCAGCATTGTACCACTTAACATTATCCATAAACAATTACTGAATATCATTATTTCCTATCACCTTCTGTACCAGAACATTTACCAGAGCTAACAAATAGCAAAACTTACTACACCGAAATTATCCTTCTGTTCCTCTCCTACCCTTCTTGATTGGAAAGAATTAAACTGTCTAAATATAGGCAGGAAGAAAAAGGAAATGATTACTTTTGGGTTGTAAAGCCACTTGATAACTATTTGGTTAAAGTTTTCTTAACTGAACCACCTCAAAAAATCAGTAATTTAAGCAATGGATTCCATAATTTCCCCCAAATGTGTAGGGATGTTTTGTAAACTGTAGTAAAACTGTATTCCCTCTTTATCCATGGAGAATAAAATTTCAATTATCTAATCAATACCTCCATATATGAGACATAATTTACTTCCATAAAATTTACCTTACTAAATTTCCACATCTAGATTCAACTCAACCTTCAAGGTCCAACTAACTGCAATATTACACTTCCCTAGTCAACCACAGCAACAAAAATTGTGATATATTTTCTCCCCTAAGCCTCATGCCACCTCATACCTATTATGTCACCAGTAACACTTTACTTGTCTCCATAATAATTTTTAGATTGTCTCTTTTCACACATCAGCTGTTAAAGGCAGAGAAACTATCAGTGATATTATTTTTAATGGCAATTTCATAGGCACAACCAATAAAATGTAGACTCTGTTTCACAGCATAACACTCAGTAAACAGTGATCAGCCTATTAAATACTAGTATACCATGAGAGAGCAATCAGTTGGCTTTCTCAAGTGACCAAATGTGATCATTTGCATATCTGCATCTAATATTTGGATCACTGGAATATGAATTATGACACCAATGGGAAAGAACAGACACTATGGATAATCACTGAATGCTGAGGACAGTTGGAGCTAGACACAGCTACAAAAGTCTCAGTCCAGTCATGGTGACGATACTGCCCGTTTCAAAGATAGGAAGGCAGCTGCCCACCTCCCATTGTCATGACATAGAGGGCAATACTTTTAATTTTAAAAAATTTTGTATTGTGAAACTTTATCAAAAGTATTGAGGTGTTTTTGTCCAAACGTGGAAAAGATATCTGAAATAACAGTTCAGAGCTAACGTATAACGCAAGACTGGACTCGATTTAGGATACAAGTGATTCCTTGAAAAAAATTAAATTTCATTGCATTTCTTACTGAAAACAAACATTTAGATACAATACCCAGAGACTGACCTATTGTTGGAATAGAAAGAACAGGTACCCAGGATATTCAGCCCGTTTTTGTAAATCTGATGAATCGGTGTGTATGTGAGCGCTGTCAATTCCCTTTGACTTGTGTGCTGAGTCGCTTCAGTCATGTCCGACTCTCTGTGACCCTGTGGACTGTAGCCCACCAGGCTCCTCTGTCCAGGGGGATTCTCCAGGCAGGAATTCAGGTTGCCATGCCCTCCTCCAGGGGATCTTCCCAACTCAGGGGTCAAACCCAGGTCTCCCCCATGGCAGGCGCCCCCTGAGCCTCCAGGGAAGGCCAGGCCCCTCCTACCCCTCCTTAAAATGCACTGGCCACAATCATCGCCAATCACACTTCATATGCATATTTAGATTACAAGTTCCTTCTTTCAACAAAAACGCCTCCTTGTGCTGGGTACTGTGGTGTAGATTTTAAGAATAGAAAATTAATTATAACTCCCATTCATGAATCTCAAATTCAGGGTAACAAGAAAAAGGAACATTCCACTAATATGAGCTCAAACCCAGGATTCAGTCAGAAACTAGTGTAACAATTGTACATATTTTTTTTTTTCTCTTGACCATTAGATGCCTCAGAATATATCTAATTATAAACAATTGGCCTTTGATACAGTCATCATTTACAATTTGCTCCCTATTTAATGATGGCTTCATGAAACTAAAGGAAATAAAGATCAGCAACCTAAGCAATTATTTGAATAGATGAGCAGTTACTAATATACTAGCAGAAGATTTGTATTACTTTCCCAACATTACCCTTGCATTACCCCTTAAATCAGACCACCAAATACAACCCACAGATTAATAGCATCAACTTTCAGATGAACAAGGTAAATGCAACTTTCTTTACTGATGATTTAAATTTGGAGATGGAATTATCAACCTGCCAAGAGGACTGGGCTTTTAAAAATTGCATTAGAGACTGCTAAAAGGACTAGACTAGTTATCACATATTTGCATTAAAATAAAACTCTCAATGAAAATAAATACTTTTAAATTAAGTAAATTACTATCTTACCAAGGTGTGTGGGGTTTAGGGCTTGAGGAATGATCAAGCCTGCATTTATTATTGATGCACAAAATAGCCTCACAAAATGAGACTCCTGCAACTGGTGGTTACGTAAAATTGTTGCTGTTGTCTCTAATGTTTTCAATCTATGACGGATTACTAGTCAGATTAGATTCAGGGTCATTTGTTTATATCACAAACTCATTTTATTTTTATAAAGTTCCTATAGTTATGACACTATTTCCTGGTTCCTGTTTTTTGAAATCTAGAATAAGACAGCTTGTCTAATTATATGTTTCTCTTCTTCTCTGATTCAGGTAAAAGTTAGTTTCTAAAGGAAATAGATCTATTTACTTTCTGGAAAATTTACAGTGGCTACTTTGAATATTGGATCATAGAACATTAAAAACAATTCAGAAAAGAGATGATGTCATCATGGACAAAGGTGGAAAAGTAGAAGGAAGTAGAAAGACATGTATAAAATAGAGCTATATATTGGCTACAACCTATACAGTTTTCTGTTGGAGTGGTATTATACAAAGATGACATTAGAGATGACTTAATTTTTGTGGTGTTTCTCTGTATCTGACCTAGCATCTAACTGGGTTTCCCAGGTGGTGCTAGTGGTAAAGAACCCACCTGCCAATGCAGGAGACATAAGATAGATAGGTGGGTTTGATTCCTGGGAGGGAAGATCTCCTGGAGGGTGGCATGGAACCTACTCCAGTATTCTTGCCTGGAGAATCCCATGGATAGAGGAGCCTGGCAGGCTACGCTCCATAGGGTCGCAAAGAGTCAGAGATGACTAAAATGACTTAGCATGTACACATCCATGTAACTGATAAGCCAAATCATGGAATTGGTTAAAGAGTTAGGGGGAAAAATCCCTTTGAGAGGAAAGGAGTTTGGGAGAAATCAATGATTTTTGATTGACATGGTACATCTTAGATGCCAATTAAATAAACATGTGGAGTGAAAAGCAGAAAATTAGAAAAAAAAAGTTTCTTTAAGTTTTATGTAATTTCTCAAGAGTGAAAAGTTATCAAAGTTTGGTGGAAGACTGTTTCCTGATATTGTTCTTTTTTGTATGAAAGGGAATTTCATACTAGATGTCAGAGCATCTAGTCTCCAGAACTCTCACACTTCTATTCATTTATCCACTTAAATGGAGGCAGGGGTAGAATAGTGGTGACTTTTGTTTCTGGATTATTTGGGTCCTCTTAGTCTAGAAACAAATTGGAGAACAATGTTATGAGTTTGTGGAGGAGGTAATGAATATGAATTAACTATATAAAATTTACCTCCAACAGTGGAAAAAGTATGAGATTTGGAGCTAGACGGATTTAACTCTGCCACTTGCTGCCTGGAAGAATTTATGAGCTTTATTAACTTCCCTATGAGTACAGAAATTATCTAGAAAAAATAGTAATTGAATTTGTCCTGAAAGATGTTGGAAAGAAAGAGGAAGCAAAATGGAGAAGTTGGTTTATAACCTGGATTTACTACCTGCCATGTCGTCTGTGCCTTTGGGGACAGTAAACTCTCAAAGCAAAATTATTAAAATTTTTTTTCAAGAAGTAATTGTGTACAAAGGAAATGAACACATATTGTTTTTATGGAACTATAACTAGTTTTATAAAATCAGTGTGACTGGGTATATAGACTATAAGATGAAAAGAGAAAATATGTAAAGATGAAGATATGAAAGGAGGAAGACCACCTTGGATGAAAAATTTAAGAAGTGTTTACATTATTTTTTAGGCAATAAGGATAGTGTCAGGATATTTCATATTCTTTAATTTAGCACCATCTATGAAAAGATCCTTTCTCTGAACACAAAAGAGATCAATTTTTTCAAATGGTCTGACTTATTAAAACACTTGGCTCCTTAGATCATGAAGTTATTCAGAGCATATGACACAGGGGATAACGTACCAGTGGTCAAGGTTGTGACTTCTAATCCTGTTGCTATACATTCCAAGGAGTCTTCCAAATGAATGTCTCTTAGAAAATGCCCAGTAGACTTCCTTCTGGAGATTTAGTATCTCCATCTTAACTTGATGCCGCCATTAACACTCTCAGTAGTGAGAGTGGAACACATCTTCATGTAAAGTATTAGTGACAACATTTAAAGTGCATTCCCTGGAGGGGGGCATGACAACCCTCTCCAGTGTTCTTGCCTGGAGAATCCCATGGACAGAGTAGCCTTTCAGACTACAGTCCTTGAAGTTGAAAATAATGAGATGCAACTGAATGACTAACACTTTAAAGTTCCATCTGACATGGCAGGCTTACACCCTGCTCCTTAAAGGAGTTTTCTGACTTGTCTTTCAGACAACGGCATTCTTGGTCCTCATCTGGCTTTTTTGACTCTCTCCATCCCCTTGCTGGACAGGCTTCCTCTTCCCCATCTCTCTCTATATACCAGAAGGATTCATGACTACACTACATTTCTCCTCTGCTCCCTAAATTCACTTCTAGGTGACTTACAGGCATCACTGAATGTATGAGTTGGAGATCAAGAGAGAGGCTGATGCCAATGAATAAATATTATTATTTACAATAGACAGAAGTGTAGTACAGGAAAACCTAAGAAAATTAATTGGTACTCAGAAGAAATTTCATTTATTTTGAAGGCTGTATTTCAAATCAGTGGAGGAAATATTTTCAATATATTGTCTTGGGGCCACTTGTAGAGATATTTGAGGGAAAGAAACCAGAACTGAATGCCTGCTTTACCATATACAAGAACAAATTCTAGCTGGAGCAAAGGTTTAAATGTCAAGAAAAATAGCAAGAGAAAACAATAACCATAATAAACACTCACACATGTATAAAAATTCATATATACACATGATCATAAGTGTAGTAAAAACAGATATGTCCTCATAATCATGTGTAAATAATATTGTTAAAACCTGAGAGAGTGGCTTATTGTCGTAGATACAAGGAACAGTACCATGAGTTGACTCAGTTGGAGGATTCTAGAGTCAGATTTTTCTTCTCACCCTTCAACTTTATGCAAATTATTGTTTTTTCTTTTGTGTCTCTTTTGCTTATAGGTATTCACAAGACTCTTTTGAAACTCTGAAGATTAAAATAGTTAATAATGTAGAGTGCACAGAATTGTGATTGGCATATCAGTTCAGTTCAGTCACTCAGTCATGTCTGACTCTTTGCAACCCCGTAGACTATCATGCCAGGCTTAACTGTCCATCCAACCATCTCATCCTCTGTTGTCCCCTTCTCCTCCTACTTTCAATCTTTCCCAGCATCAGGGTCTTTTCCAGTGAGTCAGTTCTTTGCATGAGATGGCCAAAGTATTGGAGTTTCCATTTCAGCATGTCTTTCCAATGAATATTCAGGACTGATCTCCTTTAGGATTGACTGGTTTGGTCTCCTTGCAGTCCAAGGGATTATCAAGAATCTTCTCCAACACCACAGTTCAAAAGCATCAATTCTTTGGCATTCAACTTTCTTTATGGTCCAATTCTCACATCTATATATGACTACTGGAAAAACCATACCTTTGGCTAGACAGAACTTTGTTGGCAAAGTAATGTCTCTGCTTTTTAATATGCTGTCTAGGTTGGTTATAGCCTTTCTTCCAGGGAACAAGCATCTTTTAATTTCATGGCTACAGTCACCATCTGCAGTGATTTTGGAGCCCAATAAAATAAAGTCTGTCACTGTTTCCACTGTTTCCCCATCTATTTGGCATGAAGTGATGGGACCAGATGCCATGATCTTAGTTTTCTGAATGTTGAGTTTTAAGCCAGCTTTTTCACTCTCCTCTTTCACTTTCATCAAGAGGCTCTTTACTGCTGCTGCTGCTAATTGCTTCAGTCATGTCCGACTCCTAGCGACCCCATGGACTGAAGCCCACCAGGCTCCTCCGTCCATGGGATTTTCCAGGCAAGAGTACTGGAGTGGGGTGCCATTGCCTTCTCCAAGAGGCTCTTTATTTTTGCCATAAGGGTTGTGCCATCTGCATATCTGAGGTTATTGATATTTCTCCTGGCAGTCTTGATTCCAGCTTGGGCTTCAGCCAGTCCAGCATTTTGCATTATGTACTGTGCATATAAGTTAAATAAGCAGGGTGACAATACACAGCCTTGACATACTCCTTTCTCCATTTGGAACCAGTCTGCTGTTCCATGTCCAGTTCTAACTGTTGCTTCTTGACCTGCATACAGATTTCTCAGGAGGCAGGTAAGGTGGTCTGGTATTCCCATTTCTTGAAGAATTTTCCAGTTTGTTGTGATCTACACAGTCAAAGGCTTTGGCACAGTCAATAAAGCAGAAGTAGATTTTATTTTGGAACTCCCTTGCTTTTTCTATGATCCAACAGTTATTGTTATCTTGAGCAATTATTGAGCAACAGTATACAGCCTTGATGTACTCCTTTACCAATTTTGAACCAGTCCATTGTTCCATGTCTAGTTCTAACTGTTGCTTCTTGACCTGCATAGATTTCTCAGGAGGCAGATAAGGTGGTCTGGGGTTCCCATCTCTTTAAGAGTTTTCCACAGTTTGTTGTGATCCACATAGTCAAAGGGTTTAGTGTAGTCCTTAAAATCTCTCAAAAATCACTGTTTATATCTTTGAGGTGTCCCTCCACCAGAGTTCCACAAAGCAAATTTTGTATCTGCTGGACAACTCCGAATACACTGTGACATTTATTGTAGCCAGTATTCCATGATGGGTCATCAGATAAATGGGAACAGGGACAGACAGATACATACATGACATATATATAATTTTTCTTGATCAAAGTTTTATGATGTTTCCCATCTCATAGATAAGTTCTTTTCCCCCCCATAAATCATGGGAGTTTGTACTGTAGTTTGCTTTCTATGCCAAAGCACACACTGAATTTCAGTGGGGAAACCAGATATAATTTATGAAGTTAGCCAAAATATGAGAGCCGAGAGACAGGGTCAGGCAGTCACTCTGATTTAGCCTGTTTTCATCACCTCCATTTTCTCAGGAAGAACATCACAGGTTTTGTTTTTTTTTCCCCATTCAAAACTCAGGGTGACATTAAGCTGCAGGATATTGTATTTTTATCTTCAAATCAGAAGCATAAATCCAACACTCTCTAAAAAACCTATATACAGTATTTAAGGAACTGATAAGAAAGCTTATGCTCAGATGAAGCTGAAAAAGTTCAACAGAATTTGGCTTCAGTTTGCTAAAATATATGTACATGCACATAAAAATGGCAACAGAAATGTACTTTTTCCTACAAAAATGTTTATTTATTTACTAGTTTACTCTTACAAGGAATAAGTTCTAATTTCAAAACTATCAATAGTATTTTTCACTTTAATAGATTCACACCATACTCACATTAATTTTTAAACTTTTTTTCTGCCAAACTGTAGATAGCTACTGATGACCTGGTTTTAGTATTGAATAGCTACCACTTAAACTCTTCAAAATAGAGCAAAAAACTCATATTTAAAAATACAAAATTTCTAAAATTCCAACTAAAAAATGAATGAGTCACAGGGATAAAAATATACAGTGTGGAGAATATAGTCAGTAATAATATATTTTTGAATTATGATAAGGTGGTAAAAAGGTAAAACCTTCCAGGTACAAGACAAATAAGGTAAAATGTATAACATGATCAATATAATTAATGCTTTTGTATGTTATATATAAAGTTGTTAGGAGAATAAATTCTAAGAGTTCACATCACAAAGAGAAAACATTTTCTTTACCTTTTATTTTGTATTTATATCAGAAGATGGATGTTCACTAAGTTTTTGTGGCAATCATTTCATGATGTATGCAAGTTAAGTCATTATTCCGTATACATTAAATTTATAGAGCTGTGTATCAGTTGTATCTCAATAAAACTGGAAAAAAACACAATTCCTCAGTAGAGTATAGTAAGATGTTTATATGGAGAACCATGTAAATTATTACCACCCAGACAGAAATCTCTTAATATAAATTGAATCACCAACAGTATATTCCTTTGTGACATTATCAAGGCATATAGCATAGGGTATCCTACCCACTGAGGATACCATATGCCAATTTATACACCAAATGTTAACATATAATAGTCTGGTACAAAACAGATTGATATGGAGCAAACTTTAAACAGTTCTTTTAAAAGAAGCTAATGTGAGAGGAAGAAATGAAGACACAAAAATTGATAATTCTTCATTAGGCAATTTAATGTGATAACAAGAATTGATATTCTTTTCTGAAAAAAAAATTCCTATAAGAAGAAATAATTGTGGAAGCATGAGAATTTACTTCAATAAGCTGAACAAAATGCTTAAAATTCAAAATGCAATTCACCCTAAAGAGCTTGAGATTAAAAATGAAATATAACTCAGAATATACATATTTACACTTATCTCTTGTAGAGCATATGTTCCCTTCCAAGCTATGCAAGGATTTACCATTTGCCATGTTTTCACAGATTAAATATTGTTAGATGCTCCAAGGCACTGTTCATAGCTACTTTCAAGATTAAAACTAACAAAAAAAATCTGTTTTAAATACATCCTTGTTATTTGACACTTTAGTGCCTCTAAATCACATAAAGACAGCCTATTTTACTCCTCTGTAATTCAATACTGCAAATGTTAGTATACTGAATATTAATATGATCAATAGAAAAACATCTAAGACAGTTGTATTTCTTTTTAATTCTATAAAGTAATATATTAGATACTTTTGACAAGGCTGGGAGGGCTATCAAGTCTTGAATATTCATTTACTTTGCTTTTTCTATGTGCAACTATGTGTTTATGTTTTTATCACTTTTTGCTTTTTTCCACAAGCACTTGTAAGAACAAACAATAATTATTTAGTATACAGGGCACCTTTTATGTAACTTCAGTCTTTCCTCTTGCCTCTCAATAGCGGGGCCACTACATTTTGAATTCGGAGGTATAATATCTTAGGTGTCATTTCTATTGAAGGGGAGCAGAACATGAAACCCCTAAATGTGCCACTTTGACATGAGGATTATTCTAAGCAGCAGAAGGCACGTAAGACCCAGCAGATTCAGGCAATACATTTACCTTTCCCTAAAACCTCTAAGAATTTAAATAAGGAGCCTGAAAGAGAACAACTACCAGGGATGATGATTTTTTAAATCTGAAGACTTATCTGCATGGAAGGGCAAGCATCTAATTAGCAAACATGTGTGCTTCTTAACTTCCTGTGAATTGTCCTCCACTTTAAAGCCTCTTCTCCATTTCTCACTTCAGGATATAATATATTTTATTAACACGCTATGTTATTAATACTACAGCACATTGAAGACTCTAAGAAGTTCTTAAGTAGAGACACTTGCTTTGCTTAACTTTATTTCAACATTTGCTTGTCTTATTGGAACCTGGTAACATTCCAGTGTTTATTTAGAAAACATGACTCCTTAGCAGCTCTCCGCCTGCTTGTCCATGTTGTTTTGGCCCTCTTTAGAGGTGAGTGTGTGTGTGTGTGTGTGTGTGTGTGTGTGCGCGCAAGTGCATACATGTGTGTGTATAAATTGCTATTCGCCACTGGCCAAGCTGAAGCATATTTTATAAAATAATTATGTGAAACTTTCTGCTTCAGTATTGAAGAGTTTGACTTGGTGACACAATGTTCTCTTTATAGGAATCCTCTGCAGAAAGTATTTTATATCTCAGGACCAGCAAAAGCAATAGTCGTGCTATGATTTTTTAATTAATTTTTAATGGATTACAAAGTCAAAACCATTTAGAGTCTAAGTAGCAAAATTATATTATAAAGATAACTTTAACATCTACACACTCAGAATTGAAAGAACATTTTATCCCTAGTTTCTAGCAGAGTCTTGGCAAATAGTAGGAAAGCAGTAAATACTTTTCTAATGTCTATCACTACTTCATTTAGACAATTATTCTCACATTTATGATGCAAACCATCCTGGAAAGTTATTTATATTATTTAAAAGCAGCAGATGGCATTATATAACACACACTTTCTGTGTCCTATGAAAATTCATTCTATCTTACCCCTTTCCATCCTGTGACCTCTATCTACCCAAAAGGCTTGATTTTGTTCAGATTCCCATCCTCTCTTGCAGTTGGAGAGTCTGACCCATCTCTAGTAAAAGCAAGTAAATCCTAGTTTGTCTAAGCTAATCATGTTAGTTAATTCTGGCCAATGGTGTGTGAAGAAACTTACTAAGGAAACACTTAGGAAAGATTTGTTCAGTCTTTAAAATGAAGATACAGAGTTTATCTCTTGCGATGATGGCCATCATTACCATGCCTGGGTGTGATGTCTTGGAAATGTGGATAAACCAAAAAGCAAAGCCCATAAACGTGGGGACTGGGGATTAGAGGCAGAGACATGGGAATAAACTAAGTCATTAATATTTTTATGTCACTGAATAAACCAACCCTGGAGTTGTCATTTCCTGTCTTTCCCTGAATTCTTGATAAGTGAGAATCTTATTAAGTAAATTTTCAAATAAAGCCCAATTAAGGCTATTCAAATGGGAATTTTATGTTACTTGCAGTTAACACATCCTAACTATCATACGCATATAACTTCTAATACTTTTACTCAGATTTTAATCATCAAATCTAGCTTTTGTAGTTTAAATTTGCAAGCTATAAGAATTTCATATCACTAGACTTTTATTTTCCTCTTATTTTTACTAAGATTATAGGTGCTAAATTAGACTTCGCTCAGATTCAATGGCATTGTATCCTTATAAGATTTAGTTTGTTTATTTTGGGAAGTGTCAACATGAATAGAAATGTTCCATCTTTAAACATAAGTACATTAAGCTTAAGCTTTCAAAATTAATGTATTAAAACTTTATAAGTCATTAACACTTTTTTTCTGATAAATTTTCAATTATTTCTCATTCATAGTGATATTTTTCATAAACATGCATTCAAAATGGTGAACATTTTCATCCTCTACTTTAATAAAACTTAAAAATTCCAGGGTTGATTGACTGAAATTGAGAACTTCTATGTTAATATCTTTAATGGCACATCTTTTTTTTTCCCCCCAGTGCGTTTTGTCATACATTGATATGAATCAGCCATAGATTTACACTTATTCCCCATCCCGATCCCCCCTCCCACCTCCCTCTCCACCCGATCCCTCTGAGTCTTCCCAATGCACCAGGTCCGAGCACTTGTCTCATGCATCCCACCTGGGCTGGTGATCTGTTTCACCATAGATAATATACATGCTGTTCTTTCAAAACATCCCACCCTCACCTTCTCCAACAGAGTTCAAAAGTCTGTTCTGTACTTCTGTGTCTCTTTTTCTGTTTTGCATATAGGGTTATTGTTACCATCTTTCTAAATTCCATATATATGTGTTAGTATGCTGTAATGTTCTTTATCTTTCTGGCTTACTTCACTCTGTATAATGGGCTCCAGTTTCATCCATCTCATTAGAACTGATTCAAATGAATTCTTTTTAATAGCTGAGTAATATTCCATGGTGTATATGTACCACAGCTTCCTTATCCATTCATCTGCTGATGGGCATCTAGGTTGCTAATGGCACATCTTAAAACTAGGTCTTCCTAGTTGAAATTTTCCAACCTTACAGTGGTATTTCTTTTGAGAGGATTTATCACGTGGAATTTAGTACAGTGGACATGGCCCTTGCACTGCTCTCTGTTTCTCAGTATTTGTATTTGAATGGAACATCCTGCTGGAATCTGCTCTTACTTTTCTGTTTGTGAAACATAATAAATTTTAAAAAATAGTTTATTTCTCTAGATGAAAAAATAACCCAAGGACAGTAAATCCTGTCTTTATGTCAGTATATGTCTCTCCCATGAAGACAAATCCAACATATCAAATATTGAAGAGAATGACACCTAAAATATTTTTTTACTAGTTAAGTTCAGGACTTTAGAAGAAAATGAAAAAATCACCCAACAGAAAATTTTAAACTGGTAGCATTTTCATTCAATTGTGAAATGATTACTTTTTTAATCCATGTTGACATCTTCTTTTCAACATTTTCTGTTATGTGAAGTAGATGAGTATAGATGGACAATGAAACATATTAATATGATCTCCTTTAATTACCAATCTCACTCACGTAGGCGGTTGATGAAAACAGCTGGTTGTAAAGCAGAGAAATTGTCTTCAAATAAAGGAAGATGAAAACTTTTTTAGTTAGCTCATGCTAACTAAATATTATAACCTGGTATTTAAACAACAGACATATCTCTCTCAGAGTCTGGGTGGCTGGGTACCCAGAGATCAGGGGGACGTATGGTCAAGTTCTGGTGAACTTGCACATGTCACACTTCCTCATTAGCTCCTAGCTTCACTTTAGAGAGCTCTCTTAGCAATACTGATGCCATTTTGGTTTTCCTTTCATAAAATATAAGTGAAAAAACAGTACACTCTGTCCTAGTATGTTAGGATAAAGATTGCAAGTCAGGGAATCCATATGTATATATGGATTCTATATATGCAAATATTCATATATTTCTATGAATATTAATATGTATATGACAGATAAAGTATCAGAAATACTCTCTGGAGCTGACATATGAATTTTTGAGTCCTCTGCATATAGAGGATCATTGAACACTTGCTTTTGGTGTGCAGAAGAATGAGGGCATGAAGATCTGGGAAGAAACCTGGAGAGACTCCAGCATTAAGGGAGGAGAAGACGTTAGGTTCATTCGTGGTAGGAGTTTGGGCAGATGTGGTCAACTGAAAATTAAGGAAAAGAAGTTTCGTTTTGCAAGAGTGTAACTGTGATGACGTTCCATGAAATCTAAGTAGGAAAGGAGCAAAGGAACCACCACAATAGTTAATCTCTTTTTGTTGAAGAACCAAAGTAAATAGGCAAGTTGAGAAGAGAGTAGGTGGCATTCTGAATGAAACATCTAATTATTAGTTTTATAGTTGTTATGCATGTTGACAAGAACCAACGTGATGGGGAGGGTAGCTAAAACAGAGGGATGGCTATCACTGAAGGTGAATGACTTGAATCACTGGGAAACTGTTAGGTCAAATGAGCCATTCATGGTGACCTTTAAGTTACCATGGCAACAGCTTAGGAATGAGGCATGTAGGGATACAGAGGAATTCTGTAAGCCAAGCTATAAAATTGCTAACAAAGGAAAAGGGGGTGATGTGAAAGTTGCTAAAAACAGTGATGGGAAGGAAGTACTATTGCTGAATACCACACACCTGAAAGAGAATTCTTTTTCTTACACAGAGAAGTAAATTTTGGCAGAGTTATTGGTGATGCGAGGAGAGCAGAGATCATACATCTCAGCCCCAAGGTTACTGAGGAATAAGAACGTCAGCAGCTTGAGAAAACTCGAGAAAATGGAATGTCAGGGTAGAGCTAGATTCACTTAAGTCAAGAGGTCAGGGAGCAGCGTAAGGAAATACAGGAATTGTCTCCTTGGAGTTATTTCGATAGGTCACAATTGGAGGGGTGGTTTGGGGGGCTTGGGTCAAGTTAATGAAGTACTGGAGTTTAGGAACTACTGTGCTGGAAAGGTCCATGAGCAAGGGGAACACACGAGGGGTGGAGGAGCTACGAGCTTGTGGTCCAGATGTTGGCTGATGAGAACTGGAATGTGGTCGGGAAGGATTCGGTCTCTACAGTTGCTTTAAGGAGAGAATCCTGCTTACAGCAACTACATGAACATTTATTAGCTCAGCTGATGAATCTTCATAAACTGATTGAGAGGATTAAATAAGATTATACAGGTGCTTTATAGAATGGAATAAAAAAGAGTCCATTATTATTGAAATGCCTGAGTCAAATTTAATAAAATAATTAGGTATCAATCAAGGTATTCTTTCCTCTTTTATTTTTTTTCCTCTTTTAAAGTTATAAGCATTTTTCCTACTGTCACTACAGTTATTGATATAATACTAAAGAGAATATGATGACATAATGAAAGATCTAAATTTGATCAAATTCTATTTTTTTAAGATGAAGTCCCATCATTATTCTAGATTCTTCACTATGTGGTTCAAATTTTTAAGGCAACTGGTTGCCAAATTTCCTTTTTTCAATTTCTCTTGATTCTATTGTTTGCTAATCCTGCTTACAGCATCATTTCACATTTTTACTTTGAATAGGGAAAACAATAAACCATATGGCAAGACTATTTTAAATGTCAAATCAAACATGTTTCTAGAGCCATGAATAATCCCCAAACATATATTACTTAAAGGCTTCCTTCAAATACTGACCTTTTATTCATTGTGTATACACAATATCTATCATCTGTTAATTTTTTCCTATATGCTAGATGTTTTGCATGTATTATTTCTAATCTTCATAACAAGCTACAGAAGTGGATTTTCTAAATTTTATTTTCCCAGTGAGAAAGCTAAGACTTGAAAAGATTAGATCTGTCCAAAGTCTCCACCTTATAAGTAATGAGTATCTTGGATCCAAACCTGAACCTGTCTGATTCCAAAGCACACACTCTTTAATATTGTATTACCTCTACTTATTGTCATCACCTTTTCTAATAGGATATGATTTGAAGGACGCAGGAAAGAGTCTAGTTCTCTGGACGTTTCTTTACTGGCTTAATGAAGTTCTGATTTTCCATCATTACAGTCAATCATTTGGGGGTACCACTTTGATTTTTCTATCAAATAACTTCCAGAAACTTTAAAATATAGGCTGGAAATCACACACATTATTACAAATGTGTGCATAAGCACTCTTTCCTTTAGAAATGGTATTCAGAGATCATGTGTGTTTGGTGTATGAAAAGATTTGGGTCAAAAGAAGTCATTTAGACTTCATCTTCCCACACGGGCTTGTCCCTTGGTGGGCCAGCAATGTGGAGAGCACTGGGTTATGCCTAAGTTCCGGGTATTGAAGGGCACAAGACTTTAGAGTGAGATATCAAAATACCTTATAAACAAAGCATTTTCTTTGTAACTTCGTTCACAATTAAACTTACTTTACCAATGCTTTTAAATCAAAGTAAGATGCACAGCCAACGATGAACATTTTTCCTGCCTGCAAGAGGTGATCAAAATACTGCAAGTGCTATTTGAATTTTGATATACTGAAGATAACAAATGGCTTTTCCATTGATTCTCTTTCAGTCTATTATTTCAATTAATCTTCATTATCATGTACAGATTTGACATAGCTGGTTTTTTAAAAATAGGGAATAATTTTTCAATCTTTTGCAAGTATTAACATGGCAAAATGGCTTTTACTCTCATTTCACTGTCACTGCTTCATCTGTATATTCTTTTTGGATGTGAACTAACTGCTAAATATGTAAACACATAAACCTAAATGCTATCAGGGCCAACATGGTTTATATTAATTTATGAAGAGAAAAGTAAGATGAATGATTTCAGGAATATTTTCATTAAGTCACACAAGATTGCTACTTATTCTCCACACATTTTTAAGAATAATAGTTTGTAGAAATGAAACCTTTTGCTTAAGTACAATACCTGTACCATAATGTTACAAATGTGAAATGGCAACCCACTCTGGTATTCTTGTCTGGAAAATTCTTGTCGAATTCTTGTCATGTACAGAGTGAGCCTGGTGGGCTACACTCCATGAGGTTGCAAAAGGGTCAGACATGACTGAACCACTCAGCATGCACGCACAAGTGTGTGTATATGTATATGTGACATTTATAAAATAATAATATACAAATCACATTACAAAACAGAAATAATGCCTTTACCTGTTGAAAAAGTTGAAAGTTGAAAGTGAAGTCATTCAGTTGTGTCCGACTTTTTGAACCCAGGTCTCCTGCATTGTAGGCAGACACTATCACTGAGAGAAATTATCCTCTGCTTATAATCTTGAGCTGCGTCACTGAAATTTGAGAAAATTTTTATATACATTAATATAGAAATATTTAAGTAAATAATTATTGATTTTCTTGCTAATTATTTCATAAAAACCCAAGATATTTTAAGATCCACCTTTTAAAATGAGATTCATTTGGTTTAATGTTAAGTGAGGAAAGTAAATCATAGATTAGTACAGACAGCATACCTACTATACCCTGGTCTTGTTTGTTTTCCTTTTATTCTCCCTAAGTAATAAGTATGTGAATGGACTTTTTCCCTAATTCTTCAAGAAATAAAATTTGGAGCTCTCACAAGAAAAATGATTGTCACCTGTATAGTAGTATGTAAATAATTAGCATTTCATAATATTCTGAAAGGTTGCTTTATGCTCCCAAATTATCTAATTTAGATACTCATTTATTTGCTTATTTATAAGCTAAGTTTATTTTTGGAAAAAGTGTGGATCCTTATTTATAATATTTTGTTTTAAAAAGAAATGAGGATTTTTAGAACATAAGAAACACACGATACTTTACTCTGTCATTGGTAAACCAGTGTTTCAGATGCTTTAGGTTCAAAGTTTAATATTGAAAGTGACTTGCTTTGATCATGACACTTGAGAAAGTTTCTCTCTGCTAGTTCCCTCACTTGAAAAACAGGGAAAATAATGTTGACCTCATGGAATTCTCAGATGGAAAAGCCAGTGAAAGCTGGAGTTATTCTCAACTGTGGCGACAATGATCTAAAGTGTTTAAGATCAGAACATCTGGGTCATGATCTGGATGATCTGTTAATGCCAGACAACCATGGGGTGTAATCAGAAACTTTTTTCTAACCTAATAGAAAACCAAGTATTTTCATGAACTGTGACGGAGAGGATGCAACCTGTTTAAACAACCTGTGGAAATACAGGAAATGAAGATGACATTTTATGTCATAGGGGAATTTTACTAAGCTTGGCCATACCTTTCATTTAGAGTAATTATTTTATTAATTCAAAGCCCTTGCATGATGTATGTGACTTCTTTTCACTGTTACATGGAAAAACAGAAGGGTGATTTATTATACCTGTTACAGTTCATTGTCCAACGTCTTTAAGGCCAGTATCATAATTGATTTATACTGTATTATTCAGTTCAGTTGCTCAGTCACTCAGTCGTATCCAACTCTTTGTTGGACCCCATGGATCACAGCATGCCAGGCCTCCCTGTCCATCACCAACTCCCGGAGTTTACCCAAACTCATGTCCATTGAGTTGGTGATGCCATCCAACCATCTCATCCTCTGTCGTCTCCTTCTCCTCCTGTCTTCAATCTTTCCCAGCCTCAGGGTCTTTTCAAAAGAGTCAACTCTTCACGTCAGGTGGCCAAAGTATTGGAGTTTCAACTTCAACATCAGTCCTTAATGAACACTCAGGGTGTTCTCGTTTAGGATGGACTGGTTGGCTCTCCTTGCAGTAAGTATACTGTGTAATTAGTAATCAGTTAATTTTGTGAGGTGTAGTGGCAAGAAATAAACAAAGGCAATTAAGATATTGTGAGAATTATAATTGGCTAACAGCAGAACAAACCTTTTTCTATTGAGGTAGCATTCATTTACAATGTTATGTAAGTTTCAGGTGTATAGCATAATGATTCACAATTTTAAGCATTATACCCCATTTATTGTTATTATAAATATTGGCCACATTCCATATGCTGTACAAATTATCCTTTAGCCTATTAATTTTATACATAGTACTTTGCACTTAATCCCCTACCCCATCTTGCCTCTCACCACTGATGATCAATGGTAGAATCACTCTATATCTGTGAGTCTGTTTCTTTTTTTTAATAGTCACTAGTTTATTTTTTAGATTTCACATATAAGTGATATCATAAAAAATTTATCTTTCTCCATCTGACCTTGCAATCCATCCATGTTGTTGCCAATGGCAAAATTTCATTTTATGACTGGGTAGTATTCCATTGTATATATACTACATCTTCTTTTTCTAGTTATCTGTTGATGGACACTTAGGTTGCTTTCATATCTTGACTACTGTAAATAATGCTGCTATGAACATGGGGATGCATATATCTTTTCAAATTATTGTTTTCTTTAGATGTATACCCAGAAGTGGAATTGCTGGATCATATAGTATTGTTTATTTTTAGTTTTTTGAGGAACCTCCATCCTGTTTTCCATAGTGGCTGCACAAATTTACATTCCCATGAATAGTGTACAAGAGTTCCTTTTTCTCCACAACCTTGCCAGCGTTTGTCATTTGGGTCACTCTGGCCATTCTAATAGGTGGGAGGTAGTATCTCATTTTGGTTTTTATTTGCATTTCTTTGACTAGTGATGTTGAACATCTTGTCATGTGCCTATGTATGTCTTCTTTGGAAAAATGTCTATTCTGGTCTTCTACCATTTTTAATGAGATTTTCTTTTCTGTTTTAGAGTTTCATGAGCTGTTTATATATTTTGTTTTTGATAAACATTTTTCTTTGTCACTCATTACTTTTTAAGAGAATAAGGGACAATGATATAATTTTCAGTGGGATAATTACACCTGTCTAATTCTCAAATAATAGAAATAGAACCTGAAACTGAAAACAATAGCTAAATGAATTATCATAAATGAATATTCCTGTCTTCTTCACTTTCCTAGCTTACAGAAGCTTGTCCTTGGGCAAGCTACTTTGCTTTTACCTTTTTATTATTAAGGTATTTTGTGAGAATTACCTTAGATAATCTATCATCTATAAAATTATCTAACATATTATGTTGTAAATATTTTAATGTATCATTTTTGGTAACATTTTATCATAAATAATATAGAAATGATGTGAGTCACATGGATTTTCAGTATGAAAATACTCAAGAAATGGTGCTCTATAATTTTTAAAATCAGTATGTGTTCCACTTAAAAGGGTGGGGACAAAATGATCTCAAAGAAATCAAATAAAAGGTATGCTAAAATATATTACCTAAGACTGTAATGTCTGATATATGAAATGTTATCATGTTCATTTGATGACATTAATTGACTCAGGCCACATATACGTTTCAACCCTGTTTCTGTTTCTGGAATTCATTTCTTCTCTACAGCTTAGCGATTTTGTCCCAGCTTATCTAATAGCTCTTCTTTTCCTGAATGATTTCTTTTTCTTAGTGATTTCTTCCATTTGCAATGCAGCCCTATGTGTGCATCTCTTCCTAAGCAGCTTAGATACCCTGATCTTTACCTTTGCTCCTCAGATGCGTCATTACCAACCGCTGATTTTTACATGACTACCTCCCAGTCTTTCCCTAAAATGGTAGCATTTAGCACAACGGTTTAGAACCTTACTTGAGGTTTCACTAGCCATTCTCTGGTCTGTTTGAACTTGACAGCTTCCTGAGTCCAGCGACTGCTCCAAAGGAGCGGTTATATCCAGGCACGCTTTCTGGAGCATTCTCTCCTTCGCTGTTTGCTATATGCGTATATGTTTTCCATACTGGATTCTACTGAACAGTAGCTCTGGAAAAAAATTAATCATCCTCTTCCTAAAGGGGCTCCTGTGGCCAAATAGTTTCAGAAATGCTAGCCTGCAATCATTCCCCTCAGAGATTCACAGGCTAGCTTGGCATGCCAGAAAAAGACCTAGAAATGTCTTGCAACAAAGACACCTGATTATCCATGACTCACTGGAGTCTATGACTGAAGAACACACTAAACTTAATAGTTGCCTCTTTTAGTCCTCCATTAAAATATATTTCTACTATTTCTCTTTAATGTTATACCTACAAGAATAACAAATAAATAAGGCAGTACACTTTGCTTCCTCTGGCCTAATATGCATGGAAATAGCTCTTTTTTGGTAATTAATCAAGATGGGAGTCATAAAAGGCCCCTCCAGAACTCAGAGCCTCAAGGACCATGTGCAGCAGGAAAGCAGAAAAGAAGAATTCTCAGTCCAGGGCTCTGGGGTGAGCTTATTTAAATGCAGATCTTAGCCCAACCCGATTTCTACTAAATCTGTTCTCTGAGAATGGGGTCCAGTAATCTACATTTTAGATCAACAATCTAATTGTTAGAACTCACCAGCCAGAGTCTATCTGAAAACATAGCAGGAGAATGAGAAAAATTCTAGCTGAAAGAATACCTGTGTAAAAGAATACCTGTGTGAAAAAATAACTGTGTACAGAGGGTATTCTATAAAATTGTAAAATTCTACAAGGATAAGCTCTCCTAAAAAGAGGCCATCGATAGAGTAATGGTAAGGGTTAAAACACAGATTTCTTTTTTTTTTTCAATCTTAAACAGCTTAGTACATCTTCTCTGGATATCAGCTGCCTGTCTGTTGCCTTGCACATTGACCTAATTCTTTTTCTACTCTGCTGCTTCCCACCCAATCTTGAGCTGATCAGAACATTTTGTATCTTGTATGTAACCTCTTTCTGTCTCTTCTGGACGTGTGTATATTTTCTAATGGACTACTACTCATATCCATCTAATTGAACATTAGCCTTACATAACTTTGTATGTGAGTCCTTACATAATTTTGATATTATTTACTTGAATCAGCTCTGGTTGCACTTTGCTAGAAATTTATGGCTGCTTTCTGCCTTCATAATGTATATATTGACACATCATTGTCTCAAACCCTGACAACTCCTGCATCTATAAGGCTTCTTTATACCATTAACCTATTTCAGTCCATCCTGCTTCATTTGAAAAATCTAATAAATTTTTAAGTAGGCATCTCAGAAATAAAGATATTTCATGGGTCCCATCTTTCCTTTTGTCTCATTTTGGTTAAAAAATTCTAAATACTGTCTTCGGCTTTTCATTCATAGGCTCATCAGCTTTCTGTTTTGCCAAGAAAATAGAGGGCTTGAGAAATATGCAGAAATTGTGAAAGTTGTTTGCATTCCACTGAAATATTTCTTTAGCTGAAGGGTATCAAATCAATAAAATATGATGAAACCATATGCTCATTATTTCAAAGGAGAGCAGCTGCTTCAGGGAATATTGGGAGATTTATTAATTCTACCACTACCTCTCATTAAGGCTAGATATCTTCAAACCTGATTTCCTAAATAAAATGCACCTCAGTAGGAAAAGCACACTTGTAGAATTTGTGCTAATATTCTATTTGATGTATTTTCCATGGTTACTTTTATGGTAGAGATAGCATTGTACAATCTGAAATTATTAAGCAAAAAAAAAAAAAAAAAAAAGACCAATCCATTACACAGAAAAGGTTTATAGCATAGCCATGGTTTGGAAATGCCACAGAGAAATGAGTCTTGGCAAAGATGAATGCTTACTGCTATGGGCCATATGTGCATATAATTGAGTTCACAACTTTGCAGGCAAGATGCCAAATGAATAGTCTGCCGTCTGGTAAGAGAGGTGATGTTCTGCCTTCTTGTTCTCACCAGTTTCAGATGTACAAGAAGATGCACATTTGCTCCTTGAAAGACTTCTGTCCAAGCACAAAGTCAGGTAAATGAGCAGACCAAGGGAGAGAACCAATGCATTTAAGGGTTTAACTAACTGGGTTTAGACTTAGGTCCACATACTCAAGGGAGCTCAGTCATGAAATTTCACTGCTCGATTAGCTAATCCCAATTATAAAATTTAAAATAAATAACAGAAAGGAGACGTTTAATCTAACCACCTGTATCCCATTAAAAACAACAACAACAAAGCCTAAAAGGCAAAACAAATAAACAACAAAAAAAAGCAAAATCCCAAGTAGAAAGTTATAGAATCTCTCCCTGGTGGCTCAGCTAGTAAAGAATTCATGTGCAATGTGGGAGACCTGGGTTCCATCCCTGGGTTGGGAAGATCCCCTGGAGAAGGGAAGAGCTACCCACTCCAGTATTCAGGCCAGGAGCATTTCAAGGATTGTATAGTTCATGGAGTTGGAATAAGTCAGACACAACTGAGCTACTTTAAATAAATAAATAATGGAATTTAACAGAGTTTTAAACAGAGCATATCATTACAATATACTCTCTCACATCACTAGAAGTTAAGACAAATTATCTAAAAACATTAAAAAAACTTTGTATATTTTTCATTGAGGTGTAATTGACATACAATAAACTACGTATATTTAAAGAGTTATTTTGATAAATTCAGATATCAAGATAATCAATTTATCTATTATCCCCAAAGTTTCCTAACACCCCTTGGAATCCCTCCTCCCCTACCCACACCCCCCACCCCAGCACCACCCTCCAGGAAGTCACTAATTTGTTTTTTGTCACTATAGTGGGTTTTTTCTGCAATTTTATTCATATAGATTCCTAGAATGGGCCCTTTTTTGTCTTACTTCTTTTATACAGAGTGATCATTTGGGAAATGATCAGTGAAGTTTCAATTGTAACAGAAGTTCAGTCTTATTTTATTGTTGAGTAATATCTCATTGTCAGACTATACCACAATTTTGTATGCACTCACCTGTTGTTGGACATCTGTGTTACTTACAGTTTGACTAGTACAAATAAAACCCTTAGGAAAATCTGTGGATAAGTCTCTTTGTGAATGACTACTTTTATTTCTCTGGGGTAAATTCCATGAGTGATAAGGCTGAGTCATAGAGCAGGTATAGGCTTAACTATTTGAGAAACAACCAAGATTTTTTTTTTTTTAATCCAAAGTGGTGTTGTATTTTTCAATCCTGTCAGTAGTGTATGAGAGTTTCCAATTGCTCCAAATCCTCACTGGCTCTTGGTATTTTCAGCCTTTCATTTTACCCTTTCTATACTGTGTAGCATGTCTTCGTGATTTTAATGTGCATTTCCCTGATAATCAATGATGTTGAATTTATGACATGAAGGTCCTTAATGATTTTCTCCTGTTTTATTCAAGATTTTGGAGTTTTAGCTCTTATATTTAGGTCTATAATACATTGTAAGTAATGTTTTTTTATGTGGCATGATATCAGGACTGAGATCCATTTTCTTTGCCTGTGAGAACCTATAAGTCCAGGATGCATTAATTAAAAAGTTTGTCTTTCCTTCATTGACTTGCCTTATAACATTTGCTAAAAATCAGGTGACCACACTTTCGTTGGTCTATTTCTTTATTTTCTATCCAGTTCTGATTTATTAGTCTATCTTTACATTAATACCAACATGTTTTGTTTACCAAAGCTCCATATTTCTTATATCATATAGTTTATGTTACCTCAATCTTATGTTTTCAAGTTTCTTTTGGCTGTTCTAGTTCTTTACATTTTCATATAAATTTTATAATAAGTTTTCAATTCTTAAAAAATGTCTGTTTAAGACTTGTGGGCACAGCAGGGGAAGGAGAGGGGGTGATGAAATGAGAGGGTAGAACAGAGACATGTATATTACCATACGTAAAATAGCAAGCTAGTAGGAAGCTGCTGTACGGGCATAGGGAACTCAGCCTGGTGCTCGGTGACACCCTAGAGGGTTGGGAGGGGGTTTAAGAGGGAGGGGACACACGTATCCTAATGGCTGATTTACATTCTGTATCAGCTCAGTTCAGTTGCTCAGTCGTGTCCGACTCTTTGCGACCCCGTGAACCGCAGCACGCCAGGCCTCCCTGTCCATCACCAACTCCCAGAGTCCACCCAAACCCATGTCCATCGAGTTGGTGATGCCATCCAACCATCTCATCCTCCATAGTCCCCTTCTCCTCCTGCCCTCAATCTTTCCCAGCATCAGGGTCTTTTCAAATGAGCCAGCTCTTTGCATCAGGTGGCCAAAGTCTTGGAGTTTCAGCTCCAACATCAGTCCTTCCAATGAACACCCGGGACTGATCTCCTTTAGGATGGACTGGTTGGATCTGCTTGCAGTCCAAGGGACTCTCAAGAGTCTTCTCCAACGCCACAATTCAAAAGCATCAATTCTTTGGCACTCAGCTTTCTTTATAGTCCAATTCTCACATCCATACATGACCACTGGAAAAACCATAGCCTTGACTAGATGGACCTTTGTTGACAAAGTGATGTCTCTGCTTTTTAATATGCTGTCTAAGATGGTCATAACTTTCCTTCCAAGGAGTAAACATCTTTTAATTTCATGGCTGCAATCACCATCTCTAGTGATTTGGATGGCAAAAACCAACACATCATTATAAAGCAATTATCCTCCAATTAAAAAAAAAGCTATTGGGGAAAAAAAGTCTGTTCATATTTTGATTAAGAATATATTGGAATTATTGATAAATTTGGGGAGTATTGGTGAAGATATCAAGCAACTACAATATTCATATATTCCAGTGAAAATACAAAATGGTACAGTCACTGGAAACAACTTAGCTGCATCTATAAACTTAAACATACACTTACTATATGACTTGGCAATCCAGTTCTGACTGTTTACCCAAGAGAAATGGAAGCATATGTTTAAACCAGTAGTTTGACTGGAATGTTTGTATCAGCTTAATTCAAAAAAGCCATGAAATGGAAATACACTCAAATTTTTATCAGCTACCGAATGAATAGAAAATTGTGTTATATGTTATATTCAGATAATGAAGTATTAGTCAGACATAAAAAAGAATTCTTGATACATGCAATAATATGAATGAATCTCAAATACAATATGCCAAATGAAAGAAATCAAACATAAAAGACTATATTTTGTGTATTTTAAATTCTATTTATATGAAACCCTAGAAAAAGAAAACTATAATGACAGAAGATAGATCACTGGTTGTCAAAAGATGGAATGGCAGGGAGAGAAATTGTGGAACATTCAGGAAATTTTTAGGGTGATCGAAGTATTCCACAAAGTGTTCCATAACATGATGGTGATGGAGATTACATGGCTGTATATATATTGTTAAAATTCCTGTAATTGTACCTTTATAATTACTAGATTTTATTGTATATAAGATATATAAATATATATATATACTATGTATATATAGTATATAAATATATATAAAATATATAAAAGTACATTGTGTATGTGGGAGAAGGTGATGGCAACCCACTCCAGTACTCTCGCCTGGAAAATCCCGTGGATGGAGGAGCCTGGTAGGCTGCAGTCCATGGGGTCGCTAAGGGTCAGACACAACTGAGTGACTTCACTTTCACTTTTCACTTTGATGCATTGGAGAAGGAAATGGCAACCCACTCTAGTGTTCTTGCCTGGACAATCCCAGGGACGGGGGAGCCTGGCGGGCTGCCGTCTATGGGGTCACACAGAGTCAGACACGACTGAAGTGACTTAGCAGCAGCAGCATATTGTATATGTATATATTATATATAAAAACTGCATATAAAAAGCTCAAAAAACTGGCCCATAATGCACAAAACTGCAAATATCTTGAGTATCTCTGGATATAATCAAAGTTGAGAAAGTCCATGTGATTCTGCCCGCACAGTTTAAGGTGCATTACTTTTTGGTTGTATGTTGCTTATATACAACATCTTAGCTATTTAACATAATTCAAACACTCATGAAGAAATTCACTTATAGGTGCAATTTAGGTAACTGGGAACCGCTGATACATCCTATAATCTAGTATAAACATATGTTCAAGAATAAAACTTTTCTGTCACAACTGAAATGGTTTCAACAAAGATTGATAATTCGGTTCAGTTCAGTTCAGTCTCTCTGTGACCCCATGGACCGCAGCACACCAGGCCTCCCTGTGCATCACCAACTCCCAGAGTTTACCCAAACTCATGTCCATTGAGTCTGTGATGCCATCAGCCATCCCATCCTCTGTCGTCCCCTTCTCCTCCTGCCCTCAATCTTTCCCAACATCAGGGTCTTTTCAAATGAGTCAGCTCTTCACATCAGGTGGTCAAAATATTGGAGTTTCATCTTCAATATCAGTCCTTCCAATGAACACCCAGGACCAATTTCCTTTAAGATGGACTGGGTAGACCTCCTTGCAGTCATCTAAAGTCATATTTTATGACCTTGAAGCTTAAGTACATAACATCTTTAACTTAAAGTGGTCTCACCTGAGTTTAGTTGACTCAGTAAAATCTAGTGCCTAAGTGCATTTCCTGTCTACATTTTTTTCTCTCTGTTATAAAAATGCTCCTCTATTTAAGAATGCTTAACATTTGGAGTGTTGTCATGTAGCCTTTATTATGTAGCATCAACATTTGGTAATGATTCCAAAAATACTTTTGAAATGTTTTACTTTGAGTTTTGTATTAAATGTTGTGCATCAAGGAACCATATGGTCAGGCATTTTATAACTGTTTTCAACTGGTGTAATGGCAAAATTACTACACTGAATGTAACTGAGAATATATAAAGTCTTACTAAAATTTAAGTGTTTAAACAAGAGACACATTGAGTAAGTGATGCTACCAGAATACAATAAAAGCTCACTTACTCAATGTGTATTTTCTCTCACAAAAAGCGAAATTTTTTCTTGATTAACATCAAGCTACTAGAGGCAAACGTACTTAAAGTTGCTGTAAATCAAGAAAAAAAATTGGCCTTTTGTTCAAGAAAATACAGTCAAAGGAAATAGAGTTTTCCTTGTTAACACACAGGCAGAATTAATATTTAGATACCCAGCATCTCCTGTAGGATATAGATGAGAACACTATTTTTCCCTTTTACTCTCAGTTAATTTTCAAACTGTTAAAAATAAATAGGCAGGGCCTATTTCTAAAGCTGTCTATATTTTAAAACTTATTGACATGGCCTAATTTCAGTCTGTACCTTTGAGGCCAATGCAACAATTATTGTCAAGGGATATTACTAATGAAACACTAATCATAGAGCTGATACCAACATAGCGCTGATGTGGATAGAAAATCATACAGAGAAAATGGCAAAAAGTAAAAGCAAATCTTTACTCTTATCCTGCTAATAACAGGAAAACAAATGAACAGAAAATATTAGACATGAATGGAAGGAGGAAGTGTTGAAAATGCTATAGCTGTTTTCACATTTAATATCCAACAAATTGTGAAAACTCCAGTTTAATATTCAGATATTTTCTGAAACCCAAAATTGTATCAGTTCAGTACAGTTCACTCACTCACTCGTGTCCAACTCTTTGCGACCTCATGGACTGCAGCACTCCAGGCTTCTCTGTCCATCACCAACTCCCAGAGTTTACTCAAACTCATGTCCATTGTGTTGGTGATGCCATCCAACCATCTCATCCTCTGTCATCCCCTTCTCCTCCCACCTTCAAACTTTCCCAGCATCAGAGTCTTTTCCAGTGAATCAACTCTTCACATCAGGTGGCCAAACTATTGGAGTTTCAACTTCAGCATCAGTCCTTCCAATGAATATTCAGGACTGATTTCCTTTAGGATTGACTGATTGGATCTCCTTGCAATCCAAGGGACTATAAAGAGTCTTCTTCAACACAATGGTTAAAAGGCATCAATTCTTTGGCAGTCAGCTTTCTTTATAGTCCAACTCTCCCATCCATACATGACCACTGGAAAAACCATAGCTTTGATTAGATGGACCTTTGTCAGCAAAGTAATGTCTTTGCTTCTTAATATGCTGTCTAGGTTGATAATAACTTATCTTCCAAGGAGCAAGCACCTTTTAATTTCATGGCTGCAGTAACCACTTGAAGTGATTTTGGAGCCCCCCAAAATAGAGTGTCTGTTTCCCCATCTATTTGCCATGAAGTGATGGGACCAGATGCCATGATCTTAGTTTTCTGAATGTTAAGCTTTAAGCCAACTTGTTCACTCTCCTCTTTCACTTTCATCAAGAGGCTCTTCAGTTCTTTACTTTCTGCCATAAGGGTAGTGTCATCTGCATATCTGAGGTTATTGATATTTCTCCTGGAAATCTTGATTCCAGCTTGTGCTTCATCCAGTCCAGCGTTTCTCATGATGTACTCTGCATATAAGTTAAATAAGCAAGGTGACAATATACAGCCTTGATGTACTCCTTTCCCAATTTGGAACTAGTCTGTTGTTCCATGTCCAGTTCTGACTGTTGCTTCTTGACCTGCGTACAGATTTCTCAGGAGGCAGGTCAGGTGGTCTGGTATTCCCATCTCTTGAAGAATTTTCCACAGTTTGTGGTGATTCACACAGTCAAAGGCTTTGGCATAGTTGATAAAGCAGAAGTAGATGTTTTAATAGAACTCTCTTGCTTTCTCGATGATCCACCAGATGTTGGCAATTTAACCTCTGACCCTGCTGGCTTTTCTAATTCCAGGTTGAATATCTGTAATTTCACAGCTCACATACTATTGAAGACTAGCTTGGAGAATTTTGAGCATTACTTTGCTAGCGTATGAGATGAGTGCAATTGTGCAGTAGTTTGAGCATTCTTTGGAATTGCCTTTCTTTGGGATTGGTATGAAAACTGACCTTTTTCAGTACTGTGGCCACTGCTGAGCTTTCCAAATTATATATTACATGTAAAATTATATAGTTTATCTATGTAATATCACACAGGTATATAAACATTTTGACACACTGATACTACATAAATTTGTCTATCTACTTAAGAATCACTTCTTGAACATTTATCATATACATTGCTTAGTAAAGGCTCAGAGATGAATATGTTTAATCATTAAGAAAGACAGGGAAGAAATGGTTATTTTATATATGTGCTTAATCACTCAGTTGCGTATGCCTCTTTTTTTTTTTTTTTTGTATATGCCTCTTTGTAAGCCCATGGACTGTAGCCCGCTGGGTTCCTCTGTCCATGGGGATTCTTCAGGCAAGAATACTGGAGTGGGTGGCCATGCCCTCCTCCATTGTATATATATGTATACACATATCAGATGGAATTGGGAACACAGAGGATGGGGTTTCCAAACTCTATTCTGAGTGGTAAATTGGATGGGTTGGAAAGCAAAGATAGACAAATAAGAAAGGGGATTCTTGGCACAGGAATAAGCTTATACAAATAGAAAATAGACATTGTGTAAACAGTTTTATACCAAAGTATAAAATTTTCATATTTTGAAGGGTGGCACAGTGCAGATAGAAACAGGGCTGGCAAAATATCAATTCAGATAGTTAAGGATTTATCAGGAAAGCTGGGGGAATTAATTAATGGGGAAAAAATTCCTCTGAATTTTTTTTCAGAGATACACCATGATCAGATTTGCATATATGAAAGATCTCTTGATATTAAAGGGGAGCAAAATATTCCACCCACAGATATGCTTATTGGGCATATTATTTTTTAATTAAAGCTACTTAACTGATAAAACAAGTACACTGTATCTTCCTTTGCCCCTGAAAGCAGAAAATAACCACCCCCTATGAAATTCACCCTCCCTCTACCAGGAGAGTTAGAAGCATCCTTAACACCAAAGACAGAAAATTGAGGATCAAGAAGGCTATATAAATAAACATTGTCACTTCTTCACCCATTTGCCATCCCAAGCCTGCACCCCTTTGTCTTGTCAATTCTTCACAAATGTATTGTTTCCTTGCCTAAAAGGTATAGAATCTACCTGTTTTGTTCATTTTTTTGAGTCTCATATTTTTATGGGATCCCATACCTGTGAAGAGAGTTACAGAAAAATATCTACTTCTGCTTTATTGACTATGCTAAAGCCTTTGACTGTATAGATCATAAAGAAATTATAGAAAATTCTTAAAAAGATGGGAATACCAGACCACCTTACTTGCCTCCTGAGAAATCTGTACGCCCATCCAGAAGCAACAGCTAGAACTGGACATAGAACAAAAGACTGGTTCCAAATCAGGAAAGGAGTCTGTCAAGGCTGTATATTGTCACCCTGTTTATTTAACCTATATGCAGAATGCATCATGTGAAATGCTGGGCTGGATGAAGCACAAGCTGGAATCAAGATTTCCAGGAGAAATATCAATAACCTCAGATAAGCAGATGACACCACCCTTATGGCAGAAATTAAAGAACTAAAGAGCCTCTTGATGAAAGTGAAAGAGGAGAGTGAAAAAGTTGGCTTAAAACTCAACATTCAGAAAAATAAAATCATGGGATCTGGTTGGAAACAGTGACAGACTTTATTTTGGGGGGCTCCAAAATCACTGCAGATGGTGACTGCAGCCATGAAATTAAAAGATGCTTGTTCCTTGGAAGAAAAGTCATGACCAACCTAGACAGCATATTAAGAAGCAGAGACATTACTTTGCTGACAAAGGTCCATCTAGTCAAAAGTTATGGTTTTTCCAGTAGTCATGTATGGATGTAAGAGTTGGACTGTGAAGAAAGCTGAGTGATGAAGAATTGATGGTTTTGGACTGTGGTATTGGATAAGACTCTTGAGAGTCCCTTGGACTGCAAGGAGATCAAAGCAGTCAATCCTAAAGGAAATCAGTCCTGAATATTCATTGGAAGGACTAATGCTAAAGCTGAAACTCCAATCCTTTGGCCACCTGATGCAAAGAACTGATCATTTGAGAAGACCCTATATATGAGAGAGCAAAAGAGACACAGATGTAAAGAACAGAATTTTGGACTCTGTGGGAGAAGGTAAGGGTGGGATGCTTTGAGAGAATAGCATTGAAACATGTATATTACCATATATAAAGTAGATCGCCAGTCCAGGTTCAATGCATGAGACAGGGCGCTCGGGGCCAATGCACTGGGATGACCCTGAAGGATGGGATGGGGAGGGAGGAGGGAGGGGAGTTCAGGATGGGGAACACGTACACCCATGGCTGATTCATGTCAATGTATGGCAGAAACTACTACAATATTGTAAAGTAATTAGCCTCCAATTAAAATAAATAAATTAAATCTGAGGGAAAAAAAGAGAAGACCCTGATGTTGGGAAAGCTTGAAGGCAGGAGGAGAAGGGGACGACAGAGAATGAGATGGTTGAATGGCATCACTGACCCAATGGACGTGAGTTTGAGCAAGCTTCGGGAGTTGGTGATGGACAGGGAAGCCTGGCGTGCTGCAGTCCATGGGGTCGCAAAGAATTGGACACAGCTGAGCGACTGAACTGAAACCTGTGAAATTAAAGTTGGTTTCTCCTGTTAATCTCCCCTATGTCAATTTACATATTAAGCCAGCCAAAGAGCCAGGAAGGGAAGAAGGGAAAAGTTTTCCTTTCCTACCTGATCTTAAACTGTTCTGCCTTGCATTTTTAAAAATCTCTTTTAAGAACAATGACCATCCTTTTGCAAGCTAACACATCTATCTGGAGAACACATTTTACATTCAGTAGATGTTTGTGACAGATCTCTGAACCCTGTAGACAGAAGAGATATAGCTGACCCTTGAACAACAGAGGTTTGAACTATACACGTCCACTTAGCGGCGGATTTTTTTCAGTAGTGAATGCTGTAGTACTATATAACCTTTGGTTGAATCCATGGATGCCCAAGTGCTGATGTGGAGGAAGAGCATGTATGGAAGACTGATTATAAGGTATAAGCTGATTTGCTGATTGCACAGAGCATCAGTCCTCTTAATGCCAACATTGTTCAGTGGTAAACTATATTTTTACTGCTTAGACTAAATAAAATTATAATTATTTTCATATATAAGCTATTTGAAAGTAGAAATAATTTTGTTCAGCTTTACATCTACAAAAGTATCTCTCCAATCAACAGTTGAAGATCTAAGTACAAATGAGCCAAAGGGGATGACTGCTAATGGAGAGCACGAAGACAAACTTGAAATAAGAGTTCATTTGGGTAAAAACAGAAACAGTGAACCATCTGGCAAAGCACAGGTGTTGATGAATGACTATTGTTTTGATGAAAAATTTTTATGTCAGGTAGGTGTTTTGAATCTTAAAATCCTATCATCCTTTTGTGCTAAATATTGTTATGTTAGATAGGTTAGCTAATAAGCATGAAATTTGAGGACATAAAAATGTAAATAACCCTTGTATCTACAAAGTCTAGTCCCAAGGAATGTCATAATTAGTTTTACATTAACTGAAAGACTTGAGTAAACCCAAAATATTAGCTACTAACCAGGATTTTGAATATGCAGATTTCTTTGAGAATTACAATAGGAAAACAATTTTTTGAAAGCAGGAAAAAAAGGTATGCATCTTATTGAGTACTCCCAGAAAAAAAATAACATGCTGTAAAGTATTCAATGGAAAGAGTAATCCACTAAAATGACCAAACAGAAAATGGAAAGTGAATGATGCTAACAAAGTTACATAGTAAGAATAGATAATACAGCAGGTTAAAACAAACCATCAGTTTGTTTTTCCAAAATAAGATTATAAGAGGAATTTAACCACGAATGGTAACTACCTGGTAATTCCAAATTACTGTATTTTTTTAAGTTAATTATTGTGACTTACCTGTCAAGAGGCATTGTATAAGAATATTACTTTGAATTTCAATAGTATCTCAGAAAATGTTTTTGCTTAACTATAAGGTGCTGGGGATTTCTTGAAATAAGAAATATTTTTTAAAATTGCTTTCTTTTCTGGAGAATGCAATGACTAGTGAAAAAATAACACATTAACAATTAATTATCCTGCGGCAAAGAGTGTAGTATTATAAAAGCATAGCGTTATAAAGTACTATGAACGCAATGAGAAAATATTTTTTTTTCTGACCAAATATAAGAAGACAAATTGAAGTAGCTCCTGAGTTGGGCATTGTTGTAGGAAAAGAATGAGTGAGCAATTTGTTAACATAGGTTTTAAAAAAAAAATTCTTTCATTACGGTGGAAGCTGTCCAATTAAAAATGTGAGAAAGGAAATGGTGGCAATGAAAACTAAATATAATGTATTATGAGGCAAAATACAGAGTATAATCACTCTTATACGTGCATTGACTAGTTATTTTTGGAAACTGTCTGCAGAATGCAGCAATTCAGTGAGTACTGAGCTGTCCATGTCCCAGGCATACCCGCTATATACCAGGCACTGCTCTGAGAACCAGTCTAGACGCACAGAGGTACAAAGAGCCTCTACTGTCAGGCAGCTGGCATTCCAGTGAGGGAGACAGACAGTACCTGAGACGAAATTTGCCCAGACAAGTGAATGATGAGCAGTCATCGTCCATGTGACTGCTGGAGCAACTGGACTTATCCAGTAGGATTCCCTGGACGAAAATAGTAGAGATCTTGAATTTTAGGAAATCTTGATGTGTGTAAGGGGAGAGAAAGGCATATTTTTTTCTGGATATAAAAATTTCCAGTGATTTTTCAAGAAAACTGTACTTTTGTATTATGGGAAGTAACTTTGAAGGTACCTTTTATTTATATAAGCATCTCTCCATGTTTTTAGAAAACAAAACCAGTATCAGAATGTAAATGTTCACGTTAAGAACAGCACTATTCTGGGAGGTAGAGAGGTAGAGCACAATACTCTGTGTAATTTTTTAGCATGTCTGCAAAACGACTGCCCGTTTGGAAGAAATGTTTCTTGGTCTTGTAAGAATTTGCTGTTCACTGATCTGTAAACTGATCTTATTTGAAGTCTTATGTGTATTGGTTTTCAAGTATTTGTGGATGAAGCTGATATGCTGGGGGGGGGAAAATCTATAGGTGTGAGTTTCTTGCCACACAAGACTAATCAAATCAGAATTTGACTAGTGTTTTTAAAAAACTAGTTTGCATATGTTTTTATTCAAATGAATGAATTGGAAATGCCAATCTTGGACTGTTATGTTTCAACTGATAAGGCTGTGGTGGCTGGAGGATGGTTCCACATCTTTGGGAAGATAATCTGGAATTTTCACTAAACGGTGAGGCATTTAGAAGCATTCTAAGAGGGGCTTGACTGGAGACAAAAAAATAAAATATGAGATACAGGCTTAAAATAGGGACTTCTCTGTAACTTAAGGCAATTTGATTTTCAATTTGGAGTCATAGATATGCAGAGAACACCCCCAGTAGTTTCTCAAATGTTTGAGTGTGTTTTTATGTGTGTGTATATGAGTGTGTGTGTGTGTGTGTGCATGTGTGTGCTTTGAGTAGGAAATGGCATCTTCCACAAGTTAGATAGGCAAATAGATGCTGAGGATGGCCCTGGACCTGCAGACCCTGAGAGCAGGCATATTTAGGAGCTAGTTTTACATTACTCTTTGATGCTGTATTTCTATATTCTTGTCTTCACACACCTTTCAGTAAAATATTAGTAAAATGGTCAGCATCAGCAGAGTTTTATAGCAGAGAATTATGAGACAGGCTTGCTCCATGTTAAGGACGGGGTGACACTGGGGAGGATAGAAGGGCTGTCCTTCTAAGAGCTTGAGTAAGCAATGATCACAGGAGGGGTGACAGCACCCCGCGGAGTGGTTCTCTCTCTGATGTATTCTCTCTCTGATGTATCATCATCACTGCGAACACTAATGAATTAATGAAGAAGAAGTGGAAAATTGATGAACTTATTCCTAAGTACTCATGAGACAGCTCCTTGGAGGGCTCTCAGAAAAGACTAGAAGACCTTGTATAAGGGGATTCAATGTTAGCTTGAATTGGGATGCTTAATGAGAATATGAATTAATTTTACCTACTGGCACACGAGGCCAGGATCTGTTGGTAACTTGTAAGATATCAATAAGAAGGGTTGAGTCAACACTGAGAGAAGGGCAAGAGTCATGCTGAACTCTTTGAAAATGAAAAATCAATGGCTCTAAAATGAAGCCAGAGTAGCCACAAAACAGCAAGTTTCATCTCCGGAGGCTTTCGAAGGCGTGACATTACTTGCTTGTAGGAAGCTACTTTATTCTAACCAAAGTGACAAATTATGCACTTTCAAAGGAATTGCCTTTGTCTTACTTATCTCTGCATTTGCAACTTCCAGCAGAATATTCAACTTAATTGGAAACTTTTGTAAAAGTTGGTAAATATATAGATTTTCTCATTAAATAAAATCCAAGTTATTAATTTTTAAAATTGGTCTACCCCATTGCTAAAGAAATAAGTCACAAACTCCAGAATACAGCCTGAATCCAATCTACTTAAACAATATCAGCTCCCAATATTTCTCTATATGAATCTATAATAATCATATTAACCCTCAGCCTTTCATCAATCCCAATTTACCTAATCATGTTGTTTTATTCTTGCTCAACTCTTCCCTTAAGGATTTATTTCTCCCAGTCTCAGTGTCCATCTGCATATTGGTCTTTGATCTTTGGACTATGGAGGGGTGATAATTTTTGATAGGTTCTTTTGCTATTTCCACTTACACCTTACAGTGTTTTTCTCAACATCAGCCAGAGACAGATTTAATGGGGTTTTTTTGTGTTTATGTGTTTAATGTAAATTAGGTCATACCACTCCATCGCTTAAATTTGCCCACTAGTTTGCCATCACACTTGAAATTCAAACCTTCATCATGTCTCTCCAGGACCACATTTCTCTAGTACATGGATTCCTCTCCGAAGTCATCACCCCCTCACTTCCTCCCCTCCAGCCCTATTGTTTCTTGTTCCATTGTAGCTTCAGGGCCTTTTTTTAAAAAAAATTACAAGTATAGTTGATTTGTAATGTGTTAATTCCTACTGTACAGCAAAATGATTCAGTTATACATATATATATACACATTCTTTTTCATATTCTTTTCCATTACAGTTTATCACAGGGTATTGAATATAGTTCCCTGCGCTACCCCGTAGGACCTTGATGTTTATATAGTTTGCATCTGCTAATCCCAAACTCCCAATCCATCCTTCCTCCATTCAGGCCTTTTAATTTGCTTTCTCCTCTGTCAGAAATATCTTTACCTAGCTCTTTTTGTATGTCATTCTTTATTTTAAATGTCACCTTCTGAGAGAAATGCTCTCTGACTTACCTAATCTAAAATAGTCCCAACTAAAATCTTTATTCTGCCCACATTCTACCCATTGATATGAAAGTATTTTACAATATATACTATAAATTCCAAAAGCTGTTTAGTCAAAAGCTGACATATATATATGCATTTTTTTTAACAAAATGGATTAGAAATAACTTGCTTCTTAATGAAAACACTAGAGTAATCTTACCCCCTAACCTGTGTTTAGCTATTTTGTTCAACAAATTGAACCCATAAAAAATCTCACCTTTGACAGAGGAATAGAGTGAATTTTCTTTTGATCAGTAAACACTCATAATTATTGCTCTTGAATAATTTACAGGATAATTACTAGCTCAAATCCAGTCTCTCTTCAGTGAAGCATATCAGGATGGCATAAAAGTAAACCTAGAATTGGATTTGCAAGTAAATGGTTTTGACCATATGCTGGTGTTGGACAAAGTTGATTTGCTCTGTAGAAAATCCTGGTCTGATCAACTGAAACTTGATTCTCTTTTTTACCCTTAAATTGTATAAGCCTTCTAACCTTGGCTTAACCTTGTTCAAAACCTTAGAAAGTATCTGCCCTTGACTTTTCAACCACGAAACTCCTTTCTGCACGTAATACAAATTTAATTTCCTCTGTTTCCCTGGATCTTCAGTTGCTCCTAAGTAGCTGCTTGAAGTATGTACCTAGTTCTAGTTGAAACTGAAAATTCTTAACTCCCTATTTGAGATGCCAAGATAGGCTTTGGGGAGTTCACCTAGTTTTCATTTCCTCAATAGGATAAACAATTTCAATTTATATTAAGTACTTTGAAAATTATTTGGCGGTGCAAAATTATGTTAGATTTATGGTGAATTTTTTTTTTCACACCATAGAGTATCAAACTATTATTTATGTATATTATTACTTTCATATTTTATCATTTAAAATAGTCAAATATTAATAGCATATAGGGGAAATATTTCATTTATGGATATCTACATATCATTTCACACTGGATCACATTTAAGCAGTCTTGACCCAGAACTCAGTATTCTTTTCACAGATGAAATAAATTTTGTTAAGGTGATGATTGAAAGCACCAGCTTCTATGGCTTTGGTAAAGAAAGAAGGTTCAGTATTTCAGACTCACAGTTTCTATCAAGGTTGTGTCCAAAGGGTTCTACCAAATGAAAGACAATCAAATGACACACAATTTGTTGACTCTACCAGATCTCACACCACAAGTCACTTATCAAATGATTTTGTCAGGAATTGAAAATGGGGTTTGAAGATTTTGTTCTTCCCAAGAAGTCTTTAATCTGCCTTTAAAGGATATGTTTGCCAAGTAGAGAATTCTTGGTTGGCTGTTTTTCTTTCAACATTTTGAAGATGCTACCACATTGCTCTTTGATTCACATGATTTCTGATAAGTCTTCTGTATATCTTATTTAACAATTGTCCTTTTGGATGAAAATTGTCTTTTTCTGGCTGCATTCAAGATTTACTTTTTACCTCTGATTGGCAGCAGTTTGAGTATAATGTGTTTATGTGGGGATTTCGTGTTTGTTTATTTTTAATATTTGTCCTACTTAGGACTCTAAGTTTTTTGGATATATAATTCTTAATATTTTTGGAAAATAGCCACAATCTATTCAAATATTACTTCTCCATTTTCTCTCACTTTTCTTCAAGAATTCCAATTACACACATTATATTGTTTTATAATATTCCACAAAGTGTTCAGTCCTATTTTTTCCTGCTAATGTAGTCTCTCATGCTGTAGTGTGGGTAATTCCTACTGACCACATGTCAGGGCCACTTACCTATTTATTAGTTGTGTCATGCCTGCTGCTAAGCCTATCAAAGGCTTTCTTCAACTACGTCACCATATTTTTCTAGAATTTTCATTTCATTTGTATCTCGGCTAAAATCTGCCATCTGTTCAAGAATACTATTCACCTTTTCCACTAGAATCTTTAACTTATTCATTATGGTCACTTTAAATTCCCTGTCTGAACTTGATTGTGTTAATGATTTTGACCCTTAAACCCTTAGGGGAGGATTTTGTCTCTTGATAGTCACCTGTCTCTTATTTTCTGTTTTGTAATTTTTAGAAAATAAGAGACTGAGATAAATATTTTTGCCAGAAATTGTCATGTTTGTTTTTCTGTTATGCCTTAAGAATGCTAGATTGAGTTAATCTAGTTAGTTAATGTAGTTAGGAGTTTGGCTAGGCTTGGGTTTTATTGTTTGCTTTTGTTTGAAGTTTGTTATATTATTATCCAGAGTGAACTACAAGCTTCAGAGACCTCTAACATTACCTTATACTTAATGTAGGACTAGATTAAGTATTTTTCTCAATGTTCCTGTTCCACCTTCAGCTTTAGGTGTTTCCTCTAAACCTGTGCCTCAGAGAAGGATTTTCTTCACACTCTTGTTCATTCTCCAGTGGTAAAACCACTATTACTTTTTAATTAATGCATATTTTTCTGGTGGGAAGTGATATGTATTCTTTGTTGTCGTAATTATTCTAATTAAGCTGCATATCTCTAGGTATTGGGGATGGGACTTATTCAACAATTCTGTCTCGTATAGCAAGAGTAGGACACTTTTAAAGGTCTAAGCAGAGGATGGTCTCTATTTGAAGTCCAGGAGGAAAGAAAACTTTTCTTTTAACTTCCCCCAGCCATAATGGATCCCTGTGGGTAACAGAATTTGCTTCCCTTACAACTGTTGTGCAGTAGAACTTTGTACCTTTTCTACTTCCCTCTTTGTGCCTACACTTGAGAATGGTTTCCCCATTCTACACTCTGGCCTTCCACCTTTCTTTGTGAGAATTTGAAAAAGTCCATTGAGAGAAACCTTTAACTGGCTGCAAGTTCTCATACTAAACCACATTTAGCTTTTAAAAAATGGTTAAATATTTTAGCTGAATATTTTTTCTGAGAAAAGAATTCTGAGGTGTGGACCTTATTTTTGAAAAATGTTGCTTTTTTGTCTTCTCTCTTGTATAATTTCTTACTAGATACCTATCAGTCATCTTTTCTTTGCTCACCTATAATATGTGCTTTTCCTCAGACTGTTTTTAAAATGTTCTGTTCAATGATTTTTGGTAATTTCACTAAAATATGCCCTGTGTGGTTTTCTTTGTATTTGTACTGCTTTTGGTTTATTCATCCCTCTGGATGTGTGGCTTTAGTTTTCATGAAATTTGGAAGTTTTTCAACTATTATTGTTTCAAATTTTATTTTTGATTTTTCCTTTTTTGGTAATTTATTTACAGTGGAATTAAACAGTTTGACTTTGTCCAATATGTCCCCTAGAATTGTATATTTCTTCGGAATATACAGAACTGTGCTTTATTTTTTATGATGTCTTGAAGAATCCATCTGTAATGCAGGAGACCCAAGTTTGATCCCTGGGTTGGGAAGATCCTCTGGAGAAGGGAATGGCAATCCACTCCAGTATTTTTGCCTGGGAAATCCCATGGACAGAGGAGCCTGGCAGGCTACAGTCCATGTGGTCAGAGAGTCAGACGTGACTGAGCAACTAAGCATGCATGCACAGAATCATAACTCTCACTGATGATTCTCTCCTGTATTATGTAACCTGCTGTTTATTCCATTCAATATTTTTAAAATATAAATTATGCTTTTCATCTTTAGACATTTGTATATTCCATTTCTTCTCTCATTATTTTTATGTCTCACTTTATATCCTTGAGCATAGTTGTAAAAGGTGTGAAAGTCTGTGTATTAACCCCATCAACTGGCATTTCTGTAGCTTTTTCTACACACTGATCTTTCTCCTTGTTAATATGTTAGTTTTTTTCTGTTTTGCATTTATCTATTAATTTTGGATTGAATGCTGGATATTTTTGAGTGAGTTTTGGTTTCTTTAAGACTATTGCAGTTTTTTTTTTTTGGAAAGCAGTTAAATTATTTGGAGATCAGATTGATGTTCTTCAAAGCATATTGCTAAGCATTGTCTGGATGACAATAAGGTAGCATTTATTCTATGTCTGGCTTAGCTCTACTCTGAAGATATTATCCTTCTAGAGTGTCTCCTGAATGTCCTGGCTATTTAACAAGGTTTCTTGATTTTGAAATGTCCAGAATTCAAACATTCTCAGGCCTCTGTTAGCTTTGAGGATTGCCCTTCGAATAATTCCCTGCCATGGTTTCACTCTACATATTTGGCTTATTATTTAGCAACAGACTATAGGAAAATTCTCAGGGAAGGCAATGGCACCCCACTCCAGTACTCTTGCCCGGAAAATCCCATGGACGGAGGAGCCTGGTAGGCTGCGATCCATGGGGTCTCTAAGAGACACGACTGAGCAACTTCCCTTTCACTTTTCACTTTCATGCATTGGAGAAGGAAATGGCAACCCACTCCAGTGTTCTTGCCTGGAGAATCCCAGGGACGGGGGAGCCTGGTGGGCTGCCGTCCATGGGGTCGCACAGAGTCAACACGACTGAAGTGACTTAGCAGCAGCAGCAGCATAGGAAAATTCTATGCATATTTATGAAACATTTTTCACTGCTGTCTCCTCTCTGGTAGTCTGCCCCACAGTCCCAGCTGCCTCTAACTCCCGCGTTGCCAAACTTTGTCTTCTCAGTTAAGCAGGATTCCTATGTTCTATAGGGGCCTTCTTCCCTGAACCATCACCTGAAAAGTTCCACCAGGCAGGAAACTTTCAATTGCAGGACTTATTCCATTTATCTTCTTTATGAATTCACTTTCAACAGTTCAGTGTCTGAAAATAGTACTTGCATTTTTCTTTCACTTTCTATTTAGCTGTTTATGGTGAGAGACAAGTGTGGTCCTAGTTAAGTATGGCTGCTGTTTTTAAGCAATTTGTTTACATATTTAGAGATTTTTAGATTTCATTTGTCCACCCTGTTACCTAAGGTTTGTTCCTAAAATGTCTCTATATATGCCATTTCTTGTCTATACAGATCAGGCATCCACCTCATGTCTAAAAGACACTTATAGACAATTTTTGCTTCTATAAAAGCTTTCTTCTCTATGAGAATTTAGTTTATCAGGGTTTCTTTGCATTCACCACTTTTCACTATCCCCATAGAACAGTATAATTTTTATTTTGACTTATATTTCTTCTTGTTACCAGGCAATTAAAATCTTTCACATACATCTGTATCTAACCAGGAATGAAAGTTATGAGCTTTTGACAATATATTTTAGTAAATCTTACTAATATAACTTCCTTGACACACTCCATAAATTAATTGGTCTTTTAAAAAGCAGTGAAGTAAGCATTCAGATTTCTCGAAACATAAATCATCCTAAAGTCTTTCATCAATATAATTCTTTATGTCACAGGATCTAAAGCTTCATTTTTTGCTCACCTTTGCTGAGCTGCAGCTTTTGGTAAAGAGACACTTTACAAGTTGAGTTGTTCTGGGAATTCCACATAGGGATAAGGACATTAATTCCTCATTCTAACATACCATGCCTTTCTGAGACTTCAACCCGGAGAAAGCGAGTTAGGATGCATGTATTACATGAAACCTCTACTTGTCTCTAAACAGGATTTTCCAGTCTCTTCTCCTCTGGTATAGAGTCCATCTCTGTCCTTTCTAAATGCAGCCTCAAGTTATACTTGGGTTCACTCAAACCTCTTACTCTAGGAAAAAATTTGTAAAGCTTTTACAAATACTGACCTGACATGAGATTACCTGTGAAAAGCCTTGTTTTAAAAGCAAACATAAACTAGAGATCAGGATCATAGATTACAGAACTAAAGTTTTAATGAAATCACACACAACAAAATAAAGAATGTAGACTACTTATATACTATCTAATGCTTCTTTACTTTTTGATTTTGAAATGTTGATCTTTTCTAGTCAATCCTTAGTGTTCATTCATATAATACCACTTGAAGCAAAAAAGATAATTAAAATGTTTGCCCTGTTTGTATTCCCCAAGATGAAAATTATAGTTCAGTTCAGTTCAGTTACTCAGTCATGTCCAACTCTTTGTGACCCCATGAACTGCACCACACCAGGCCTCCCTGTCCATCACCAACTCCCGGAGTTCACCCAAACCCATGTCCATTGAGTCAGTGATGCCATCCAACCATCTCATCCTCTGTCATCCCTTTCTCCTCCTGCCCTCAATCTTTCCCAGCATCAGGGTCTTTTCAGCTCTTCACATCAGGTGGCCAAAGTATGGGAGTTTCAGCTTCAGCATCAGTCCTTCCAATGAACACCCAGGACTGATCTCCTTTACGATGGACTGGTTGGATCTCCTTGCAGTCCAAGGGACTCTCAAGAGTCTTCTCCAACACCACAGTTCAAAAGCATCAATTCTGTGCTCAGCTTTCTTTATAGTCCAGCTCTCACATCCATACATGACCACTGGAAAAGCCATAGCCTTGACTAGATGGACATTTGTTGGCAAAGTAATGTCTCTGCTTTTTAATATGCTGTCTAGGTTGGTCATAACTTTCCTTCCAAGGAGTAAGCGTCTTTTAATTTCATGGCTGCAATCAACATCTGCAGTGATTTTGGAGCCCCAAAAATAAAGTTAGTCACTGTTTCCTCATCTATTTGCCATGAAGTGATGGGACCAGATGCCATGATCTTAGTTTTCTGAATGTTGAGTTTTAAGCCAACCTTTTCACTCTCCTCTTTCACCTTCATCAAGAGGCTCTTTAGTTCTTCTTCACTTTCTGCCATAAGGGTGGTGTCATCTGCATATCTGAGGTTATTGATATTTCTCCTGGCAATCTTGATTCCAGCTTGTGCTTCATCCAGCCCAGCGTTTCTCATCATGTACTCTGCATAGAAGTTAAATAAGCAGGGTGACAATATACAGCCTTGACGTACTCCTTTCCCGATTTGGAACCAGCCTGTTGTTCCATGTCCAGTTCTAACTGTTCCTTACCTGCATACAGGTTTCCCAAGAGGCAGGCCAGGTGGTCTGGCATTCCCATCTCTTTCAGAATTTCCCACAGTTTATTGTGATCCACACAGTCAAAGGCTTTGGCATAGTCAATAAGGCAGAAATAGATGTTTTTCTGGAACTCTTGCTTTTTCGATGATGCAGTGAATGTTGGCAATTTGATCTCTGGTTCCTCTGCCTTTTGTAAAATCAGCTTGAACATCTGGAAGTTCACATTTCAGATATTGCTGAAGCCTGGCTTGGAGAATTTTGAGCATTACTTTACTAGTGTGTGAGATGAGTGCAATGGTGTGGTAGTTTGAACATTCTTTGGCATTGCCTTTCTTTGGGATTGGAATGAAAACTGACCTTTTCCAGTCCTGTGGCCACTGCTGAGTTTTCCAAAGTTGCTGACATATTGAATGCAGCACTTTCACAGCATTATTTTTTTAGGATAATGTTTAGCACCACTAATATTTGGAAATTTGCTTCATTGAATAAATTGGAGGGTAGGCAGAAGTAAAAGGGAAAAACTGATTTGGGGGAGTCAACTTCTTAGGAAATCCTTTATTTTCCTAAGTCAAATAAAGGATTGACAAGTTATATGTAATAAAATATAGTTGTGAAAGAATACTGATAACAGGTGAAGAGGTACGCACAATATATGCACAGTATTTTTGCTAATCATTAAGTAATCCATTAAACAAATTGTTTCAAAGGCCAGTACTCACTGTCCAATACTGTAGCTGCTAAGTGCATGTGACTATTTACATTTAAATTAATCAAAATGGAATACAATTGAAATTTAGCTCCTCAATCTCACTAGTGACATTTGAAGGACTCAGTAGTCACATATGTCTAGTGGCTGTCCTACTGAACTGTGTAAATATAGAACATTTCCATCACTGCAGAAAATCCTATTGGGCAGTACTAGATTAAAATAGTCCATTGTGTCCTGGCTCTTGGTTATAGAAATATACAGACTCTCTTCCTTCATGGGGTAAATATATTGCTATATTAAGACAATAAGCATATAAACTAATATGAGCTCATGTTAAGAATAAAATATAAAAGGATATTAGGAATCAAAGAGAAATTTCTGGGTTAGGGGGTAGAGGGGGTTATTTTATCTAGAATGTTTAGGGAAGACTTTTTTGAAGACATGGCCTAGAACTCTAGCATGTGAAGCCTTAAGATAAGCGCATTGGAATTAGAACAGAAAATACAAATATCCTGAGTTTTGTTAAGTTATCCTGAGACAGAAAATTAAAATAGTGTGACTGGACCATAGCAGTCATTTGAGGAAAAGGTTAGGAGACGAGGTCAGAGTAGGAAGTCGTTAGTTCGTATGAAATCAGTGCGGCAGAAAATGTTGGTCCACTCAGCACCTGTCCCACTTCTCTTTTTACTTTATGCGAAATAAAGCTAGTGAAAATCTTTTCCAGGTTTTCCAGTCCATGGGGAGTCTCCAGGCAAAATACTGGAGTGGGTTGCCATGCCCTCCTCCAGGTGTTAGCGGAGGATATTAGAATGGCCACACATGTCTCAAAGGTCAGTTGCCTTTCACCCAGGTTTGGATTCCTTTGGACACACATGTCCATCCATAGAGCTACACACCATGGAAGTCAATGCTATGACCACGGTCAGTTTTTGTTTTTTTTTTTCCCCCAAACTACTTTTCTAAAGGGCCTAAGCAATAAAAAATAGAGCATGTTTTTCTGCCCCAGCCCATTCCTGACAGTTAGGAGTCAGCCGCACCTTAGCGTCCTCTAGAGGGCAGCATTGCTTAATTCCAGAAGCCACGCCATTCTCATGGTCTTGGGTCTCTGAAAAACATTGGTGTAATAACTGTTAAGATGAAATTCTCCCAGAAGTTTCCTTGGAAATAGAAATAATTCAACAGAGTTTTTGAAAGATGGGCTTGGAAAGTTTTCTGTGAAAGGATAATATTCTTTAAATACGCACAAGGATAAACTAAACCCATGAGGCTGGAGTATTTAGCCAGCTTGGCTAATGCCAATGAGGCAGCTCAGTCACTCTACTCATGTCCAACTCTTTGTGGCCCCATGGACTGTAGCCCGCCAGGCACCTCCGTCCATGGGATTCTCCAGGCAAGAATACTGGTGTGGGTTGCCATTACCTCCTCCAGGGATCTTCCCAACCCAGGGATTAAACCTGGGTCTCCTCCATTTCAGGCAGGCTCTGGAGGGGGTGGGGGCGGATGTGTTAATTTCTTTGTGTAGCCATTCATAGGTGGGCCTGGTCAGGATGGTTCCTGTGACCTAAACAGAAGTATTTCAGCTTAAGCTCAGGGATGGGAGGCAAGGCTCCTGGAGCTGGGTCATTATGTATGCTTTAAGCTCTAGGCAACATCCCTTTAGCAATTGTAGCAAAAGCAATAAAATCAAAGGTTAAAGTAAAAGACACATCCACTATGGAGTCATTTTTTTCTTCCCTCTAACAGTAAATGGGATTGTTTCCTTCATTTTTCTTTTTGAGAGTTTGTGGTTAGTATACAGAAATGGAACAGATTTCTGTATATTAATTTTGAATACTGTAACTTTACTGAATTCATTGATGAGCTCTAGAAGTTTTCTGGTGGCATCTTTAAGATTTTCTGTGCATCGTATTAATATCATGTCATCTGCAGACACTGGCAGTTTTAATTCCTCTTTTCCAGTTTCGCTTCCTTTCTACCAGATGTAATCTTCATCAACCAGTTCGTAATTTTCCAGTGAATATCAGTGAGGTAATCTGTCTCATGAACACTTTCTGTCCCCCCTAACCCCACCTGGAGAAAGAAGAGCCAGTCTGCATAATAAAAAGATATTCTGGCCTAAGGATAACTGTTTCTTTTCTTTTGCTAAGAGCTCACTTGCCCCCACCCTTCTTTCTATAAAAACTTTCCGTTTTGTACAAGCCCTCAGCACCCTTCTAGTTGCTAAACAGGCTACTGCCTGCTTGCTGAATCACCTGTTTTTAAAGCCAACTGAATCTTCAGATTTACTTAGGCTGAATTTTGTTTTCCAACACATCTATTATGGTGGTGTTATGTGAGATAATAAAATCATATTCCAATTTTAGACCCCGTTATAGGAAATAATACTTTTTTAAAATTTTGTGCATATAAACCCCTTTAACTATTTTCTCAATTAAAGTTAACCTAAGTTTAAGGATTAAATCTTACTCAGTCGTGTCTGACTCTTTGTGACCCCATGGTCTGTAGCCCACCAGGCTCCTCTGTCCATGGGATTCTCCAGGCAAGAATACTGGAGTGGGTTGCCATTGCCTTCTCCAGGGGATCTTCCCAACCCAGGAAATGAACCCAGGTTTCCTGCATTGCTGGCAAACTCTTTACCATCTGAGCCATCAGGGAAGCCCCTAACCTAAGTTTGATTGCTTAGAAATTTAACTATTGCATAAAATTTGGATTTATCTCAAGGCAATGAGGCAGTTGCTTCGATAGTTATTTAAGTGAAGCACTTAGTGAGTTCAGAAGAACAGAGGTCTATACAGCCCAAATATTAGGATAAAATTCACAAGGTAATTATTCAAGTTGCAAATTTGCCTAAAAATCATTGAAAAATACTACCAATTGGCATGTAGCTAAAATAGTTTTATATCATTTTCCCCTTTTTTTGGCAAAAAAAAAAAAAAAGCTGTCTAAAATAGTCTGTACTATGGGAGAACTGCCAACATTGGACCCAGTTTCTGCCACTTGAATAAAGTGAGCTTAAAAATAACTCATGGACAGCAAAAGAGACACAGATGTATAGAACAGACTTTTGGACTCTATGGGAGAAGGCGAAGGTGGGGTGATCTGAGAGAACAGCATCGAAACATGTATACTATCAAGTGTGAACCAGATCGCCAGTCCAGGTTGGATGCATGAGACAAGTGCTTGGGGCTGGTGCACTGGGACGACCCAGAGGGATGGGATGGGGAGGGAGGTGGGAGGGGGGATCGGGATGGGGAACACATGTACACCCATGGCTGATTCATTTCAATGTATGGCAAAAACCACTACAATATTGTAAAGTAATTAGCCTCCAACTAATAAAAATAACTGGGGGGGGGGGGGAAGATACCTATCATTAAAAAGAAGATAATGAATATTGGTGAGATGTGGAGAAAAGGAAACCTTTGTATACTGTTGGTGAGAAGTAAATTGATAAAGCTATTATGTAAAATGGTATACAGGTTTCTCAAAAAATTAAAAATAAAACTAGCATATGATCCAGTAAAAAAATAATAATAACTCATGTTTAAGAAAAAGCTTCCTCCCCATATTGCCTTCACAAACTTTTAGAAGTTCCAGTATTTTTGAAGATTAAGCACTAGTTTTCTTGTAACAAGATCCTCTTTGTTTTAATTCCTTTTTATTCATAAATATTTTCAGCCTTACCCCTTATGTTCACCTAAATGTACCACATATGTTCTATATTAAAATTCTGTGTATGGGAAACATACAGATATAATTCATAAGTGAAGGATAAATCATTTTAATACAACTGAAAACAGAAGCCAGATTTCATAGACTCATTCCCATATCCGTTGTCTTAACATATTTACTAAACAAATCTTACATGCACTTCTTTTCTATTAATAAATGTTATGCACTGCTCTCAGTTCTCCTATGGCGAATATGCAGATCTAATAGTTTTAATAATTAAGTATATAAGAAAATAACAATGTGACATAAAACTTTAAACAAGAAAATGATTCCTTTTCATTTTACTTTTACCTGCAAGAAGTATTGAGGAGTTTGGGGCGGGAGTAGAGAAATCACTTCTACTTTAGGGCATTTTGAAAAATTTTGAAAGAAAAGCTGAATTTGAGATACCCCCTATAAAAGAGAGAAGATTTCTTTAGGCAGAAATGGAAGAAGAGTGTGTTGGTTGGAGTGAATAGAAGAAACTAACGTGGGAATGACACGTAATGATAGCAGTCATTTAGTTAGAGCTTACTATCTGTCAAGTAATTTATATACTCATCTCCTATAATTCTCACAATGACCTTCAATCCTCATTCAGTAAATGAGGAAAGTCAAGATCAGAGATATTGAGCAATTTACTGAAGGTCACACAGGTCCTAGGTAACATGCTGAATTTGTTCTTCAGAGCTCTGACTCTTGATCTCAGTACAAGAGTCACTCAGATTTGTTATTCCTGGATCACAATTCATGCTAAAGAGAACTCAATTTTAAGACTCAAAAAACTGTTTTAGGGAAGCTCATAAATGAATAACCACATCTGCCAGTAGCTAAGCCATGTCTTATTTCAATGACGCATGATATTTACAGTGAAACTGACCTTTCTTGTGTGTAAGAGAGTCAGTGCAGGATTCCATTTACTACAGCAGGATATGAAGTTGACTCATGAGATTTGAACTTCCTGGTACTTGCACGTTAAGACTTAAAAAAAAAAATCCTGAAATTTACAATAAGCACGTTACAACTGGTGACCAAATGGGAGCACTGGGAGAAGTACAGGTGGAACACAAGCATTTAGATAACTGTTTATTACACTGGACTGTCTCCCTGTCTTAGTTCAAGGTCCTGACACTAGATTTCACAGGGGAAAAAAGTGAATTGCCATAACATCAGATAAAGTAGCATATTGTGAAAATTATTCATGGAATAGCCCATGAAATGAGATCTTCCCCATCACTTAAACTAGAGTAGTACTAGAAGTATAAAGAGTTCTCATAAAATATATACAGTACAGTCTAACTAACGTAACTTTGATTATGTCTTCATTAATTTTGAATTAATTTGGAAGGTGAAATGTAAGTTATATGTGTGCAAAACTCAGGATTTAACACGGTAGTGATTGTAGTAGCCTAAGAAATTAGAGACCTTCAATTTAGAAAATATTAGTTGTGGTTGAGGATTAGAGAAGCAGAGGGAGTCCATTGCTTTACTTGGACTCACATTTTTAACACAGGAACCTTAGATGCATCGCATATACACATACACACTTTCAAGTAACCTTTTTATTCTACTAGGTAGATGCATGCTGAAATTAATTGCTATTGTCAGCACCATTGAACATTCTCAAGTGTTACTTTCTCATCACATACACAAGAACTACAGGTTTTAGCATGATCTTTTTGTCTCTTTTTGTAGATACGATGAAGCTTCATCTGTAGTGATGGTATTCATTGCCATATTAGGAAAAACTATTTCCTTTTTGGAGATAAATATGGTGAGTTGACTTTTTTGAGTCTCACTGGATTTATACAGAACTAGCTAGGAAAAGAAAAGATAGTTAAAAATAAAAAGTAGAATATAAGAAGTTAAGAAAAGCTGTCCTTGAGTTGACAGTTTGCTATGAAAGTTCATGTCCTGAGTTCTTTTAACTAGAAATCTTTCAGTAAAGCTCACTGTATATAAAAATGGCTATATAATAACAAAAACTGAAGATGTGATAGCTAAGAGCTAATTTTTAAATTAATGTTGGAAAATTTTCTTGCATCCTACAAAATATCATCATTAAATATAATTTAACTACTTCCTTAAAATGAAAACAAAATGTAGTTATAATGGCTTATAGAACAGGAAGATATTTCTCCTGGATATGCATATATTTTGAGGTTTTCCTGGTGACTCAGACAGTAAAGGATCTGCCTGCAACGCAGGAGACCTGGGTTTGATCCCTGGGTGGGGAAGATCCCCCAGAGGAGGAAATGGAAACCCACTCCAGTACTTTTGCCTGGAGAATCCCATGGACAGAGGAGCCTGGCAGACTGCAGTCCTGGAGTTGCAAAGAGTCAGACACGACTGAACGACTAACAATTTTACTTTGTTTCATGCATGTATTTTAATTGAATGAATCAAAAAGTATGTGTACCTGAAATCCTACATTATAATGCAGGTACTCCTTTAAAAATAATGACTTTCTGGCGTAATTCAGTTGCTTGACATGTAAGCAGCACAGATTTTTAAAACAAACCAGATGCATAGAGAGACCAAAAAAGACAGGTATGGTTTGTGTTTTGCGGGGGATATTTAATCTCTTGCTTTACAACCAAATTCAGGGCATTACAGCTTTTAGTGAGCGTCAGATTTCATGTGTGTGCCAATCTAGAATTTGATGTTACCTTTTTCATAAGCTATTATATTAATCTGTTACTTTTTCATGGATGCCAGTAGAAGACTTGAGACTCCAAGGTCAGAGATAAAGGGCTTGGTTACAATGTAGCAAATAGCAGGTCAACATCAACAAGTGCTTCATTTTCTTGCCCCCATGTTCTTCTACAGAATCCTGAAGGATGTGTGCATAGGACCTCTTGCATGGAATTGCTAGAATCCAGGTGGCTGAATGTTTCAGTCTCCTAGCTTCCCTTTTGACCAAGATGCCATCCAGAGGATGTACCCATCAGGCCTACCTGAGGTTACTAGTAGGAGAAAGGCACACATCATCCCCAGGGATGGTCAGGGAAACATCTTGAATTTTCAAAATAGTCTTGTATGTTTCCCCTCCCCATTCCTCTGATCATTACTCAGGAGGAAGCTAAGAGATCAACCCATTCTGAGATGGCCATATTCAGAGTGTCTTGCCAGGAAGAGATAAGGTTGATAAAGTCAGAAATAATTTTCAGATGATTTTTTAAAAATGCCTTGTACTTCTCAGTGATGCCAGCAGCCTGAAGATGATAAGGACTGTGAGTGTACATTAAATAACATGATTAGCAGTCTTTTTTTTTTTTTTTTGGTGGCATTTAGGACAAAAAAGTAAATTATTGTCAGACTGTAGATGGTTTGGAAAGTAGAACCTGGCACAATTTAGATTTAACAGTCACAGATCAATGGCCAAGATTTGCTTGAAGGACGGGAACGGCAGCATCATGACCAAAAAGTGGTGACATCATGAAGTACCACAGAGAGCTTTAAGATGGAAATGAAAGATTCCATGTAGTCAGTTTGCAATGTCTCCTGCAATGTGTCATGCCACTTGCGAGTCAAACGGGTCAACTTTTGGCAAGAGTCACAAGTTTTGCATCAAGTAATGACTTCTACATCAGAAACATAATTCTTTAGGTCCAGTCAATGAAAGTGGAGGTATTTGCCATGTCCAGGACAATGATAAATTTAGGGAGTATGGCTGTCATCTGAGCAGGCTTGATCAACAGCGTGATTCCAATTGGTCTCATTAGCGAGCAGGCCCTTACCATTGGCATCTACAGGAGTAACTCTGAGTGCTAGCTGAGATTTATTTCCATAGTTCATGATTCAGAAAAGGGATGCATTTAATCCACCAATCTGAGGTTTTCCAAGTGGTAAATCAGATGCCTGGGATATTGGCAGCAACCCAAGTGTTAGGAAAAATGTGAAAAGATTTATCAAGGGTAGCATTGGTGAGGGTTACTAAGACTGCCTTGAGTTCTGTGAGTGACCACATCCACCTCTGTTTACACATAGCTGGCACTAAGACTGAACATCAGTAATGGGTCAATGACCCAATGAAAACCATTAGTTTTAATTGAATTGCACAATCAGTAAATCAGGCCTGGAAATTTAGAACAACTGTAAGTCAAATACCCCATTGGGCCAGCAGCGTTACTTCATGAAAGCATTAGAATTGGCAATCATACTTCCTCCAAAGGTGTGGCTGCCTGTTTCTGATGTAAAGACAAAATGCTGCCCCAACCAGTTATAGCTCTGCTCTTGAATGTATCATCTCCATTCAGCTAGTGAGGCTTGAAGGGTTCCTTCCCTTTCAATGAACCTGAATATTATTTTATATGTTTATTGGCTATTTCTACTTATTTTCTATGGATTGCCTGTATTATTTGCCCACTTTTCAGTTGTCCACATCTGTATTGCCTTGTTGAAGCTTTTTTATATTGTTTTCTAATCTTTCATTGCTTGTCATTTATGGCATCTTTCACTATACAAAATTTGTAATATCTTCTATATTTGAGTCTATCGTGGTATATCTATAGGCCTTCTGGGTTTGGTGCATTACTTTGAAAACAGTCTTCTACCTCAATATTATGAAAATATTTCTGTATGTTTTATTCCAAATCATTCATTGTTGTTCAGTTGCTCAGTTGTGTCCAACTCTTTGCAACCTCATGAACGACTGCACACTAGGCTTCTCTGTCCTTCACTGTCTCCTAGAGTCTGATCAAACACATGTCCATTGAGTCAGTGATGCCATGTAACCATCTCATCCTCTGTTGCCCCCTTCTCCTCCTGCCCTCAATCTTTCCCATGCTGTAGGCAGATTTTTTGCTGTCTAAGCCACCAGAGAAGCCCTTCTAAATATTACAATATTTGAATTTTCAGTCCATCTAGATTTCATTTTTATATATGATTAGTTTTCAAACTTTATTTTCTTCCAAATAGTCAGTATCCTAACAGCATTCATATTTTTATTATTCTTCCATTCCCCACTGATTTAAAACACCTCCTTATTTTCATGCAAAGATTCCAAATATGCTGGGACTTATATTCCAGATATATTTTGGACTGTTCATTCAAGCCTAAAATATTAACATAAGACTGTTGATGGGACAGGAAAATAATTATGTGATATTATTTTGAAATGAAAAGTAATTTTTAAGACTATTACCTTATAGCTCATAATGTCCTTGCATTTCTCAAATCATGCTTAAATGTGCATTTTTAAATTTTCTTTATAATGTTACAAGGAGTATTATTAATAGAGCTTACATTATGTTTAGGAAAAGACAGAATAAAATTTAGTTTTTATAAGCAACTATTTAGTAGCAAAAATAGAGTTGATTTTAAAGCATCCCAATAACTCAAATCAGTAAGAAAAACCACTGCTTCATTCTGTGTTCAAATGTACTCCAATGTCAGAAAACCAAAGATGTGAGTGAGGCTAAAGATTATTAAGGATATGTATTTTCTTACTGTAACTTTTCTTTATTTTTGTGTCAAAATCAAAAGCTACTGAAGTCCATATAATTGGCTTTTCTGTCTTAAGTGAAGGAAATATCCAATACTCATTACATCTAATTATAGATTACAAAGATTTCATCATAACCAAGGAGGTAACTTCTCTAACTCCTGATTCTTATATAAAATCCCTCAAATAACTCCTATATTAATTAGATTGCGTTGCAAACTTCATTCTTGCTCTTTGGTTCTTGGGTTCAGCATTTAATCATGTATATAGAATAGAGTCATTGATAGTTTAACAATGGCTAGCCTAACCATTCTAAGAAGATGGTGACTTGATCACTTAGTGATCACAGTGATCACTTAGTGATCAAGTCGATGCCCAGCACTCTTTGCCTAATTACTTCATTTAATTTTCACTATAACCCAGTAAATTAGATTTTATTATGTTCCCCTTGTGCACACCAGAACCCAGAGGCTGCAGAGACTGAGAGAGAACTGTGTCTGAGTGTCTCCTGAGGAGGTCCGGGTCAGCAGTGGCCCGCTGCAGGGGCAGGGGCTGGGTGCAGCAGGCCGGGGTGTGGCATAAGCCCTCTTGGAGGAAATTGCCATTAACCCCACCATGGAGCTGCCAGAACTTACACAGGGCTGGGGAACAGACTCTTGGAGGCTTACACAGAACCTTGTGCACCAGGATCCAGGAGAAAGGAGCAGGGACCCCACAAGAGGCTGGCCCAGACTTGCCGTGAGTGTCCAGGGGTCTCTGGCGGAGGTGTGGTTGGCGGTGGCCTGCTGCAGGGTCGGGGGCACTGAGCGTGGCAGTGCGTACCTGGGACCTTTTCAAGGAGGTGACATTACCTTCATCACCTCCACCATAGTTTGGCCTCAGGTCAAACAACAGGAAGGGAACACAGCCCCACCCATAAGCAGAAAAGTGGATTAAAGATTTCCTGAGCATGGCCCTAGCATCAGAACAAGACCCAGTCCACCACCCCACCCCCGACCCCATCCCCAGTCAGTCTCTCCCATCAGGAAGCTTCCATAAGCCTCTTATCTTTCTCCATCAGAGGGCAGATAGAATGAAAACCAGAATCACAGAAAACTACCCAGTCTGATCACATGGACCACAGCCTTGTCTAACTCCAGGAAACTATGAGCCTTGTAGTGTAGGGCCACCCACTGGACGGGTCACAGTGGAGAGGTCTGACAGAATGTGGTCCACTGGAGAAGGGATGGCAAACCACTTCAGTATTCCTGCCTTGAGAACCCCATGAACAGTATGAAAAGGCAAAAGGATAGGACACTGAAAGATGAACTCCCCAGGTCTGTAGGTGCCCAATATGCTACTGGAGAAGAGTGGAGAGATAACTCCAGAAAGAATGAAGAGACAGAGTCAAAGCAAAAACAACACCCAGTTGTGGATGTGACTGGTGATGGAAGTAAAGTCCGATGCTGTAAAGAGCAATATTGCATAGGAACCTGGAATGTTAGGTCCATGAGTCAAGGCAAATTGGAAGTGGCAAACAGGAGATGGCAAGAGTGAATGTCGACATTTTAGGAATGAGCGAACTAAAATGGACTGGAATGGCTGAATTTAACTCAGATGACCATTATATCTACTACTGTGGGCAAAAATCCCTTAGAAGAAATGGAGTATCCATGATAGTCAACAGAAGAGTCCAAAATGCAGTACTTGGATGCAATCGCAAAAACGGCAGAATGATCTCTGTTCATTTCCAAGGCAAACCATTCAATATCATTGTAATCCAAGTCTATGCCCCAATCAGGAATGCTGAAAAAGCTGAAGTTGAACGATTCTATGAAGACCTACAAGACCTTCTAGAACTAAACACCCCAAAAAAGATGTCCTTTTCATTATAGGGGACTGGAATGCAAAAGTATGAGGTCAAGAAATATTTGGAGTAACAGGCAAACTTGGCCTTGGAGTACAGAATGAAGCAGGGCAAAGGCTAATAGAGTTTTGCCATGAGAATGCACTGGTCATAGCAAAGACCCTTTTCCAACAACACAAGAGAAGACTCTATACATGGAAATCACCTGATGGTCAACATCAAAATCAGACTGATAATATTCTTTGCAGCCAAAGATGGAGAAGCTCTATACAGTCAGCAAAATCAAGACCAGGAGATTCCTGTGGCTCAGATAATGAACTCCTTATTGCCAAATTCAGATTTAAACTGAAGAAAGTGGGGAAAGCCACTAGACCATTCAGGTATGACCTAAATCAAATCCTTTATGATTATACAGTGGAAACGACAAGTGATTCAAGGGATTAGACCTGATAGACAGAGTGCCTGAAGAACTATGGGTGGAGGTTCCTGACACTGTACAGGAGGCAGTGATCAAGACCATCCCCAAAACAGAAATGCAAAAAGGCAAAATGGCTGTCTGAGGAGGCCTTACAAATAGCTGAGAAAGGAAGAAAGTGAAAGACAAAGGAGAAAAGGAAAGATATACCCATTTGAATGCACAGTTCCAAAGAATAGCAAGGATAGATAAGAAAGCATTCCTCAGTGATCAGTGCAAAGAAATAGAGGAAAGCAGAATAGGAAAGACTAGAGATCTCTTCAAGAAAATTAGAGATACCAAGGGAATATTTCATGCAAAGATGGGCTCAATAAAGGACAGAAATTGTATGACCCTAACAAAAGAAGAAGATATTAAGAAGAGGTGGCAAGAATACACAGAATAACTATGCAAAAATTTCTTCATGACCCAGATAATCATGATGGTGTGATCACTCACCTAGAACCAGACCACCTGGAATACGAAGTCAAGTGGGCCTTAGGAAGCATCACTATGAACAAAGCTAGTGGAGGTGATGGAATTCCAGTTGAGTTATTTCAAATTCTAAAAGTTGATGCTGTGGAAGTGCTGCACTCAATATGCCAGCAAATCTGGAAAACTCAGCAGTGGCCACAGGACTGGAAAAAGTCAGTTTTCATTCCAATCTCAAAGAAAGGCAATGCCAAAGAATGCTCAAACTACTGCACAATTGCACTCATTTCATACGCTAGCAAAGTAATGCTCAAAATTCTCCAAGCCAGGCTTCAACATTAAGTGAACCGTGAACTTCCGAATGTTCAAGGTGGAATTAGAAAAGGCAGAGGAACCAGAGATCAAATTACCAACATCCATTGGATCATCCAAAAAGCGAGAGAGTTCCAGAAAAATATCTACTTCTGCTTTATTGACTACACTGAACCCTTTGACTGTGTGAATACAACAAATTGTGGGAAATTCTTCAAGAGATGGAAATACCAGACCACCTGACCTGCCTCCTGAGAAATCTGTATGCAGGTCAAGATACAACAGTTAGAACTGGACATGGAACAACAGACTGGTTCCAAATCAGGAAAGGTGTACATCAAGGCTGTATATTGTCACCCTGCTTATTTAACTTATTTGCAGAGTACATCATGAGGAATGCTGGACTGGAGGAAGTACAAGCTGGAATCAAGATTGTCAGAAGAAATATCAAGAACCTCAGATATGCAGGTGACACCACCCTTATGGCAGAAAGTGAAGAAGAACTAAAAAGCCTCTTGATGAAAGTGAAAGAGGAGAGTGAAAATGTTGGCTTAAAGTTCAACATTCAGAAAACTAAGATCAAGGCATCCGGTTCCATCACTTCACGGCAAATAGATGGGGAAACAGTGGCTGACTTTATTTTGGGGGACTCCAAAATCACTGCAGATGGTGACTGCAGCCATGAAATACAAAGACGTTTGCTCCTTGGAAGAAAAGTTATGACCAACCTAGATAGCATATTAAAAAGCAGAGACATTACTTTGTTAACAAAGGTCTGTCTAGTCAAGGCTATGGTTTTTCCAGTGGTCATGTATGAATGTGAGAGTTGGACTGTGAAGAAAGCTGAGCGCCAATGAATTGATGCTTTTGAACTGTGGTATAGGAGGAGACTCTTGAGAGTCCCTTGGACAGCAAGGAAATCCAACCAGTCCATCCTAAAAGAAATCAGTCCTGAATATTCATTGGAAGGACTGATGCTGAAGCTGAAACTCCAATACTTTGGCCACCTGATGCAAACCACTGACTCATTTGAGATGACCTTGATGCTGAGAAAGATTGAAGGTAGGAGGAGAAAGGGACGGCAGAGGATGAGATGGTTGGGTGGTGTCACTGATTCAATGAACATGAGTTTGAGTAAGCTCCGGGAGTTGGTGATGGACAAGGAAACCTGGCGTGCTGCAGTCCATTGGGTCACAAAGAGTTGGACACAACTGAGGAACTTAACTGAACTGATGATGTTCACTTTACTGATGGGGGAAAACAGTTCTCAAAGAGATTAAGTGATCTGCCCAATGCCAAGAGCTAAGAGAGAATAAATTTGAAATTTAAAAACATATCTGTAGTTTTCTGAAGTCCATGATATCACTGTTGTATCATCATTCAAATTAAGCTTCAAAGGACTAGCTTATAGGTGTACACGGATAGCCCTGAATGCTGTGGATTGAATCAATTGTAGTAGAAAGCTTATGAAGCCCAGAGACAGACTCAAACTTCTGGGCACAGATCTACTAAGAAAAGTCAGAGATTTGTCATTATTTTGTTTTCAAATTCAAAGCATGTGTTCAAAATACATGTTCAAGAATTTCTTAGCTCATTTCTCCCCCACCCCTTTTTCTAGGAAACTTACGCTGTTTACTGGAATACAGCTTGACTCCTTTGTTTGTGTTTGTTTCCATTTATGAAGATGGAAAAATCTCACAGGGACTGTAACATCCTTCCCTTTTTCTACCCTTTGCTCTCTAGTTACTTTCTGTAGGTAAGCAGTTTCTGTAATTCTGATTTATACTTTCACTTTCTTTTTGAAAAAGGGAAAGAAGCTAAAGCAGATATATGTATGTTTTCTTATTTCAAGTATTATCTGTTTAAAATATAAGTTGAGTCACCTACCGGCTTAAAAACCCTCCAGTGGTTATCCCTCACTCTTGTGATAAATCCAAACTCCTAGGAGCTTCTAGAACCTACATTATCTGCTCTTGATTAACTCTCTGACTTCCCTTTCTAGCATTCTACACTTTGTCTTTCCCCTATGTTTACTTGAGTACATGCATATTCATCCTTCCCTCCTCATCTCTGAGGCTGCTAAATCCTGCCTGCAATACTCTTTATCCTGCTAACCCTCTTATATGAGTGCATTGTCTGCTCAAATGTCACCTCAAAAGGACCCCTCTGGCAACTGCATCATCATTCCCTATACTCTTTTCCTTGCTATGGTTGTTTTTGTAGCATTTGACACTACCAGACATTATATGATGGGGGCTTCCCAGGTGGCGCTAGTGGGAAAGAACCTGCCTGTAAGAGACACGGGTTCGATCCCTGGGTTGGGAAGATCCCCTGGAGGAGCACATGGCAAAGCCATTCCAGTGTTCTTGCCTGGAGAATCCAATGGACAGAGGAGCCTGGTGAGCTATAGTCCGTGGGGTCACAAAAGGTTAAATAAGACTGAAGCAACTTAGTACCCACTCCCAACCTTGTATTATGTACACGTATTTGCTAGTTGATCATTGTCCGTACCACTGACTATAATTTAACCCCTATGGGGCAAGAAGATGTCCTGCTCACCATTCAGACACCTGTGCTTGCAACATTACCTTCCAACAGTGGATGATCAAGAAATATTTGTTTACTGGATTGATAGATTAATGAATCAGTATTTCCTCCTCGTCTCTCATTTTTCTTCATTGTTAATCTCATGCTGCCTCCCTTTTGTCTGTGAGTTGTTAAAACAAAAACTCTGTTAGAATTTCTATTTCACGGTTTCACTTGTCTTTAGTATTCCCATTGATTCTTGCTGCTTCTACTGCTTTTCAGAATTTTACAACTGTGTTTTCCCTTTCTGTGCAATTTTTTTTTTTTTTTTACCGGATATCATAATTTCCCTCTTTGAGCTTGCCTTCCTCCAGCAATGTCTTGCATCTTGTTGAAAAGAAAGATTTTCTAACATCCTACCTTCTATATTGTAGAAACATCATTTCAAAGAAGGATGGCTGTTTCTCATTCTTCAGATTGATTCTCTTGGACCACTGAAGCGTTCCTCACCCACTAATTGTCCTCTTTGTACATCTGTATGGAGGCAGATCTTTGTTCTAATGCAGTACTGTGCATTAGGACGAGTTCTCCAAAGGGACTTTGTGTATTTCAGGTAGAGTATCCCAGACCAGGTGCAGTTAAACAGAGAAGGTAATTTTTTTTTCATTTATTTTTATTAGTTGGAGGCTAATTACTTTACAATATTGTAGTGGTTTTTGCCATACATTGACATGAATCAGCCATGGATTTACATGTGTTCCCCATCCTGATCCCCCCTCCCGCCTCCCTCTCCACCCGATTCCTCTGGATTTACTGTGATTTAACTTTGCCAATTTGGACATTAAGGTGTCATAGGGAATAGAATATGGAAGGAGAAGTTGTTCCCTTCTAGAGGCTTACTCACTATGGAGCAGCATGTCTTTGCTGGAGGAGGTCCTGGTAATTTGCTGGGGTGGGGAGGATGGCAACTAGCTGTGACACTTCCTCTCTAAGTTAAATGGTCAGCAAGACTTTAGTGAAGAATCTGCCTGCCAATGCAGGAGACTTAAGAGAGGCAGGTTCAATCCCTGGGTTGGGAAGATCCGCTGGAGAAGGGCATAGCAGCCCACTCCAGTATTCTTGCCTGGAAAATCCCATGGACAGAGGAGCCTGGTGGGTTCTAGTCCATAGGATCACACAGAGTTGGAAGCGACTGAAGTGACTTGGCCCGGCCAAGCCCACCAGCTCCGTAAGTGCGTCATGCATGGAGTAAACATATATTTTTTTTAATCTTTGCTATTATATTTGTAGCTTTCCCAAGGATATTGGGTAAAGTGAAATTGTTTCCCAAATATACAATAACCTACTCTGTGATCCACTTTCACCATGTGTTTCTGAACTTCTACCCAAGGAGGGACTACCGGTGTCCATTTCAGATGCTACGGGAGTTCCTTTCATGTTCTTCTCGCTTTTCTGGCTCACAAACTAAAATATACTTCTCGACATTTTTATATACCTTTCCCAAGTTCAGGGAAAATCTGGAGGAGAGGTACCAATTAGAGATTATTTTCAAATCACCACTGTTACTGAAAGTTACGTGCCCAATTGCTTTTATTTTAATGTTACATATATATAAAATGAATGGTGTAATCAGACCTAGATACTCACCTCCCAGACAGTTTATATATCAAGTATAATTTACCTGATGATGGAATTTGTGTTCACATAATATGTTATTGATACAAGACTGAGAATTTTAGATCTGTTACCAACCAGGGCTCATGGCCTCGTTAATCAATAGAAATTGATGAGACCAGACAAGACACTCACCCAAGGCTTTGCTGGGCCTCCTGGTGTAGCAGGAGGGAGCGAGAAAAAGTTACAGGTTCCCTTGCTTACGGCTGCCCCCGGAGAGCAGTGAGCTGGTTCCTCACGTGGAGTGAGGGTAGGGATCGGTCCAGGGGTCAGGCCAGAGGTGTGCCTCAGGTGGTTCGCCCGCCCCTTCGGTGGTGGTGTGTCCAGGGGCATGCACAGTACCCCGCCTCTGCTCCCAGCACGTTTCTTTTGCTCCCAGCTCTTCAGAAGTGGCAGTTGGGTTTCTTATCTCTTTGTGCCTTGTTGTCCATAATTTGCTTCAACTTTGCATGTATGCAGTTATCTTTAGTTCCTTATAGTTTCTTTGCATTTTATTGCTTGAGAAGACATTTGTCCAGGTGCAAGTGCTGGGTTCCAGGTCCCAGGCTGTCTCAGACCCACTTTCCTAGACCTTGTTTGTGTTTAGAATAACATGTTACCTGGATCTGGATTTGTTTTTCACTTGGATCAGATGGTAAAGAATCTGCCCACAAAGCAGGAGACCGAGGTTTGGTCCCTGTGTCGGGAAGATCCCCAGGAGAAGGGAATGGATACCCACTCCAGTATTCTTACCTGGGAAATCCCATGGACAGAGGAGCCTTGCGGGCTACAGTCTGTGGGGTTGCAAAGAGTCCGACATGACTGAGTGACTAACAATTTCACTTTGATCCTGAACATATTGGTATCTCAGAGCCAAGAGTTACCTTTATTAAATGCACTCTCCTAGAAAAAATTAAAAAGGAAGCAATTACTAATGAGAAGAGTATGTAAAGAATAGTAATTTTTTAAATGTTAGTGGAAATGAGCTAAGTGGGTCCATTCCATCTGTTTTTCCTCTTGTCCTATGACCTCAATGTGCCTTAGAAGAGTGAGGAAAGAGAATGTAATAAATTCACAGGGGGAGATGGTCCTCAAGACCTGCCTTGTTACTTTAAATTAGCCCAATTCACCCATGACACAGTGACCAGGATTCTTTACACAGCATACAGACTTTGCAAATCCTCTCTTGGTCATTCCACTGGGCTCCCATTACTTCACTGCTGTTTCATTTTCCAGTCCTGACTGAGTCTTGTCCTTCTCCTCTCCTTTTAGATTCTGGTTACACACTCTTAGCTCTCACAGTAAAATTGATTTCCTAGGTTTTGATCCCTCATGTTGTCTGAGCATTTCAGATGTCCTCATCCCCTGGCTCCTGGTACCACATTTGAAGCTGCTTCAGTTAAGGGTTTATTTATGATTCAGACAGCAGGGTATAGTATTTAAGGACACAGAGGGAGCCAGAATGTCTGGATCTGAAAACTGTCTTCACGTTTAGTCAACAGAGGGTCCTGGGTCAGTAACTTTATACCCGGAAGATGGTGACTATAACAGTATGAACATTATAGGCTTGTTTCAAAACAGAAATAAGTTGACACTGGTAAAGTGTCCACAACAATGGTGGATACAGGCTAATTGTTATAGTTATCTTGTAAATAAATAGAAAAATAAAATAGTACATTAACCCAACCTGGCTCCTACAGGTTTTTTTGGTTTCTCTTTTGCAACAGAGTTATTAGGCCCTCATTATTAAGGCAAAATCATTTTCTGCTTGAAGTGAAGTGAAGTCGCTGAGTCCTGTCCGACTCTTTTCGACCCCATGGACTGTAGCCCACCAGGCTCCTCCGTCTATGGGATTTTCCAGGCAAGAATACTGGAGGGGGTTGCCATTCCCTTCTCCAGGAGATCTTCCTGACTCAGGGATTGAACCTGGGTCTCCCGCATTATAGGCAGACGCTTTACTGTCTGAGCCGCCAGGGAAGTTCTAAATGATTAAGGCAAAATCATTTTCTGCTTAGGGTATATGATTTTCCAAACCAGAATCCTGGTCAGCTGCTTTCCTCTCTTTCATGCTTCTAGAAAGTCCCAAACTTGGCACGGACTGAACAGCAATGAAATGATTGTCTGCAGAGTTTAAATCTCTGATGAATATAAATTGGCTTAAAGACAAGAAGGACTTTGCAGTTAAAGGAAGATAAAATTTGCAGACAACGATCTGGACACTTCATAGGGTGTTTTCCTCAAGTGCACCTGAAAACCAGGGCAACAGGACTATAAATCCCCTGTAAATGGATAAGATATGTGGTTTCAAGCTGAAAGATGAATTCTACTCTTTAATATATCAGACATCTGCTTTATTCAAGAAAGTTACTTTCAGAGGTCATTTGACTCGCATGCCTCTTAGGTTTTATCAGATAGGAACATCGAAAACAATTTTCAGTTTCCCATTTCATTCTCAATTAGCCTAATTCTTGACTGAATTTCAGTTTCTCCCAGTTTGGAATCTCTGCTTATTCCTGAATTGTTGGAACCTTATGAGATCCAGATGATTTCATTTATTTCACCAAATTCCTGTTAGGGTCAAGTTGACATCTTATTTTTCTTCCAAGTTCAGATAGTGCCCTAAAATTGAAAATAGCTCTCCCTATTTCAAATTAGCTTAATTAACATTTATGTACACCTAATTCTCTTTGATTCCTTTTTAAATTCTGAAATATTTTAATTCAGATTTCTCCCTGCAGTGGTAGGGGGTGGGGATTTGATCACCAGTAGGGGAACTAAGAACCTGCATGTCATGTGGCATGGCCAAAATTTTTTTTTTAATTAAAACAATTTTTTAAAAATTCTGGAAATTTTTACTCTCACTTATCTTTGAGTTTCTTTTTCCAGTTGAGATTATTTAAATTTCTTAAGGTTATCTCTTGAAAAATATTGATTTGAGGAAAGAACACCTGTCTTTTATCATTAGTTTGTAAGGTATTATGCAAATGCAGGTTCTGTTTTCACAAAAAGAAAGAGAAAACAAGTGAATCAAAAGATTTAGCAAGAGTTCTGTATAATGTAACTAGAGCCAGATGTGATGTCTTCTGAGTCAGTTACAGGAAGGAGAGGGTAGAAAGAATGAGGGACCCAAATTTGACCTTTTAGAAAGATCTTATATCAGGATGAACTCCAAAATACAGAGAAATACTAAAGTAAATGTTACAATATATTCTCCAAAATTTAACAAAGGGAATCACTGCAGCAACAAATGTTACAACTTATCTGTTGAGTTGATGCCCCAAAGAGTCAAAATTATTGTTTAATATGTGGTAAGCAGATTTGTTGAGTAACGGTTCTTTCACGTTTTTCATACGTAACCTGAATTATTTTGTATAGGAGTTCACTTGAATCAAAGCAGCTACTGGTAGAGAACAGTCTTCCCAGGTGGCTCAGCGGTAAAGAATCTGCCGGCAGTGCAGGAGATGTGGGTTCGCTCCCTGGGTTGGGAAAGCCCCCTAGAGAAGGGTATGACAACCCACTCCAGTATTCTGGCCTGGAAATCCCCTGGACAGAGGAGCCTGGAGGACTGCAGTCCGTGGAGATGCGGAAGAGTCAGATATGACTCAGTGACTAAACAACAACAACTGGCGGAGAACAGGGGTGCTGCCAGATACCCTACAACGCACAGGACCCCTTCACAGCAGAGAATGATGCCAATCCAGATGCCATCAGTGATAAAGGTAAGAAGCTTTGAGTTAGGTGTTTACAGCTAATCAAGGAACCAAGGTAATCATGACCAAGAACTTATGACCTTTCAAGAAACTTGGAGCAACTCTCCTCCCCTTTTAGCAACAATGTGAGACTGACAGAAATAGCAAAACGCCTTTCCAGAAACAAGACACGTGCAGCCACAGTTATGTTCCCTTTTCACTCTTCTCCTTGGTTTTCCTGCTGTAGGATTTTGGAGGCTGGAGGTGAGGTGGTGGTTATAATGTGTTTGAAGGGTTCTATAATCTGTAGAGAGCTACATCGACATAGGGAGCTATTGTAAAAATAAAAGCCCAGGGCATCCTTCAATAGGCTTCTTTGTTGTCTGATGCTGTTGCAGACTTTGTGCAGTTACTGCTCCTGGCTATTTTATTTAACCTATAGGTCATCCCCTTTGAGCATAATCTGGAGCCTTACTCCTTTTGCCTTCTACTGCCTTGTGGAGTTTCTAGCAGAAAGCATCCTGAGGCAGTTTTAGTGTTAAGCTCTATTTTTCTGAAATTTGAGAGGTTGAGTTTTGAATTCTATACAGAAGAGTAAAACTCAGTTATTCTCCAGTAACAATATTTCCTACAGATGCATTTCCTGGCAGCTGGTAGGGCAGACAGCCATTGTTGCTTCAATCTGATCAAGGCTTTTGAAGGCTTTTGGTACCACCCAACTGTCTCTAGGCCTCTGAATCGTGGTTTCGCAGGAAGACTTCCCATTGCTTACTCTAGGGCTTTCAGAAATGACTGCCTTAATAGCTTCCGATGGAACTAGAAGATCAAATAAAGCAGCAAAAGTTAGAGGGAACAGGAGCCTCTGCTGCGCTGTTCGGGTGGGGAGGGTGATCAAGGAATGCATCATCATCACCACCAGAAGCAGTCAAACTTACTGACTAGAAACTGGACTAATTTTAAGATAGAAGGAATACCCCTGCAACCTGTATAAACAGGTCATTATGTAATGTTGACCCTAAACCCCTTAGATGCGGAGAGAGGTTTCTCTCCTATCTGCCTCTGTTACTTCAGATCCAGAGAATGACCCTGCTCCTAGGTGAGGAGCTGTAAGTCAAACCTAAACTCTGTGTTCCTAAATATAAGAAAGAAAATTTTCATATCTGGGCTAGATTTGGGTGATGTGAATAATTATATCTCCTGTTCCTAGATTTTGGCAAAGCATCATGGACTAGAGATCAAAAACATCTAGGAGCAGTTAAGGCTGATTTATCTTTGAATACTTTCTCTAAAGCATTCTCTGGGAAAAGGGGCTGTTTGTCTCCTCTGAAAAGCTAAGGCAGTGTTCCTCAATGGTATTCCTCTCAGAGATGGCTCCTGACCTTTCATGGAGCCACTTCACGTGGATTTGCAGTATGCCTAGTTGTGTGGCCTGCTATCCCATCGTCTAAATCTGAGAAAAGCAATTACTGTTTTGGAAATTCTTGGCTTCCTTAATGTCCATCATTTGACATAGGGATCGGATGCAGGAGACCTGGGGATCGAACCCAGGCCTCCTGCACTGCAGGCAAATGCTTTGCAATCTGAGTCACCTGGGAAGCCCCATCATTTGAAGAGGAAATAAACTGATGCTTTTCTTTTGCCGTGGATGCAGTAAATGGCTGTTTGATAATATAGCCTTACCTTGATAATAACCTAACTTCATCTTGATAATGAAAGTGAAAGTCACCCAGTCATCTCCGACACTTTGCTACCCCGTGGACTATACACTTCATGGAATTCTTCAGGCCAGAATACTGGAGTGGGTAGTCTTTTCCTTCTCTAGGGAATCTTGCCAACTCCAGGATCGAACCCAGGTCTCCCGCATTGCAGGAGGATTCTTTACCAGCTGAGCCACAAGGGAAGCCCTTGATAATACGGAGGGAAATGCACTAGAACAAGTCACAGGATAAACACCAGATTCCAAAGCGACAGGGTGAGGTGTTGCTTTGATGCTGGGAAGCCGTTTTTTGAGATGTTCTATGGAGGTATCATCTTCTAGGCTAGTCTTGAATTTTAGAGACATAAAGTTGAAGGTAGAAATGAAGTGAGGAACAGTTGTCAGGAACAAATGAAATGAAATGGAAATTTGAAGTACCTGACAGGAAGGCTGTGGCATAGCATGACCTCTGTGCTTTGATAACGAGGACCAATCTAGAGCAGAGGATTCTGACTCTGTGCTACTGACACGCTGTGCCGTGGGATTTCTCTGATCAATAGTTTGAATTCCTTATGTCTCCATTCCCTTTTCATTTAAAACAAAATTGTTCCTAAATTAGTGTTCATATTTATGCTTATCTCCTTCCCTCAAATCTCAGAGGAAGTGGTAGCATTAATTCCTCCTTTATAAAGAAAATCTTTCAGCTGTGTTTTAACCCCATCCCTTCAGCCATATCCAGGACCTTTGTTCTAATTATTCCCCATCTCTTCTACGTTCTTTTCATTTGTCTTTTTATGGGGGTAGGAATGCAGTAAAGCATCAACTTGATCATGTGTATAATTTGATATTTATATCCATGTTCTCAACATATTACATATATAAAACATATAGGCATACTGTATACACATAACAGATACACATATAAATATCTATGTAATCAACATTTCCAGCCCTCCAGCGGGCTTTCTCTTGCCCTAGTCAGCATATACAATAGCCCAAAGGTAACTGCTGTTCTGATCTCTATCATCATAGGTTGTTTTTGCTTTCTCCTTAATTCCACAATTTAATTTCAGCATAATAATATATACTCTTGTACCTGCCTTCTTTTGCTTAGCTTATATCTGTGTAAATCAGTCATGTTTAGGTTGTATAGGAGTAGCCCATTCTTTCTCATTGCTTTACATAACTGCATTGAATGGGTACTTTGTGATCTATTTATTTAGCCTACTATTCATTAAGACTACTGTTGTTTTAAGTATGAGGTTTCAGCATGACGCTTACAAGTAATGTTGTCATGAACATTCTGATACAGTCTTCGGGTGAACACATCCACGTATTTCTTTTGTAGATCTACTCAGAATAGAATCAAACAGTCAAAGGTATAGATACAGACATATAGATACAGATATATTGTGTGTGTGTGTCTTTGGTGCATATGACTAAATAATTTTTTAGTGTTTTTGACATTTTTAGATTCCTACCAGCATTATATGGAACTTCTAATTGTTTTACCATTCCACATGCTTGTCATCTCTTGGTTTTTGCAATTCATTTTACCCATTCAGGTGAAATATGATGGTATTTCATTGTGGTTTTAATTTCCATTTCCTTGATGAATTTTTATGTTGAATTTCTTTTTATATACTTTTTGGCTATCTGCATCCTTTTTAATGAAGAGCCTGTTCAAGTTTTTTGCTCATTTAAAAAAAGTTGTATTATCAGTATGATTCTTGTAACAGTTTTTAATGTAATTTGAAATTAAGTTTGAGTCAGATATACATATTGGGAATATCTTCTCTCAGTATGTAGCCTGCATTATTATGTTTTTAATTTTGTCTTTTTCGAAATAAAAGGTTCTTATCTTAAATGAAGTTCAGCTTACAAAACTTGTATAGATAGTGCTTTTATGTCCCATTTAATCAATTTTCATCTACTTCTGATCATAAAGATGTATCTAGAAGCTATATTATTTTACCCTTCTCATCTAAGTTTGTATCTTCTAATATGTATATTATGTATTATGAAGTAGAAATCATGATTTAGTTTTGAATGTAGATATCTAATTGACCCAATAAATAAGTATCAAAAGACCATTTATTGGAAAAATGAGCTTTATGCTCCTGAGTTACCTCCCTGTCCCAGTTTTTTATTGAGGGAACATGTAAACTTGGTCTGATTCTGGAAATTCTATTATTGTCCTATTAGTGCCTTTGTTTATCTTTGAATCAATACCACCCTACCTTTACTTCTTTAGCTTTCTAATAATTTGTGATATCTTGTAATGGAAATCTTCCAACATTGCTGTTCTTCAAGATTTCCTTGGATCTTCTAGGTCCTTTGATTTCTGTATAAATTTTAGAATCTGTATTTCAGTCTCACACTATTGCAATGAATATATATCAAGCTGGAGAAAGCTGGGATTTTAAAGCCATTGAGTCTCTTCATGTATGAATATGATACTTTCCCCACTTATTTAGGTCTTCTTTTGTTTCCCTTAGCAATAACATGTAGTCTCCTAGTTGAGGTCATACACACCTTTTGTTAAAGTCATTCCTGGACATTTGATATTTTGATGTCTTATAAATATTGTTTTTAAGTTGAATTTTCAAATGATTTGTGTCTAGTACCTAAAATACATTTGAGTTTTTATATTGGCCTTATATCTACTAACATTGCAAATTACCTTATTAACATATAGTTTTGGATTTTTTTTAAAGAAAAGTATACTTTTTCAGACATCTTTAAAAAAGTTTGTTTCTTCCTTTTTGATCACCATAGACTTATTTATTTTCATTGTCTTACTGTGCTGGATAGAACCTCCACTAACACTTATCAAAGTTAGACTTACACCCTCCCACAGAGACTGGGGGACAGGGCCCCTATCTTCAGGGGGTGATTGTAACAAATAGAACATTCATTTGGGAACTTTGAGCTTTCCCAGGCAGGCAGGCATTTTGAAAGAGAGAGTGTCATTTTAGGGATAAGACTCTAAACTTCTGGAAGCCATGCAAGAGTTTAGAGAGAATCTTTGTCACTTCTTACAGGAATAATTCAGGACTTCCTTGGTGACTCAGAGGGTAAAGAATTGACCTGCCAATGCTGGAGACGCAAGATCTGTCCCTGGGTCAGCAAGATCTCCTGGAGGAGGAAAGGGCAACCCACTCCAGTATTCTCGCCTAGAGAATTCCATTAACAGAGGAGCCTTGGGGGCTACAGTTCATGGGGTTGCAGAGCCAGACATGACTGAGCTGCTAACACTTCCCTGGTGGTCCAGCGGCTAATACTCCATGCTCCCAGTGCAGGGGGCCCAGGTTTCATTCCTGGTCAGGGATCTAGCCCCCATATGCCACAACTAGGAGTCCATATGCAGCCACTAAGGGTTTGCATGCTTCAGCTAAGACTCAGGGCAGCCAAATAAATATTAATAAAAAAAGAATAATTCATGCTTGCTTCTTCACTTTAGATTTTTATCAACCAACTATAATATGGTTTGGATTTCCACTATCTAGTCAAATCATTTTTGTGGTTTTTAAAACAAAACAGACATGGTTTTGCTTTCTCTTGTGACTGTTCTGCAGATCTTATCTCCCTTAGCTACCATTTCCTTCTTGAAGCTTTTTTTTTCTCCCTTGCCTATAGAAACATATTTGTCTTATAATTCTTCCAGCTTCTCAAATGTTCCTCTCTTTTTTGGCTTGGTCAGGATTATACCTCTTAAAAACTAGTGTTTACTATGGCTTCATCCTCAGCACTTGCTGAACTCCTTATCACTCTATGATAGCCCGGGCTTTCCCAGAACTTAAGCTTTAATCCCTCCCAAAGTCCAGACCTCTCTCCTGTCCCCTGGTGGAGAGCTCCTAGCCGAGTGGATCTCTGTAAGACTGTAACAGGCAGCATCAAGTTCTCACTGGTGCTGTGTCTTTGCAATTACTTTACCTGCTTCTTAGAAGATTTTTCTCTTTTCCTTCAACCAATTCATTCCAGAACTCAATGTTCAGCAATCCAGATTTAACTCAAATATTATCTCTTGTGGACTTCCCAGGTAAAAAACCCACCTCCCCAGTAAAGACCCCACCTGCCATTGAAAGAGACATAAGAGACACAGGTTCAGTCCCCGGATGGGGAAGATCCCCTGGAGTAGACAATGGCAACCCACTCCAGTATTCTTGCCTGGAAAATCCCATGGACAGAGGAGCCTGGTGGACTTCAGTCTATGGGGTCACAAAGAACTGGACATGACTGAAGTGATTTAGCATTATCTCTTGTGGAAAACCTTCCCCTACCCTCTGAGGCTGATTTAGATTCTTCCCTTGTTTTGTCCTAGCATAATCCTTTGTTCATATTTCAATTATATGACTTTTTACAGTTATTAAAATCATTGACTCATTTTCCCCCCAACAAAATATTTCTGGTAGCTTGCTTTTATTTAAAATCTCTTTTATTTTATTTTATTTTTAATTTTTTTTTTTTTGCTTATTTTATTTATTTATTTTTTTAGTTTCTTTTTTTTTTTAATTTTTTTTTATTATTATTATTTTTTTTCCCCAGTGGGTTTGTCATACATTGATATGAATCAGCCATGGATTTACATGTATTCCCAATCCCGATCCCCCCTCCCACCTCCCTCTCCACCCGATTCCTCTGGGTCTTCCCAGTGCACCAGGCCGGAGCACTTGTCTCATGCATCCCACCTGGGTTGGTGATCTGTTTCACCATAGATAGTATACATGCTGTTCTTTTGAAATATCCCACCCTCACATTCTCCCACAGAGTTCAAAAGTCTGTTCTGTATTTCTGTTTCTCTTTTTCTGTTTTGCATATAGGGTTATCGTTATCACCTTTCTAAATTCCATATATATGTATTAGTATGCTGTAATGTTCTTTATCTTTCTGGCTTACTTCACTCTGTATAATGGGCTCCAGCTTCATCCATCTCATTAGGACTGGTTCAAATGAATTCTTTTTAATGGCTGAGTAATATTCCATGGTGTACCATGGTGTACCACATGGTGTACCACAGCTTCCTTATCCATTCATCTGCTGATGGGCATCTAGGTTGCTTCCATGTCCTGGCTATTATAAACAGTGCTGCGATGAACACTGGGGTGCACGTGTCTCTTTCAGATCTGGTTTCCTCAGTGTGTATGCCCAGAAGTGGGATTGCTGGGTCATATGGCAGTTCTATTTCCAGAAAATTACTAGAGCTAATCAATGAATATAGTAACGTTGCAGGATATAAAATTAACACACAGAAATCCCTTGCATTCCTATATACTAACAATGAAAAAACAGAAAGAGAAATTAAGGAAACAATACCATTCACCATTGCAACAAAAAGAATAAAATACTTAGGAGTATATCTACCTAAAGAAACAAAAGACCTATACATAGAAAACTATAAAACACTGATGAAAGAAATCAAAGAGGACACAAACAGATGGAGAAACATACTGTGTTCATGGATTGGAAGAATCAATATTGTCAAAATGGCTATTCTACCCAAAGCAATCTATAGATTCAATGCAATCCCTATCAAGCTACCAACGGTATTTTTCACAGAACTAGACCAAAGAATTTCACAATTTGTATGGAAATACAAAAAACCTCGAATAGCCAAAGTAATCTTGAGAAAGAAGAATGGAACTGGAGGAATCAACCTGCCTGACTTCAGACTCTACTACAAAGCCACAGTCATCAAGACAGTATGGTACTGGCACAAAGACAGAAATATAGATCAATGGAACAGAATAGAAAGCCCAGAGATAAATCCACGAACCTATGGACACCTTATCTTTGACAAAGGAGGCAAGGATATACAATGGAAAAAAGACAACCTCTTTAACAAGTGGTGCTGGGAAAACTGGTCAACCACTTGTAAAAGAATGAAACTAGAACACTTTCTAACACCATACACAAAAATAAACTCAAAATGGATTAAAGATCTAAATGTAAGACCAGAAACTATAAAACTCCTAGAGGAGAACATAGGCAAAACACTCTCCGACATAAATCACAGCAAGATCCTCTATGACCCACCTCCCAGAATATTGGAAATAAAAGCAAAACTAAACAAATGGGACCTAATGAAACTTAAAAGCTTTTGCACTACAAAGGAAACTATAAGTAAGGTGAAAAGACAGCCCTCAGATTGGGAGAAATAATAGCAAATGAAGAAACAGACAAAGGATTAATCTCAAAAATATACAAGCAACTCCTGCAGCTCAATTCCAGAAAAATAAATGACCCAATCAAAAATGGGCCAAAGATCTAAACAGACATGTCTCCAAAGAAAACATACAGATGGCTAACAAATACACGAAAAGATGCTCAACGTCACTCATTATCAGAGAAATGCAAATCAAAACCACAATGAGGTACCATTACACGCCAGTCAGGATGGCTGCTATCCAAAAGTCTACAAGCAATAAATGCTGGAGAGGGTGTGGAGAAAAGGGAACCCTCTTACACTGTTGGTGGGAATGCAAACTAGTACAGCCGCTATGGAAAACAGTGTGGAGATTTCTTAAAATCTCTTTTAAAACATCATTCAAACATTGGATATTGAGTTAGACGAAAATTTCCTTCCAATTCCTTGGGTGTTATAACTTTGTTAGTCCATCTTTCTATCCCAGCACCAAATGAACTGTCTCACAATTGGAAAATGACCAATACAATGTTTCTTTAATGAATGGCCACTAAGTGGCCTGTGAATAGGGGAAGGTATGAAAGATTATCATCTCTCACCACAATCTTACCTGAATTTTACGGTGCTGAAATATAGAGAAACAAAAGAGGAAAGTATATTATGGGAATCTTTAACATCATTGAATAGGAAGACTCTCTTGACAAAGAGTTTGTTAAGTAGAAACTGGCGCTACTGAGATCCCTGGAAGATTCTGGTTTTCAGACTGCCACCTACTGGACAAGACAGGAAGTTTTGTTTATTTTCAGAGAATCTGCACATTTTTAAGTCACCAATTTCAATATGTTTCAGCTTGACCTTATTTAACGTGCCTCTTTTAGAATAGGACTCAAGCATTATATGTTGAATTAAATTATATGTTTCTTTTCAATTCTAAAACTTGCATTTTATTCTTAGTGAAACTGTTAGCCACACAGTCATGTCTGACTCTTTGCAACCCCATGGACTGTACCCCATCAGACTCCTCTGTCCGTGGAATTCTCCAGACGAGAATACTGGGTGGGTAGCCATTCCCTTCTAGATGGGATCTTCCTGACCCAAAGATTGAACCCAGGTGTCCCGCATTGCAGGCAGATACTTTACCACCTGAGGCACCAGAGAAGCCTATTTCATTCATAAGACCATAGTAAATAAAATATATGCATTCATCTATACATGAATGAGTCATCTAAAGAGTTATTCTCTGATTTTACTAATTTGCAAGTTTGCTCTTTTGTCTTCAAGTTTCAGGTTTACTTCTAGGTTTAGTAGCACCTAAACTTTTATTTCTTTCAAAGACATTGTCAGAAACATGAAAATTTGAAGTATTTTTTGCTGTTGTTTTTGGGTTCTTAGGAATATTGTCCCCATACTTGTAGTACTTTTAGTTCAAAACTTGATTCTTCAAAGTCAAACAACATTTCATTTCCTGGACTTCTAGCTACTGTCTTGAGCTCATCTCCATTCTCGAATTAGTAACTAAACATTTCCTTTGTTCTCCATCATTCAACTTTCTCACATGGGCTTTGACACACTTTATCTCTTTAAAATATTTTATGACTGACACGGCCTAAACATAAAATGCCTAATAAATCCTTCTTTCAATTTGGGTTCAATAATACTCATTTCCAACACATTTTGTTCTTTCTTGTTATCATTGTGTCCTATTCACTTAGCAAACTTATTAGCATGTTTAAGATCAATATTTATCTTTTACAATAAATGTATAGGAAACAATTTTTGAAATAATGCAATTTTCTTTACAACACATAAATTTGAAAAAACAAAAAATATATAGTTCAAAGTCAAATGTTTTCCAAATATCTTACAATTTTGAGAGTAAGTTATTCATAAAGAAAAGTACAATATTATTGTAGTACAGTATGAAATCACCTAGAGCCAGACATCCTGGAATGTGAAGTCAAGTGGGCCTTAGGAAGCACCACTATGAACAAAGCTACTGGAGGTGATGGAATTCCAGTTGAGCTATTTCAAATCCTGAAAGATGATGCTGTGAAACTGCTGCATTCAATATGCCAGCAAATTTGGAAAACTCAGTAGTGGCCACAGAACTGAAAAAGGTCAGTTTTCATTCCAATCCCAAAGAAAGGCAATGCCAAAGAACGCTCAAACTACCGCACAATTGCACTCATCTCACACACTAGTAAAGTAATGCTCAAAATTCTCCAAGCCAGGCTTCAGCAATATGTGAACTGTGAACTTCCAGATGTTCAAGCTGGTTTTAGAAAAGGCAGAGGAACCAGAGATCAAATTGCCAACATCCGCTGGATCATTGAAAAAGCAAGAGTTCCAGAAAAACATCTATTTTTGCTTCATTGGTTATGCCAAAGCCTTTGACTGTGTGGATCACAATAAACTGTGGAAAATTCTTCAGGAGATGGGAATACCAGACCACCTGACCAGCCTCTTGAGAAACCTGTATGCAGGTCAGGAAGCAACAGTTAAAACTGGACATGGAACAACAGACTGGTTCCAAATAGGAAAAGGAGTACGTCAAGGCTGTATATTGTCACCCTGCTTATTTAACTTATATGCAGAGTACATCATGAGAAACGCTGGGCTGGATGAAGCACAAGCTGGAATCAAGACTGCCGGGAGAAATAGCAATAACCTCAGATATGCAGATGACACCACCCTTATGGCAGAAAGTGAAGAGGAACTAAAGAGCCTCTTGATGAAAGTGAAAGAGGAGAGTGAAAAAGTTGGCTTAAAGCTCAACATTCAGAAAACTGCGATCATGGCATCTGGTCCCATCACTTCATGGCAAATAAATGGGGAAACAGTGGAAACAGTGGCTGACAATTTTTTTGGGCTCCAAAATCACTGTGGATGTTGACTGCAGCCATGAAATTAAAAGACGCTTACTCCTTGGAAGGAAAGTTATGACCAACCTAGACAGCATATTAAAAAGCAGAGACATTACTTTGCCAGCAAAGATCTGTCTAGTCAAGGCTATGGTTTTTCTAGTGGCATGTATGGATGTGAGAGTTGGACTGAAAAGAAAGCTGAGTGTCCAAAAATTGATGCTTTTGAACTGTGGTGTTGGAGAAGACTCTTGAGAGTCCCTTGGACTGCAAGGAGATCCAACCAGTCCATCGTAAAGGAGATCAGTCCTGGGTGTTCATTGGAAGGACTGATGCTGAAGCTGAAACTCCAATACTTTGGCCACATGATGCAAAGAGCTGACTCCTTAGAAAAGACCCTGATGCTGGGAAAGATTGAGGGCAGGAGGAGAAGGGGATGACAGAGGATGAGATGGTTGGATGGTATCACCGACTCAATGGACATGGGTTTGGATGGACTCTGGGAGCTGGTGATGGACAGGGAGGCCTGGCGTGCTGCGGTTCATGGGGTTGCAAAGAGTCAGACACGACCAAGCGACTGAACTGAACTGATGGTGTGAAATAACTATGAAGTGAGCAAGATGTGCCAGTTAAATAAGCAGGGTGACAATATACGGTCTTAATGTACTCCTTTCCCAGTTTGGAACCAGTCTGTTCCATGTCCAATTCTAACTGTTGCTTCTTGATCTGCATACAGATTTCTCAGAAGGCAGATCAGGTGGTCTGGTATTCGCATCTCGAAGAATTTTCCAGTTTTTTGTGATCCACATAGTCAAAGGCTTTGGCATAGTGAGTAAAGCAGAAGTAGATGTTTTTCTGGAACTCTCTTGATTTTTTATGATCCAGCACATGTTGGCAGTTTAATATGCAGTTCCTCTGGGTTTTCTAAATCCAGCTTGAACATCTGGAAGTTCACAGTTCACATAGTGTTGAAGCCTGGCTTGGAGAATTTTGAGCATTACTTTGATAGTATGTGAGATGAGTGCAATTGCGCAGTAGTTTGAGCATTCTTTGGCATTGCCTTTCTTTGGGATTGGAATGAAAACTGACCTTTTCCAGTCCTGTGGCCACTGCTGCGTTTTTCAGATTTGCTGGCATATTGAGTGCAGCACTTTCAAGGCATCATCTTTCAGGATTTGAACTAGCTCAACTGGAATTCCATCACCTCCACTAGCTTTATTCGTGGTGATGCTTCCTAAGGCCCACTTGATTTCACATTCCAGTATGTCTGGCTCTAGGTGAGGGATCACACCGTTGTGGTTATCTGGGTCATGAAGATCTTTTTGCATAGTTACTCTGTGTATTCTTGCCACCTCTTCTTAATATCTTCTGCTTCTGTTAGGCCCATACCATTTCTGTCCTTTATTGTGCTCATCTTTGCATGAAATGTTCCCTTGGTGTTTCTACTTTTCTTGAAGAGATCTTTAGTCTTTCTCATTCTATTTTTATCTATTTCTTTGCATGAGAAGTCAGGATATGCCAAGTTTCTGTTAAATGCTCAATCACTTCATTTAGTCTTCAAACAACTTTATGAAGTTGGTACCTCTATTATTCCCATTTTATAGATGAGGTTATGGAGGAATATGTCCAAGATTATGTAGCATGTAGGAAGGAAAGCTATATGCCTTGAACCTTGCTCATGATACTAGACTTTTCCATTTTTCTGGTAAATAAATGTGAAATTTAAACAGATTGTAGAAGGCCATAGTGATACTAAATGAAAATAGAACTGTTGCTAACAGGTTTCAATTTATCATTTTCCATTACTCGACTGTCATTTGAAATAAGGATGTCTTAGTATTTTTTAAACTAAATCCAGTCCCTAGTTTTTTTTATTTTTCCTTAGAAGACAGTGGACAGTCCATCAAATAGAGTGTCAGCAAAATGGCCTCAAAATATATACTCATCAAGAGAACAACCTGCCTCTTCAACAAGAAAATAATGGGTCCTCTTTAAAAGGCCAGCTGGCTGTAGGATATTTGAGCATTTAGGGAACAACTTCATGTGAAAAGAAAGGATTTCCATGCAATATAAAATGACATTTTCACACTGTGTAAATTTACCCTGTAGCATATCTTCTTTTTTAAATCTGTGTGTGACTTGATTTACTGAGAAAACATTTCTGCTAATTTTTTCCATTTGTTCCAAAATTAACTTTATTTTTAATCTTCCTGAAAGTTCCTTGGAAATTCATTTTTATATATTTCAACTGGGATGTTTTCTTCCATCTTTATCACAAGAATAAATATTAGCAATTTTTTTTTTGCAAATTGGAACAAATTTTCCAACTATACAAAATTTTCCAGTGAAACTGATCAAATATTGTCCTTCAGAGATGAAAGTAGGATCAAGCTGGTTTAATTCCATGGCAATGAAATTAATGAGACTGTGTTTTGAATTGATATTCCATCTATTAGCCTGATCAAACCTTGTTTCAACTAATTTGACAATTGATATGCAGTTTTAGGAAGATTCTGAAAAGGGTATAAGAATGAGGAAACTATACTCTGGTATTATGGCAAAACTTGCTCTTGTCTGTTATCTGAGGAGGCAAGTCTTGATTTTTTTATCATGTAGCAATTCATGAGGATATGGTACCTAACGGTGAGAGGGAAAATCTTGATTGATTATCACGAAGTGATTCATGAGGATATGGTACCTAATGGGTGATAGTAAAGAGATCTCCCTGCTTTTGTGTACACTGTTTTCCTCATATTAAGATGTACTTCCCTCTTTCCATCTGCTAAACTCTTACTTCTGACCAGATGCTAAACTGGTAATTGGTTCAGAAATGTGCATGTGATCTCCACTCTCTGATCTCTAATTCCTCTGAGGTTTCTGTGACCGTTACTTTGAATTAGGGAGCTAAGCCTAAGTCATCTCAGAGACCACTGACATTGTTTAACTCCAAAATTCTCTTATTTTTACTCTTTCTTTTGCAACCTAGAGAGTTTCCTGTTATTTTTAAAACTATTCTGGAGTTGGTAAAAATTAGACCAGGCAGTCTTCCAAAACATTGAGTTTTATATCTCAGCATGAATTTAATGCCTGTTCCCCCCCTGGTTCCAATGTGACAACTACCCCTTGGATCAGTGGGTGCTTTATAGCCAGCTGTCCATATGGGAAGGGGCCTCCAGATCTAAGAAAGCACAGTGCCATTTCCAAAATACTTCTCATTCTATTTGGGTGTTAGTACATGTTGATCTGATAAGCATTTATTGACACATATTTTGAAGAGCTGAGTTAATTAGCAAGGTACTTCTCAAAGCTTCGGGCTAAATAGGGTTTTGGATAATAAGATTTCACCTTCTCCTAAGACCATATTTACCCTCTACAAGGCAGAGTTCATTGTGTCTTCTACTTCTAATTTTATAGTCTCTATTTATGATCCAGCATAAACTACTTGACCATCTCAAATCTGGAAAAAAGAACTATTGTTTCATCTCTTTTGGTGATCACTCACTAGTCCAACTTGACTCTTTTTATTTGTTACAAATCTTTTATGATCTCAGTGTATCTTCCAAACTACTCATTTTGCCTTATTGTTAGAGAAAAACAATATAATATCAAAAGTAATAGTCATGAAACTTAAAATTTTCTGAGCACTTACAGTTTAAGTACTGGGCTAGTTGCTGAGGATTCATTGGTAAGAAAGGTCCAGTCTCTATACACATAAAACAAAGTCTAAAAAATGTTTTCAGAAAATCAATTCTGAACAACAACAAAAAAACCCCAGTGTGTCAGATATAAAAGCATTTTAGATTATCTGCAGTTTTGGAATATCTTAATCAGTCAACTCATCTCTAAAACAGAATAATGAAGGGCTCTTATTGACTGAAGTGGAAACAAACACAGAAGCCATGATATATTATTCAGAGTTCTCCAGAGAAATGGAACCAATAGAGAAATGGAACCAATGGAACCATACATAGATATGTATGAGAAGATTTGGGCTTCCCAGTGATAAAGAACCTGCCTGCCAATTTCGGAGACATGAGAAATGTGGGTTCGATCCCTGGGTCTTGAAGATCCCCTGCGGGGGCGGGGAGGGGGGCATGCTAACCCACTCCCTTCCTGTCTGGGAAATCCCAGGGACAGAGGAGCCTAACAGGCTCAGTCCAGAGGGCTGCAAAGAGTTGGGCACAACTGAAACAACTTAGCACACACACATGCACAGAAGATTTATGATGGGAATGGACTTACGCAGTTTATGGAGTCCAAGAAGTCCCACAAAATGCCATAGGCAAGCTGGCGAGCTAGGACAGCCTGTGATATAATTCAGTCTGAGTCCAAAGGCCCAAGAGCTGGGAGAACTGAAAATGTAATTCCCAGTCCGAGGCTGCAGTCCTGAGAATCATGGGGCTGCTAGTGCAAATCACTGAATATAAAAGTTTGAGAACCAGGAACTCTGAAGCCGAAGAGCTGGAGAAGGTGGTGCCAAGTCAAAGAGAGAGGGAAGATTCACCATTTCTTTGCCTCTCGGTTCTATTCAAGCCCTTAACAGTTTTGAGGATGCCTGCCCACATTAGTGAGGGTGGATCTTCTTTATTTAGTCCACTAATACAGGGCTTCCCTGGTGGCTCAGATGGTAAAGAATCCGCCTGGAATGCAGGAGACCTGGGTTCAGTCCCTGCGTTGGGAAAATCCCCTGGAGGAGGGCATGGCAACCCTCTCTAGTATTCTTGCCTGGAGAATTCCATGGACAGAGGAGCCTGGCAGGCTACAGTCCATAGGATTGCAGAGTCGGACACGACTGAGTGACTAACCACAGCAGAATACAATGCTAATCTCTTCTTGAATCGCCTTCACAGACACACTCAGAAATAATTTCTTATCAGTTATATGGGCATCCCTTGGTCCAGTCAAAATGACACATAAAATTAACCATTACCCATGAGAGGTATAACATATTAAATGGCAATGTAATTCTGTATCAGATGTAATGGATAAAAGTCATGAAACAGTCTTGGCAATTAAGAATCATCAATTCTTTATATCCAGCCTGGGCTGATGATCTGTTTCACCCTAGATAATATACATGTGTCAATGCTGTTCTCTCGAAACATCCCACCCTCGCCTTCTCCCACAGAGTCCAAAAGTCTGTTCTGTACATCTGTGTCTCTTTTTCTGCTTTGCATATAGGGTTATTGTTACCATCTTTCTAAATTCCATATATATGTGTTAGTATACTGCATTGGTCTTTATCTTTCTGGCTTACTTCACTCTGTATAATGCCAAAGACCTGTTAAGCAAAACAGGATTGTGGAACAGTGCTTGAAGGCATTGACTCTGGGGTCAGGATGCTTCGGATTGAGTTCCTACTTCACCAGTATAACGATGCTGTAAAAGATTGTGTGACTCGATGTTTCTTGGCTGTTTCCTTTTCCTCATTTCTATGTATTTATTGAGTTATTTCTGACTGCGGTAGGTCTTCATGGCTGCATGGGTTTTCTCTAGTTGCGGTGTGTAGGGGCTACTCTCTAGTTGCAGTGTATGGGTTTCTCATTGCAGTGGCTTTGCTTGTTACAGAGCACAGGCTCCAGGGTGTGTGAGCTTCAAAGGCTGAGTTTCCCAGGCTCTAGAGCGCAGGCTCAGTAGTTACACACACAGGCTCAGGGTCCCAAGGCCTCATCCCAGATCAGGGGTCGAATCCATGTCTCCTGCCTTGCCGGGTGGATTCTTTACCACTGAGCCACCAGGGAAGCCCCCGTTTCCTCATTTCTGAAATGAGGATAATGATAGTATTTATTTCATGACTTTCTACAAGAATTAACTAAGGTAATATAAGTCAAGTGCATAGCAAAGTAAGCATATACACTTTAGCCATGAACCATTATAAATATTACTGTTCATTTGATGTTATTTACTGAGTAGAAATGTCTGGCCAGGTTGTGAGATGTCTGATACAGGAGACAAGTTCCCAGTATCAACGAGCTTACTTCCAGTGAGGATGGCGGGCATACATACAACTGTACTTCACGTTATATAGATAACAAAGATGTGGGGATCATGTTATGGAGAGGAAGGAATAATACCCATGGGGCAGAACAGATAAAGATGGGGACACTAAATTTGTTTATTTGAAACAAGATAGTTTTTGGTCCTCTTGAAACAGAAGCATTAAATGTTTCATGTAACTCCAACTTCAGTTTTAAATCAGAGTGAATTAAATGATGCTATAAAACCAAGTTTACCGGTATGTAATAGATTAGGAATGGAAATAGGAAACTCAAAACTTGGCAACACTATCTCATCTAGGATCAGGAGTTATGGAGAATATTATAAGACTATGTTTACTGAAAAAATATGTCTTCCAAATAGGACAAGACTTGCACACCTGAAAATCATAGGCAAAGAATGATTCCAAAAACAGCATTAATAGCAATTGTTTCCCCTGAAATATCAGTTTTATCTCAAGTTGATGACAGGTCTAAACACATGCATGCAATAGAAATGAAAAAATCACTGACTTTTTTGGACTGAAGTCTCCAGCAGGCAATGAACTGTGTTTAACGCCATATGGAGGTAATTTAATGTGAATTTTGCAATACTTGGCATCACCATATCTCCTAAAAGGAGTTACTGATTTTGTTTCTTTCTAGCATGATGATTTAGTTTTGCAATGGTACTGTCACCAGATGAGATTAATCACAATAATGATGCGTCTTTTTGCTAAGGATATTATCATAGATCATTCAAATACAGCCCAAGAGAAAAGGTTTCTAGTTAAACTTTCTAAATTGATAAAATAGTTATAAAGCATGAGCTCTTGGAAGTAGACATTATTTTGATTTTACTTGGGAGCATATGGCAAAATGATTATTCATTGATGTGAATTGATTTAGCAAATACGCACATGCACAGACACTTAAGTATCTTAAGTGTCTTAAGAGTATCTTAAGAGATATTGTATCTCTTAAGAGATGCACAGTATCTTAAGAGATATTGAAAATAATATTTGTGCTACAATACCAATTTCATGTGATTCCAATTACACATGTAAGATATGAGGTAACTCACTTAAAAATTGGGCCTCAGTTTCCATATCTATAAAATAATAATAATATCCATTTAATAGGATTGTTATGTGGCAATATCTTAAAAATGCTCTGTAACATAAAAGTGAGTCTTTTCCTTTTCTCTCCTTTTCTTCTTCCTTCTTGCTCTTCTTCCCCTTTCACTGTTAACTAGTCATAGTTTTACCAGGTCAAATATATATAATATATACTTTACAAATGAACTTTATAAGCGTATTTCAATATCACAGACCTAAAGCTACACTCAAAGAAATTTGTGCTGTGCTAAAGTTTAAGATTCCAGCTTATCCTATTTTCCTACGGTGAGATTGTTTATCCCAAACATTTACATACCAGTCATAACAATATAATCTCAAGTTGGCCATACTCTCTTAGTTGAGAGCTTAGCACATACACTGTAATTTATCTTTTAATAATAACCAATTTGAAGTTATTATACATAAAATGTGGTTTAAAATATTCAGTTGGTCACTGACTGCAATCACCCAATCGATACCACCTACTTTCTTCACAGCATTATTGTGGAAATTTTTAAAAACTGCAAAACTCATTTCACATTCTAGATACTATTGAGATGCTACATAATAAAAAAGCATTGAAAATATTCTTCTCAAATGTTATGTTCCAAAATAGTTTTCAAATTTGAAACATTTTTTGGCAATGTTTTTCAGTTGAATATTTACTGCTAATGGTAGGTATAAGGAATGCTTAATTTGGTAATACATAGTGGCTACTGGAAGGATGAGGAGAAAATGAGGTTGACTTAAAATAAGAAAAAGATTAAGTTTTCAAATATTCCTTAGAAATACAGCATTTTAAAAATCTTTTTAAGAAAATGGCAGAATAGAAGGATGTGAGCTGACCTTTTCTTATGGAAACACGAAAATCACAACTAACTGCTGAACAACCATCGGCCAAAAAAGGCTAAAACCTACCAAAAAAGACACTCCACATCCAAAGACAGAAAGAAGCCACGAGGAGATGGCAAGAAGGGCTAAATCACAATAAAATCAAATCTCATACATGCTGTGTAGGCGGCCCACAAACTGGAAATATTAATAGTTATGCCACAGGAGTTATTGCTAAGCCCCACATCAGGCTCCCCAGCCTGGGGGCCTGGCAACAGGAGGAGGAGATCCAAAGAATCTGGCTTTGAAGGCCAGCGGGAAAGCCACAGGACTGGGGGAAACTCCTCTCCTGGAAGGCACACACAGGGTCTTATGCACACCAGGACCACGGAAGAAATCATTGAACTCACCAGAGACTGGGCCAGACCTACCTGCTAGTATCAGATCTCCCGCGGAGGTGGGGGCTGGGAGGGGGGCAGCTGCAGCTCAGGCCAGGGACAAAGACACTGGTAGCGGTAGTTATAGTGAGTATTCGTCGGTGTGAGCATCGGGTCCTTCAATAGGATAAAACTTTTGAGGGTGATCAAACGTGATTACTTATTACCTGTGAGGGAAAGAGAAACACCAGTGTGTGTTTCATCCAGCTGCTTATTACTTCTGCACCTGTGATCCCATCTATAAAAATGGTAATCATGATAGTATCTACCTTCCTCATACAGGTACTGTAAAGAATACACAAGTTATAATACTTCAAAGTCTGCCAGAAACAAAAGCGAAGGTAAGCTGTAGTTGGAAGAGTGTTGCCAGGCAGAAAAAAAAAGTGTTGTCTCTACATGACTTCATCATGACTTCATGTTTTAGTATAAGCTTCTTCTCAGCTCCTTCACTCCATCTCTCATCCCCCCTCCTCCTCTTTTTCTTCTTTCCTTTCTTCTCCTCTTGTGAGCTGACACTCCTGTGGCTATGATCATTTAATTTTTCTCTCTCACTTTCTTACGGCCTGACTCTGAAATTTCATACTCTCTCTCTGAATTTCCATCCACCTGTTCTCTTCTTCTCTCGATCTCTTTCAGTTTGAACATTTTCATTTTTGCTATTCAAGGCTTTAAAAAATAAAGTTAAATTCTTGGTCCACGGAATCTGACTGTCACTGGCAGGGTTGATCTTGAAATACGTGTGTTGACAGAGGGTCCTCTAGAGAGGGAGCCCCTCCTGTCTTGTGAGTTAAAGGGTCACGATGAAGACACCAGGGCTCCCTGTAACACGGGGCACCTGTGCATTCAGCAAACACTTTTATCCTGACTATGCGGGGCGGTAGTTGGAAGTCCAATGCCATTTTCATTGGACTTTTCATTACTGATCTACTCAAAATGCCATGACCAGGAGCCAACACACATTGGACTTTTCATTACTGATCTACTCAAAATGCCATGACCAGGAGCCAACACACAAATGAGTTTGTGTCTTTCTCAATTGAGCATCACAAAGCTGAATCGAAAGCTTTAGGCAGGTTGGGATCCAATCGTTTTGTTGTGTCCCACTTTTTTTTTTCTTCTTAAGAAATATCATGGAAAAAGAAAAGGAAAAAAATCAGTTTCTTTTTTTAACCAAATAGTTTGAATCTTATATAGCATTGGCTAAAATTTGTTAAATATACACTCTGTGTACCAGGCTCTATAATGAACACTTTAAGTTTTTCATTAAAAAAATGTTTATGTATCTGTTTATTTATTGGCTATGCTGGATCTTCGTTATGGTGTGTGGGCTTCTCACTGCAGTGGTTTCTCTTGTTGCAGAGAACAGAGGTAGGCTTCTGGGCTAAGCATCTTAGCATGGGCTAAGATGCCCCACAACATGTAGGACCTTAGTTCCCAGGCCTAGGATTGAACCCGTGTCCCCTACGTTGGCGGGCAGATTCTTAACCACTGGACAACCAGGGAAGTCCTATGAGAAGCACTTCAAAGGTACCGTCATCTGTGATTTTTTTCACAGTTCGAAGAGGTATTGTTTTTATTTTATACATAAAGAAACTGACACTCAGAAGACTTATGTAATTTGCCCAAATTTATACAGGAAATAAGTGTCGGAGGAGCAATTTAAAACCAAGCCGTCTGGTTCCAAAGCTTAGAGTCTTAATCATTATAGATTGATAAAGGAGACAGTTTGTGTGGCTGCAGAGATTTGGTTCCCTGCAGGAGATTCAGAGTTGGATCTTCAATAGGTTTCCTATTTTGTTAGAAAATGTAGAGATGTTGATGTAAAATACTGAATAGCTCTATGACACAAACTTTGAAATGCACATTTGTGCTTGTATCTTTCTTATTAGTACAAAACATTACTTCAGCTAGATTCTTTCTTCTAATCTCTCTTAGTTTTCTTGCGTGTGTGCGTGCTAAGTCGCTTCCGTCACGTCTGACCCTTTGAGACTCTATGGACTGCAACCAGCCAGGCTCCTCTGTCCATGGGATTCTCCAGGCAAGAATACTGGAGTGGGTTGCCACGCCCTCCTCCCTTAGTTTTCTTATCTATTGGTAAATTGATCTCAGCATATGTACTTAGTTTTTGTCAGGATGTGTATACAAATAGCACTTAAATAGCAATCCATTGATGAGAACTTCCATTACATTCTGAGCTGTATTAATTTTTAATGGACCAAATGCAGACAGGTTCCTGAACAATGCTGAATCATCTTACATCTGGAGATTCATCTTCAAGGATGCGGTGATCTTTCCAGACAGTAAACCAAGTCTCTGAAGAAGGACTGCCGTGGAGGGCCCCTGTAACCATGACTGATGAAGTCATTACAGAAAAGACAAGAGTTATTTTAGGAGAGAAAAGTACTTTGCTTTTGTGTGCTTGTTTTGGACTTTGATTTTTATGGGTTCTGTTTATTTTCAAGCACAAAGTAGCACAATTTTATTCATATGTTATTTGAAAATTGAGTAGACTGTAAGATCAAAAAGACCTCTGGTCACATAAGAAATTTCCTTCAAGGGGAAAAGAAAACGGGAATTGGTCGCCACATTTCTAAATTATAGACAGGAGTCAAGTACCTATATGCCTGTTACAGTCACGTTTGTGTCTTGCCCTGCCTTGCTCACCTGCCGAGGGAATCAGTGGTACGGACAATGCAAAATTCTCTTTTATCTTTTATCTTATATATGTGATAGAAATCTGTTGAATAGAAGAGATACTGGGAAGTGGGGCTCTATTTTAGAATAGACTTGGATTTACAGAAGTTAGCCCTTCAGATGCTGTGAGGACTTTATTTGTTTGGTAAAACTGGAGTCACCATAAAAATACAACAAAAATATTGAGAAAACTGGCAAAAAAGCTTACATAGTAAAATAAACATTAAATTTCTTTTTTATATCTGACTTCAAATGTGTATTTCACTTACAGCCTCATAAAGTTTTGTAATAGGTATCCGACAATTCATTAATAAGGTAAAAATCTGTGAAAATGTTCATGGTAGTGAAATTTTGTATAAGAATATAATATTAGAAACTACATACACATTTATGTGAATTGGAGATCAAAAAAGTAGAAATTTTAATAATTCACTATACCATAAGAATATTATATTATTTGTGGGTAATCATGACTACCAACCTTCCTCGTATTTTTCTCTCTCTCTCCTCATCTCTTCTCTTTCTTTCTTCCTCTCCCTCTCTCCCTTCCCCTCACCATGAGAACATTTATAGATCATGAAGGTTTGAGAGTACTCATTATGAGAAAAGGAAGAGAGAACCAAATTTTAAAAGGCTGGCTTTACTTTCTCCCAGACTTAACTCTTTCATTATTTAATTATCTGTGCTTGCAAAATTGAATGAGAAAACAAATTTTACCTGAAACTAATTAATTGCATGTCCTTTAATTTGAATGTTCAAATTATTTGATTCAACAATTATTATATGCATGTAAAAAGGGAGCTTTAGAAAAAATGTCTCTAAGAATGTACTTCACAGTCTTTCTGTTCATTTCTGATCCTTGAACAAAGAGAAAATACTATTAATTGAGCCATTTTTATGACACAAAATATCTTCCTTTATGACAGAAAGATTAACATTGCCTTTATAAAAGCTACAAGACTTTTGAAAATTAGTCATTATATAAGGAAGAGTCATTACTTGTATTTTGTATTTTATATTTGACTTAGGTAAAATATTTTATGGTTATAGTAAATATAATCTTACTATATACTTGGGAGTCTATAATATTTAAAATACTTTTACTTCTGTTGTTTATTATATATCAAATATATATCTGAAATAGTATATAAAATTTCAGAGGTTCACTGTGATACTTATACCCCTTCAGACATTCAACTGGATGTGTTTTTATCTTGAATGTGTGAAGCGTCTTCCTCCTTACCTTAAAGTAATGGATATCTCTTAACAGTGAAACAACAAATTTAGCAACCAATAGATGGCACTGGAGGTATTCAAAACATACTCTATCTTTTCCATTCCATTGAATATGATTATTTCTGAGAGCAAATGACAATTATACCGTTAAATTAAAAACATAGGCATATTCAGAATGTCCATTGTGAAGAAACTCAAATATTTAGCTGTTGCATTCCTGTTCAAAATTTTAGCACCCTGACAATATGAAACAAATTCTTTCTCAACCATGTTGTAGCATCAGTGTATCACTCCCAGATATTTTACCACCACCTGAGAGAATTTCTGGGGAAGTCGGAAGCTCACTCAGTATGTATGATATCCATAGAGATTTCATTTTGGTACCCTTTTCCTGCTTATGTGATCCTGGTGGGTTGAGGGTTACTGAGAAATGTAATTAAGCCTTTCATTACTGCTCCTCACCTGGATCTTTCTAAAGCCAACTTCACAAGTAACCTTTTCGTTCTCTAGAGTAAACAAGCACACAAAATGTTCAATGAGTCACACAGAGTAAAAGAGAAAACGTGTGATAGCCTTCAGCACAGGCCGCAGCAAACAGGGTGATCCATTTATAGGTTGGGACTAATTTCCCTCTAAAATTGGCTGACAGTGGGCTTCACTATGTAGACTTGGTACAAAGAGAGCCCACGTGGAGGTCAATGGAAATGCTGCAAACACAGGAAGCCGAGCTGAAACCATATCTGTTCGTTAAACGAGATTGTTCAGTTACATCAAGTGTCTCATAAAGCCAGCTGATATCTTCAGGAAAGTGTTATCAGCATGAGGCAGCATCAAACATTACAGCTATTCCATCTTCAGATTACATCCCACCAGTTTTCAAAGCTCTGTCTTAAAACTATTGAAGAAGCTATGGGCAGGAGGAGAAGGAGGTGACAGAGGATGAGATGGTTGGATGGCATCACAGACTCGATGGGCATGAGTTTGAGTAAACTCCGGGAGTTGGTGATGGACAGGGAGGCCTGGCATGCTGCTGTTCATGGGGTCCCAAAGAGTCGGACACGACTGAGCGACTGAACTGAACTGAACTGACTGATTGCTTTTAATCTAAAACAAACACGTCACTGCTTTATGAAAATTCAACACCATGTGAAACTTACACATAGTTGGAGAAAGACCACATTTCAATCTATTTGCTTATGCACAAAACAATAAAATATTTATTCCATTACAGTATTACAATATTGTAATTTTTGTAATTTTGTAATTATAATTTGTAATTTGTAATTACAATGTTGTAATTACAATATTGTAATTGTAGTAATACAATACTGTATAATAATATTACAATAAAAACAAACAAAACAATAAAATATTTATTGTTATTTGATGTGCTGATATTCTTTAATACTAATATAGTTTCTTTTATATGCGACATCACCATGAAGTAATTGGATACATGTATTTATATTCATATGTGTATTTCATGATGATTATGTATTTCATGTATAAGCAATGTGTCTGGAGGGCTGAAGACAGTGCCTGGTTATTTTTATTTTATTTTAATTTTTGTATTACATTACATTGTTAATAGCTGATTAACAGTGTTGTGACAGTTTCAGGTGATCAGCAAAGGGGCTCAGCCACAGGTATCCTTGTGTTGATTCTCCCCTAGACTCCTCTCCCATCCAAGTGCCTGATCATTTATAGAGTACCTATTAAAACAGGTTATACGACAAACAGCTGAAATCGTGTGTTACCAGAAAAATACCAAATGTGTACTTTTACCAATAGTGTCTGCTCACCTCCCTTCAGTTTACTAAAACCATTCGTCTTTAATACCTGGCTTAAGAAATTCTCTCTATATTATTTCTCATAGGAGTATTTAGTGCCCTAGAAATACTTGCTAAAATGTGGTCAGATTCCCTAACTGCTTATAGCCACACTAGCTTTATATATTATACAAGGGGTAGGATAAATTTTAATTCTTCCCAACAAGATTAGATGCATTTTCATGAGTTCTGTGATATATGCAATTGAAATAAGGCAATTATTTAATGTACCTAAGGATGTTTGAAGTTCTTATATAAAGCGGGGGACACATTAGGGGAATGTCCACAGGTGACACTAAGAGACTTCTGGAATTCCATAAGGGGAAATTCCTAGAGTCCTGAACGGTGGCCTGCAGATACTTTTATCTTTAATACAACAGTGATTATGAGGCTTGGAGATCTAGATTGACAACATTCATCTTGAGGTCTGCATTTTAATCTCAATGATATTTCCCTTTCTGAAATCACTAGCTTCACCTTTTCAATAAAGAAATAAGGCAGATCACAATTATGCTCTTCTTTTACAAATTAGGTTGAAATATTAGAGCAAAGAGTGTTGAATTGTCTTAGAGTTTAACAGCGAATATTCAGCTATTACAGTATAGGTTTATAAGTAAGATGTTTGTTGCATATGAATGAAAAAATGAATGAATGAACGAATAGGGGCACTATACAAGCCAAACGACTTTGGCCAAATTTGGTGACAGGAAGTGACTCAAACTAAGAGGAAATAGGGAATCTGATTGGCAATTTCTAATTCAGTTTACAACAAAATAAATGTCAAACAAAGCTACAAATCATCTTCATATTCCAGGATGAAACATATAAATCAGAGATGTTTTCCTATCTGTGGTTTTAAACCTAATGTTTAATGAGCTCCAAGTTTAGTCAGGAAGCCAAGAAATTATAAGTGGTGACTTTGTGTGAGTAATTATCTAAGTTCTGAAGCCCTCAGCCATCTTGTTAGCATTATAATTTTACCTACCTCATAGGGACATTTTGAGAATTCTATTTAAAAATGCATGTACTCACTGTTATGTTTAAAATGGATAACCAACAAGGACCTACTGCAGAACACATGGAACACTATTCAGCGTTATATGTCAGCCAGGATGGGAGGGGAGTTTAGGGGAGAATGGATACATGTATATGAGTCCCTTAACTGATCATCTGAAACTATCACACTGTTTGTTAATCAGCTATACCCTGATACAAAATAAAAAGTTTATAAATGCATGTCAAATGGTGCAACTACAATTGATTTAGCAATATCTCAGTTTAGCAATATCTCAGTAAGTTAAACATACTTAGACATATGATTCAAAAATTCTACTCTTAAGAATCTACCCCAAATAATTGGGGTACAAATAAAATACAAATAAAAATACAAATAAAAACTTGTATACAAGTGTTCATAACAGCATTATTCACAATAATCCAAAGAACAGAAGCAAGGCATATGTCCATCAACCAATGAATGAGTAAATGAAATATGACATATATATATACAAATGAATGTTATTAAGGCATAAAAAGAACTGAAGTACTAATACCTGCTATAACATAGAGGAACCTTGAAAACTTGCTAAGTGAAAGAAACTAAGTCACATATTACATGATTTCATATAGGGGAAATATCTGTAATAGGTAACCACTATGCTGATGAAGCTGAAGTTGAATGATTCTGTGAAGATCTACAAGACCTTCTAGAACTAACATCAAAAAAAATTTTAAAAAGATGTCCTTTTCATCATAGGGGACAGAATGCAAAAATAGGAAGTCAAGAAATACCTGGAGTAAAAAGGCAAGTTTGGCCTTAGAAATGAAGGAGAGCAAAGGCTAAGAGGTTTTCCAAGAGAATGCACTGGGCTTAGAGAACAACCTCTTCCAACACCAGAAATCACTCTACACATGGACATCACCAGATGATAAATACCAAAATTAGATTGATTATATTCTTTGCAGACAAAGATGGAGAAGCTCTATACAGTCAGCTAAGGAAAAAAAAAAAAGACCTAGAGCTGACTGTGGCTCAGATCAACAGCAACTTACTGCAAAACTCAGGCTTAAATTGGAGAGTAGGGGAAACCACTAAGTCATTCAGGTACGATCTAAATCAAATCCCATATGATTATACAGTGGAGATGATGAGCAGATTCAAAAGATTAGCTCTGGTAGACAGAATGCCAGAAGAACTATGGACAGAGGTTCATAACATTGTACAGGAAATAGTGACCAAAACCATCCCCAAGAAAAAGAAATGCAAGAAGGCAAAGTGGTTGTCTGAGGAGGCATTACAAATAGCTGAGAAAAGAAGAGCAGTGAAAGGCAAAGGAGAAAGGGAAAGATGTATGATTTGAATGCAGAGTTCCAGGGAATAGCAGGAGAGATAAGAGAGCCTTCTTTAGTGAAAAATGCAAAGAAATAGAGGAAAACAATAGAACAGAAAGACTAGCGATCTCTTAAAAAAAAAATTGAAGATACCAAGAGAACATTTCATGCAAAGATGGGTACAATAAAGGACAGAAAAGGTAAGGACCTAACATAAGCAGAAAATATTAAGGAGACGTGACGAAAGTACACAGAAGAAGTATACAGCAAAGGTCTTAATGACCCAGACGCCACAATGATGTGATTCCTCATGTAGAATCAAACATCCTGAAGTGTGAAGTGGGCCTTAGGAAGTATTACTATCAACAAAGCTAGTGGAGGTGATGGAATTCCAGCTGAGCTGTTTCAAATCCTAAAAGATGATGCTGTTAAAGTGCCACACTCAATATGCCAGCAAACTGGGAAAACTCAGAAGTGGCCACAGGACTGGAAAAGGTCAGTTTTCATTCCAGTCCCAAAGAAAGGCAATGCCAAAGAATGTCAAACTAAAGCACAATTGCACTCATTTCACATGCTAGCAAGTTAATGCTCAAAATACTACAAACCAGGCTTCAATAGTATGTGAGCCGAGAACTTTCAGATGTACAAACTGGATTTAGAAAAGGTGGAAGAACCAGAGATCAAATTGCCCACATGTGTTGGGTGATAGAAAAAGCAAGGGAATTCCAGAAAAACACCTAATTCTGCTTCTTTGACTTCACTAAAGTCTTTGACTGTGTGGATTACAACAAACTTTGGAAAATTCTTAAAGAGATGGGAATACCAGACCACTTTACCTACCTCCTGAGAAACCTGTATGCAGGTCAAGCAGCAACAGTTAGAACCAGACATAGAACTGGTTAAAAATTTGGAAAGGAGTATGTCAAAGCTGTATGTTGTCACCCTCCTTATTTAACTTATATGCAGAGTACATGCAAAATACCATGCTGAATGACCCACAACCTGGAATCAAGATTGCTAGGAGAAATATCAATAACCTCAGACGTGCAGATGATACGACTTTAATGGTAGAAAGCAAAGAGAAACTAAAGAGTCTCTTGAAGCAGGTGAAAGAGGAGAGTGAAAAAACTGGCTTATAACTCAACATTAAAAAAACTAAGATCAAGGCAGCCAGCCAGTCCCATAACTTCAAGGCAAATAGATGGGGAAACAATGGAAACAGTGGCAAAATTTTATTTTCTTGGGCTCCAAAATCACTGCAGACAGATACTGTAGCCACAAAATTAAAAGACACTTGCTCTTTGGAAGAAAAGTTATGACAAACCTAGGGAGCATATTCAAAAGCAGAGAAACCACTTTGCCAACAAAGGTCTGTAGAGTCAAAGCTATTGTTTTTCCAGTAGTCATATATGGATGTGACAGTTGGACCATAAAGAAGGCTGAGCACCAAAGAATTGATGTTTTCAAATTGTGGTGTTGGAGAAGACTCTTGAAAGTCCCTTGGACTGCAAGGAGATCAAATGAGTCAATCCTAAATAAATCAATCCTAAATATTCTTTGGAAGGACTGAAGCTGAAGCTGCAATACTTTGGCCATGTGTTGTAAAGAGCTGACTCCTTGAATAAGACCCCAATGCTGGGAAAGATTGAGGGCTAGAGGAGAAGGGGGCAACAGATGAGATGGTTGGATGGCATCCCTGACACAATGGATATGAGTTTGAGCAAACTCCAGATGATGGTGAAGGCAGGGAAGACTGATGTGTTGCAGTTCATGGGGTCACAAAGAGTCAGACATGACTTAGCAACTGAACAACAACCCATACTAGGTAAATTCATAGAGACAAAAAGCAGATTAAGAGTTGGCAGGGGCTGGGTGAAGAGAGGAGTAAGGACTTGCAGCTAATGGGCATGGAGTTTCCATTTGTGATAATGAAAAATTTTAGGAACTAGTTCATCTTGGTTGTATTCTCACCATTTTGAATGTATTTAGTGCCACTGCATTACATATTCTAGAATGGTTGAAAAGATAAATTTTAAGTTATTTGTACTTTACTACAATTATAAAAAATAACAAGAAAAAAAGTATGTGTTAAAAGTTCTGAGCTCTCAATACTAACCAATTGACACAGTTTTGAACTTGCCATGTTTCTTTGTTATATGCTTCATATGTAAAGATGAAGAATCATTCAAAGGAATACTGGAAAAACACTGTATGCTGGTGAAACCACAATGATGCTATAGCTTTGAATCTTAATTTTATATCAACTAATTAGTCAAACCTGCATTGTGAAGAGTTCAATGTCTAGTAGAGTTTTGTTCAGTTCAGTTCAGTCACTCAGTCATGTCCTACTTTTTGCGACCCCATGGACTATAGCATGCCAGGCTTCCCTGATGATCACCAACTCCCATAACTTGCTCAAACTCATGTCCATGGAGTTGGTGATGCTTCAACCATCTTGTCTTCTGTCGTCCCCTTCTCCTCCCACCTTCAATCTTTCCCAGCATCAGGGTCTTTTCCAATGAGTCAGTTCTTTGCATCAGGTGGCCAAAGTATTGGAGTTTCAGCTTTAGCATCAGTCCTTCCAATGAATATTCAGGACTGATTTCCTTTAGGATGGACTGGCTGGATCTCCTTGCAGTCCAAGGGACTCTCAAGAGTCTTCTCCAGCACCACAGTTCAAAAGCATCAATTCTTGGGCGCTCAGCTTTCTTCACAGTCCAACTCTCACATCCATACATGACCACTGGAAAAACCATAGCCTTGACTAGACAGACCTTTGTTGGCAAAGTAATGTCTCTGCTTTTTAATATGCTGTCTAGGTTGGTCATAACTTTCCTTCCAAGGAGTAAGCATCTTTTAATTTCATGGCTGCAATCACCATCTGTAGTGATTTTGGAACCCCCAAAAATAAAGTCTGACACTGTTTCCCCTGTTTCCCCATCTATTTGCCAAGAAGTGATGGGACCAGATGCCATGATCTTAGTTTTCTGAATGTCGAGCTTTAAGCCAACTGTTTCACTCTCCTCTTTCACTTTCATCAAGAGGCTTTTTAGTTCCTCTTCACTTTCTGCCATAAGGGTGGTGTCATATGCATATCTGAGGTTATTGATATTTCTCCTGGCTACTACATCCCATATTTAAGTGCCAGCCACTCAGTGTTGTTCTTCTGAGAGCTGGTTTATTTGAAGGATACTCTTGCTTTTTATCATGCCTTAATGGAGAAACTTCTCCGCTAGCATCTCAAGGACAACCAGTCCTGGTTTTTACTACTCCGGGGCCATCAATAGAAAAGTCTAACACTGATAAGGATCTACTCACTGATTAGCAGATATTAAAAATTAGATGATTCATTGAGAACTATGGATTCTGTCCTTGTCATTACCAAAGACAATGAATCCTCTCTGAATAAAACAGGCCACAGACTGAGGGTGTTCCTGAACCCCCATCCTCGTCCCCCCTGCTGGCATGCTCCTTCGTGCCTGATGGCTTACCTTGCACACAGCTGTCCCTCAGTAAAGGTTCAAATAATAGACATTTGAACTCTGGGTAGAAAAACCCCCTCTGTGAAAATGTAGTTTCTAATCATATCTCTCATCTTAAAATTACATCCCAATTTCCAGTGTGTAACTAGTACTTAGAGTCAGAAGTGTGGGCAATTCTGTCTTGAAAGAATTCCTTAGATACAGATTTAATAATAATGTGTCACTAATATACATTTCAACCACTACCATATTCCTGAATGTATCTAAACTTTGAAAAAATTCTTGCTCATCTTTACCTTCTGACTGAAACTGTTGACTTGATAAAGACATCCTTTCCTAATAGAGGCTAGGCTAAGCACACTTCAGGTATGCACAGATTAATGGTTAGGGCAATGAATGATCATCCATTATTTCAGAAGTGATGTTCAAGAATGTCTTTTCTAAATCATTTGGCATTAAAAGAAAAGCTAAATATTTCCCAAGACTAGGTTAGAAAATTTTGATTATGCCATATGATTAGTGGATAATTATTCTCTTGCTTTAATTTAATATCATCATTTACTTTAAAAAATCAGGGGTGGGGGGAAGGTGAACAGAGATAAGGAAAAATGCATATGTACATGTCAGTCACTGGAGAAGGGAATGGCAAACCACTTCAGCATTCTTATTTTGAGAAGTCCATGAACAGTATTAAAAGGTATAGATATGGCACTGAAAGATGAACCCAATATGTGTCCAACATGCTACTGGACCAAAGTGGAGAAATAGCTCCAGAAGGAATGAAGAGGCTGACCAAAGCAGAAATGATGCCCAGTATGGATGTATCTGTTTGTGAAAGTAAAATCTGATGATGTAAAGAACAATACTGCATAGGAAATTGGAATGTAAGATCCATGAATCTAGGTAAATTGGAAGTGGCCAAATAGCAGAGGGCAAGAGTGAATATCAACATTTTAGGAATCAGTGAACTAAAACGGATGGGAATGGGTGAATTTAAATCAGATGACCATTATATCTACCACTGTGGGCAAGAACTCTGTAGAAGAAATGGAGTAGCCCCCATAGTCAACTAAAGAGTCCGAAATGCAGTACTTGGGTACAATCTCAAAAATGACAGAATGATCTCTGTTCATTTCCAAGGCAAGCCATTCAGCATCACAATAATACAAGTACATGCCCCAACCAAAAATGCCAAAGAAGTTGAAGATGAACAGTTCTATGATGACTTACAAGACCTTCTTGAGCTAACACCAAAAAAAGATGTCCTTTTCATCATAGGGGGCTGGAATGCAAAAGTAGGAAGTCAAAAGATACCTGGAGTAACAGGCAGGTTTGGCCTTGAAGCACAAAATGAAGTAGGGTGAAGGCTAATAGAGTTTTGCCAAGAGTATGCAATGGTCATAGCAAGCACCCTCCTCCAACCACACAAAAGACAACTCTACACATGGACATCAGCAGATGGTCAATACCGAAATCAGATTGATTATATTCTTTGCAGCTAAATATGGAGAAGTTCTACATAGTCAGCAAAAACAAGACTGGAAACTGACTTTGGCTCAGATCACCAGCAAGCTATTGTAAAACTCAGACTTAAAGAAAGTAGCGAATTTCTCTGGAGCTGTAAATCCATGGCTGATTCATGTCAATGTATGACAAAAACCACTACAATATTGTAAGGTAATTAGCTTCCAACTAATAAAAATAAATGAAAAAATAAATAAATAAATAAAAGAAAGTAGCGAAAATCACTAGACCATTCAGGTATGACCTAAATCAAATCCCTTATGATTTTGCAGTGGAAATGACAAATAGATTCAAGAGATTAGATTTGATTGAGTGTCAGCAGAACCATGGATGAAGGTTCATACCATTGCACAGGAGGCAGTGATCAAAACCATCCCCAAGAAAAAGAAATGCAGAAAGGCAAAACGGTTGTCTGAGGAGGGCTTACAAATAGTTGAGAAAGAGGGGGAAAGGATAAAGGAAAAAAGGGAAAGGATAAAGGAAAGATATATCCATCTGAATGCAGAGTTCCAAAGAATAGCAAGGAAAGGTAAGAAAGCCTTCTTAATTGAATAATGCAAAGAAATAGAGGAAAACAGTAGAATGGAAAAGACTAGAGATCTCTTCAAGAAAATTGGAGATACCAGCACATTGCAGGCAAAGATGGGCACAATAAAGGACAGAAGTGGTACGGACCTAACAGAAGTAGAAGAGATTAACAAGAGGTGGCAAGAATACACAGAAGAGCTATAAAAAATGACCCAGATAACCACAATGGTGTGATCACTGACCTAGAGCCAAACATCCTGTAACATGAAGTCAAGTAGGCCTTAAGAAGCATTACTAAAAATAAAGGTATAGAGGTAACAGAATAGCAGAGCTATTTCACATCCTAAAAGATGATGCTGTGAAAGTGCTGTGCTCAATATGCCAGCAAATTTGGAAAACTCAGCAGTGGCCACAGGACTGGAAAATGTCAGTTTTCATTCCAACCCCAAAGGAAGGCAATGCCAAAGAATATTCAGTCTACCACACAATTCCACTCATTTCACATGCTAGTAAGGTAATGCTCAAAATCTTTTAATCCAGGCTTCCACAGTATGTGAGCTGAGAACTTCCAGATAAACAAGATGGATTTAGAAAAGGCAGAGGAACCAGAGATCAAATTGCCCACATCTGTTGGATCATAGAAAATGCAAGGGAATTCCAGAAAAAACATCTACTTCTGATTCATTGACTATGCCAAAGTCTTTGACTGTGTAGATCACAATAAACTGAGAAATTCTTAAAGAGATAGGAATGCCTGACCACCTTACCTGCCTCCTGAGAAATCTGTATGCAGGTAAAGAAACAACAGTTAGAACTGGATGTAGAACAACAGACTGGTTCAAAATTTGGAAAGGAGTACATCAAGACTGTATATTGTCACCCTGTTTATTTAACTTATATGCAGAGTATATCATGCAAAATGCCAGGCTGGATGACTCACAAGCTGGAATCAAGATTGCCAGGAGAAATATCAATAACCTCAGATATGCAGATGACACCCAAATAATGGCAGAAAGTGAAGAGGAACTAAAGAGCCTCTTGATGTAGGTGAAAGAGGAGAGTGAAAAAGCTGGCTTAAAACTCAACATTCAAAAAACTAAGATCATGGCATCTGGTCCCATCACTTAAAGGCAAGTGGAAGAAGAAAAAATGGAAATAGTGACAGACTTTATTTTCTTGGGCTCCAGAATCACTGTGGATATGACTGCAGCCATGAAGCTAAAAGATTCTTGCTCCTTGGAAGAAAAGCTATGGCAAACCTAGAGACAATATTAAAAAGCAGAGACATCACTTTGCTGACAAAGGTCTGTATAGTCAAAGTTATGGTTTTTCCAGTAGTCATCCACAGATGTGAATTGGATTGTAAAGAAGGATGAGTGCCTAATAATTGATGCTTTCAAACTGTGGTGGTGGAGAAGGCCATTTAGAGTCCCTTGGACAGCAAGGAGATCAAATCAGTCAATCTAAAGCAAATCAGCCCTTAATACTCATTGGAAGGACATTAGCTCAAACTGAAGGTGCAATGCTTTGGCTACCTGATTCAAAGAGCTGACTCGCTGGGAAAGATTGAGGGCAGGAGGAGAAAAGGGATCACAGAGGATGAGATGGTTGGATCCCATCATTGAGTCAATGGACAAGAGTATGAGCAAATTGTGGGAGATGGTGAAGGACAAGGAAGCCTGGTGTGCTGCAGTCCACGGGGTCACAAAGAGTTGGACATGACTGAGCAACTGAACAACATGTCAGTCAAATATTCCTGAATTCCTTGACTTATTTTGGCATATATATTCTGATTTTCATGAAAATAATCAACTGCAGAAGCCATCTTTCGTGTAGCCATCCCTAAAATGCCTCCATAAGAGTAAAGACTTACTGAATTCAAGCTTAAAGAAAATGTATGCTTGACTTAGGCTGGCTCAGGCTGCTGTAACAAAATGTCACATACCGAGTAGTTTACAAGCAACAGAAATGTACTGCTCACAGTTCTGGAGACTGAAAAGTCTGACATCAAGATAGCAACATGGTCGCCTTCTGGAGAGGGCCCTCTTTCTGGTTCATGGCTGATGCCTTCTGTCTGTTTCCTTATATAGTAGCTGGAGCTAAGTGTCTCTCTCGAGCTGCATTTATAAGGCATAAACTTGATTCATGATGGCTCCATCCTCCTGGCGTATTTGTCTCCCCAAAGCCCCATCTACTAACACCATTACACAGGGCGTTAGCACTCCAATACGTGAATTTTAGGGGAACACACTCAAACAACTACACTTACAAAAATTACATAATAGAACTAGAATGAAAACCCAGGACTTAACCAACCAATACTCTTTAATTTCAATAGGTTTAGGTAAGAAATAGCTTTCCTGATTTGGGAAATTTCAAGTATATTGTTTACATGAGTGTATGCATGCATAGGTGTGCACATGTTCGGGGTCTACTATAATGTGGGTGAGGGGGGAAAGGACGTGTGTAAGAGCTATGAATAAGACACAGCTCGGGCCCTCAGAACTCTTTTTTTTTTTTTTTGCCTTAGAAGCAGTTAAAGAAAACATTTTCATTTCTGTAGAAGCAGCTTTGATTAATATTTGCTTAAGCAGTAAAATGCAAAAAGTGTCATCAAGTGAAAAATTCACTTGTCTTCTGGGCAACTCAGTAGTTCCTTTATCCATACCTAATTGACTTCTTTCTAAATTTCCCACTAAAGTAGTTTAAAATTCTCTCTAATCTCAAATGGTATGATCTACCCTGTTTCCTTTCCTACAAGCAGACAACCCCTGCACTGACTTTGTTGAGATTGAGGTCGTCGGATAAGAGCTCCCTCAACCATCTTCCCTTTGTGCCAGAATTGTCTCTCAGTTATCACCCAGGTGTTTCTATAGTTCCTCTTGCCTAGGAAGTGTCCTTTCTGAACTAATTTTTCTCTGTTAGTATAGTCCTGTTCTATTTCTACATTTGCTCCTCCCAACCCTTATGTCTTCTTCTGCCCTGTTCTGAGTTAAGGAGATTAACCTCTTCAGACCACCTCACTCAGCCACTCACACGCTCTGATTTTCAGTTGGGTTTGGACCATGGGAAGCAGTGAAAGCAAATTAAAGAGTGAGAGGAAGAAGGTACCAGACAATTTATTCCCCCACTCCTGTGTCTTTTCTTAACTCCTATGGATAACCTTCTTCCTCTGCTTCAGCTGTCACTTGGACTTGGCTAAATCATTCATCTCCTCCACCCCATGGCCTCTCAGGCCAAGAGGGGGATTTCCTACTGGACACATCCCTGGGTACTTCACCAATCCTACTAGCTCCTTTAATTCTGTTCATGTCTCTGGAGATCCTCCTTCCTTTTAAGTAAACCCTTTTGAATGTACCATCTGAATCCAGGAGGCACTCTGAATGATCCAAGCTTCTTTTATCTTCTCTATGTCCAAGCTGCAACCCTCTTTCTCATTTTATCTGGCTCACAGTTTTACATTTTTTGCTATCATTGACTTGTGAATATGTTCAAATGTTAACAGGACTGGGACACACACTCTCATCCTTCTGACTCTTTCAACCCTATCTTCACTGAGTTGACTAGAAACATTAAAATGTGGTATCTGCTTACCCAACCATTTTAATATAATTACAGCTTATTTCTTACTAATACGTACAAAGATAACAAAAAATAAATGCTCAGCATAACAAACTCATGGAAAACAAACACCCTGCAAGCCACACTCAGATCAAGACATGGAAACAACAGGTTCCCACAAATTTCCTCCAGAGACCTTGCTGATCATACTCTATTCCTTACTTCCCGAATTAATAGCTATCCTGAGTTTTATAGTATTTACTTCCGTTCCTTACTTTAAAGTTTTACTACCTAAATATATCGCAAAAAGGTTAATTTTGTTGTCCTTGAATTTTATATAAATGAAAACATACAGTACTTTTCTTATCTGTATTGACTTCTTACCCTGAATATTGTTTTTAAGATTCATAAATGTTTTATATATATATGTATATATATATAAGCAGTTTATTTTCATTGCTGCTTAGTATTTAATCATACAAATATACTATGATTTATTTTCTAGTTATTGGACATTTTGATTGTTTGTAGTTTTGAATTATACACCATGGACTTTCTAGTATACCTATCCTAGTAAACATATGTGAGTATTTCTATGGATGCAAATGAAACAGGCTGTGTCATATTATACTAAATATATTATATGGCTATACTAAATGTAGCCAATTGTTTTCCAATGTGATTTTAACAGTTTACACTTCCACCAGCAAATTGTGAAAATCTCTGTTGATCTATATCATTGCCAACACTTGCTATTATCACACTATTTAATTTTTGCCATTCCGTTCCTCAATGAGTCACATCTTATTATGATTTTAGTTTGCATTTATTTTTCTGATTATTAGTAATATTGAGCATTTTTGAAGTACTTAAGAATTTTGCACATTTTTCCTTCCTTTTTGCCCTTATTACGTTTTAAGAATTTTTAATATATTCTGAATATGAGATTATATTGATTACATGTGTTGCAGATAACTTTTTTCCTATTTGTACGTTGCACAGTGGAAAGGATTTAAAATTGGTAGCCACCATCCAACTTCCTATTTCTATTTCTTCTTGGTAGATAATTGACACACTTTTTATATCCTTTACTCTTTAAGTAATATCCTTTGATAAACAAGTTCTTAATTTCCTTATAAAACACTAAAACTAGTTTTAGTTACTAAAACTAGTGTGTGGTATCTTGTAAGTGCTTACTAAATATCTGCTACTTAAAAACTTTTTTTTTTTTTTTTAGAAATGCCTCTTCTCTAATTAAGGTGGATTTTTCTCTCAGAGAACTTCCTGAGCTTATGTGTACTATTCATATTTAGGTTTTCTCCTTTGACACTGAGATGGTCAGCATTGGGAAAGAGTGCAAATGAAATGCATGAATATGAATGATTTGTTTTTAAATATGTATTTAGGTACAAAAAAGGGATAAAATTAGACATAGCTTCTGAAATTATACGTGAAATAAGTATACCGTCAGTGTATAGACTACTTTACTCAATCATAGATAACATTAGCTTAAAATATTAAACTAAAGCTACAAAAGTTACATAGTGAATCATCATAGTGAAGTTATTTAAATCAGTAATGTTCAATGTATTACAAAATACCTTTTTTGATGTATCGTTCTAAAATAAGTAAAATTTGTGTAAACAGGACAGTACTAGTATTTATACTTCAAGTGATTTTGTTCTTTCTAAAAAATATGAAAGAAAAGAAATCAAAACTCCAACTCCTCTGAACACCCCCATAAAAATACTAATAATAAACAGCTGATGGGATTTCACTTCACAGTAACTCTTCTCTAAACACTCTGATCCCAGGTAAGAATAACATATATTTCATGGTGCAGTTCTTAGAATAATGATTGAAAGACAGATATGCTGATTAAATGTGTACCACCATAAACAGCCTACATGTTAGAAGCATCCCATTTACCATGTAGATTTAGTACACCTTCAGAAAAGCCCTCAAGAGTTAGAGTGAAAGATCGACATGCTAAGTTGCAGCAGCACAAATAGAAAAAAAAAACAGAGGAGGTAAGGATATAAAAATATTATCCATAATCTACCCAGAAGAAATACAAGTAGGAAGTTTGATGAAGGCCACGAATTTAAAATCCTTTCCACTGTGCAAATAGCAAGACCTTAGAGCCATGTATCTGAAAGCCCACAACTTAAACCTCTCAAGCTATTCCTGGGCTCACCAGGGATGGGAGAAATAACCACTGAGAAAACTGTCAAATTAGAAACCAATTTGTAGAAATTAATGAAACTATTTTGGGATTAAAATCTCCAGGAGGATGCAGGCATGACAAAGTTGGTGGTAACAATTTTCTGGTGCGCATGCTTAAGAATGTGGGTTTTGCTTCCTGACCGCATTCAGGAGACTACCTATGAAGCATAACTACCTATGAAGCCAGTTGCCTGGCTCTTGGAATCACCTAGGACCTTTCCCAGCAACTGGAAGGAAGAAGTAAGTGTAAATGTCCTTTTCACCCACAAATGTACTAATTTTCCACTGCCAGCTTCATTGCCCTCAATTCACTGGCAAGGGCATGTTTGAGCCTTATTTAAATATGTAATGACTTTCTTTGTTATTTATTTCTTAGAGCTTTCAGGTTGGTGAGTAGCATGTGACTAAATGCTTGACGCTTGTCTGAGTTATCCAAACATTCCCAGTCCCTCCTGACCTTGCTTCTTATTCATTCATTCACTCACCAGATCTCTGTTAGACACTGCCAATGTACAGGCATGAAGTTCAATGTAAGGTATGCTGGTGAATCAAATAGACATTCTCCATGGTTTTATAGAATTAAAAGTTCAAGGATAATTATTCCATTCCTGTAGCTTTTCTGTTCTCTCCTCCTACCTAGTAGTGTATTCCATGGCACTTATTATTACTAGGCAAACAAGACATTTTTCAATAAATTGTGTTAAATCAAGGCAATCAAGTGGTCATAAAGGGCACTTGCAGCTCAGAAATTAAAGTTGCTAATGTTTAGGTCCTTCCTTTCCTTTCCTTTTCCCCTTCCTCCCTTCCTTCTGCTACCGTGACTTCAAGAAGACTACCAATGGAATGGTCATCTGCTTTTTATCAGGGATATTAATGTTGTTCTCCATTAGTGTAGAGAACCACGTGCTGATTCTGTTCTCGCAGAGGGAAAACCAAACAGAAGAGAGCATGATTAGAAGTTACTAATTTACTATTAGGGCTCGCCAGGTGGCACTTGTGATAAAGAATCTGCCTGCCAATGCAGGAGACACAAGAGATGTGGGTTTGATCCCTGGGTTGAGAAGGTCCCCTGGAGTAGAAAATGGCAACCCATTCCAGTATTCTTGCCTGGAAAATTCCATGGACAGAGGAGCCTGGTGGGCTACAGTCAATGGGGCTGCAAAGAGTCATATATGACTGAGCACACACGCACACAATTTACTATTAAGAGAAAATATTCTCATTATTGTGCTAGTTGCCACATGTATCTGACAGCAAGAGTCCAAGTACCTATCGTTTATTCTTCCAATGATCCTTAATATGACTTTGGGTTTGTTAATCTCTTTAATATTTATTGATTATATTTTACAACAAATTCATTTTAGTTATGTAAATAACATTCACAAATATGAAAAATGCAGGATACTGATTTTATCAGTGGAATATGTGTGGAATTGTTTTGTCTTTGGAATGAATTTATTGATATGATCTTTGGACTATTAGACATTGTACTTAGTTCTAGAACATTTTTTTTAAATTAAAAATAATTTAATTGGCTGTCTTTTGCTTAAAATCTTTCATGCTAGCCTTCAGCATTATGCAAACCAAGAACTTCCAGATGTCCAAGCTGGGTTTAGAAAAGGAAGAGAAACCAGAGATCAAATTGCCAACATTTGCTAGATCATAAAGAAAGCTAGGGAATTACTGAAAAACACCTACCTCTGTTTCATTGACCACTCCAAAATCTTTGATTGTGTGGATCATAATAAACTGTTGAAAACTCTTAAAGAGATGGCAATACCAGACCATCTTACCTGTCTCCTAAGAAACCTGTATGCAGGTCAAGAAGCAACAGTTAGAACCATGTGTGGAGCAACTGAGAAAGGAGTAGAACAGGGCTTTCTGCTGTCACCCTGTTTGCTTAATCCATATGCTGAGCACCTCCTGAGAAATGCTGGGCTGGATGGGTTACAAGCTGGAATCGAGACAGGCAGGAGAAACATCCACAACCCGATGTGCAGATGATACCACGCTGAAGGCAGAAAGCCAAGAGGAACTAAGGGCCTCTTGATGAGGGTGAAGGAGGAGAGTTAAACAGCTGACTTAAAACTAAATATTAAAAAAAACTAAGATCATAGCATCTGGCCCCTTCTATCTGACTTCATGGCAGATAGCAGGGGAAAGGTGGAAGTAGTGACAGATTTCCTCTTCTTGGGCTCTAAAATCACTGCGGATGGTGACTGCAGCCATGAAATCAGAAGACATTTGCTTCTTGGCCTGAAAGTTATGACAAACATAGGCAGTGTGTTGAAAAGCAGAGACATCACTCTGCGACAAAGGTCCATATAATCAAGGCTATGGTCTTCTTAGTAGTCACGTACAGTTGTGAGAGCTGGACCATAAAGAAGGTGGAGTGTGGAAGAATTGATGCCTTTGAACTGTGGTGCTGGAGAAGACTCCTGAGAGTCCCTGGGACAGCAAAGAGATAAAACTAGTTAATCTTAAGGGAAATCAACTTTGAATACTCATTGGAAGGACTGATGCTGAAGCTGAAACTCCAGTATTTTGGTCATCTGATATAAACAGCTCACTCATTGGAAAAGTCCCTGATGCTGAGAAAGACTAAAGGTAGGAGAAGAGGGCATCAGAGGATGAGATGGCTGGATGACATTACCATTGCAATGGACATGAACTTGTGCAAACTTTAGGAGATGGTAAGGGACAGGGAGGCCTGGTGTGCTGCAGTCCATGGGGTTGCAAAGAGTCAGACATGACTGGGCAAGTGAACAACATCTGAATACAAATAAATATAAAATGAGTTGATATCAATTTATGTTTACTAAGTTATCTGGTTTTGTTTTAAAAATATAGCTCATGTTACACTGAACCAGATGATACAATCTCCAAATGATGATGATTTTAAAAACAAAGATGTGGAAAGGTAATAGAATGCTAAGAAAAACTGTGATACTACACCCACGAACCTGCCCTGTGATTTGTGGGCCATCCCTGCATGAACATCTGTACCCTATGTGGTTGTAGGGTGAAAGATTAGACCTGAAGGTGAGTCAAGTTCAGTTAAGCTTGGAAAAGAAGAGAGTATTCTTTGGAGAGTTTGAGAGTATAAGGTAGTTTATTTACCATGTAAAAGTCCCAGACATGCAGAGAAGAGTAGGAATAAAGGGAAGCAGAGAAATAGAACAAATTAATTTGTAGATGAAGATTTGTGAAAGATTGAGGGATAAGGCAGCTTGTACTTTCACAGAACTGAAAATGACTAGGGTGTGAGGCACGGTGGGACTATCAGTTTTAACTTTTCAAACAGAAGTCTGTCTTATATGAGGCCCTCTAAAAATATTCACTTCATGAATGAATACTGTCAATTCAATTGTAATGTCAATCCAGACAGTAGAAGACCAGAACTTTTGATAGTGGCCCAAATACACTGTAAGATGATATATAAGGCTACAAACGGTGCCTGATACAGAAAGTTTTATATAACTGTGGGCTATTAGTATCATACCTATTTTTATTATCATTACTTGCATGACTAATATTCTTTGGTTGGTTTGGAAAAAAGTAACATTCTTTGGTGGGAAATATGGTCTTTTGAAAGGAGCATGGCTTGATCTTGATGAGTGGCATACAGTTGGAAAGCTTGACTACTTTGGCAATATTAGCAAATGCTAAGAAACCTTACCTATATGGTAAAAACACACTAGATTGCCTCACTTAGGAAAACTAAACTTGATTTTTTCACCTATACAATGACCCCATAAGATACTGGAAGGAGGTAGTTTCTATTCTGTTAATTCTTTCAGTTGCCACTTTGAGAAAAATAATATATATCATCAATTCAAGAAATACAGTACCCTCTTACATTTATGTGTTCAAATAACAGTTCATGATAAGCTCGCAAATATCTATGTATAACTAAAGGTAGTAATTGTCCCTAATTTAGAGATGGGTAAAACGAATCTCAGAGAGGTTAGGGATGCTGAGACTAATACTAAGATCCTTTGCTACCTAGTCTTTTCTTTTATTCTTAGTGAACAATAAGTATTTAAGGAATCTTCTCTAGGGAATTTAATCCCATTTAAGAAATAGGGGTTCCCCCCCCCCACTTTTGCTCTGCTGACTCAGCAAGGTGAAGAGGAAAAGGCCCAAAAGAGGACAACACACTTGATAGAAATTAATTCTTTGACTATCTTAGTCCATTCAGGCTGCTACAACATAAATAGGTTGAGTGGCTTATAAGCAACAAAAAAAATTATTTTTCACAGTTCTGGAGGCTGGGAGGTCCAAGATCAAGGGGCCAGCATATTCAGTATGTGATGACATCACTTCCTGGCTCATGGGTGGTCGTCTTCTTCCTGAGTACTGGCAAGGTGGAAGGGACAAGGGAGCTCTGTCTTGGCCAATGTGTATGGCTTTTATTTTATTTCTATGCTTTATTGCATCAGCAAGGATTTTTAGTTCAACCTTAAAAAGGAGTGGTGAGAGGGAACATCCTTGCCTTGTGCCTGATATCGGTGGGAAAGCTTGGAGTTCTTGCCGTGAAGTTTAGTGTTAGTGGTCGGTTTCTTGTGTGTGTACACTTAGTCACTCAGTCATGTCCAACTCTTTGTGGCCCCATGGACCAGAGCCTCTAAGGCTCCTCTGTTCATGGAATTTTCCAGGCAAGAATACTGGAGCAGGTGGCCATTATCTTCCTCACCCAGGGACTGAACCCACGGCTCTCCCATCTCCTGCATCGGCAGGCAGGTTCTTTACCACTCCACCACCTGGTAAGCCGCAGATTTTGTATAGTCTTTATTAAGTTGCAAAAGTCTTCTTCTATCAGCTTAGGTTTTTTGAGCACTTAACTATATATCAGCCGCTGAGTTCATCACTTTATGTGTGCTGTTTCGCTTCAGTCCGATGATTTTGGTATTATTCTCTAGTTTTATGTTTCGTGTAAGATGTTCAGTCACTTTCCAAGGTATCAGAACTACTAAATTGATCTAACAAGCTAGCAAACAAACCTTCTCCACATCACAGCAGTCACTGTGTCTGCTCTTACCTCATAGTTCTTTATTTTCTGTTTCCTTTCTCTGTGTTCTCTTACTGGAATATTAAAAAATATGATGGCAGAGACATCTCTGCATTTTCTCACTATATAATACCTAGTGTCCAAAATGACGTCTGGTCCACCAACAGTTGCTAAATGAATACATAAATTAGAAAACTGCATCTGAGTGCAGATATTTTGGTGCCTAAGCTCTTAACTGGGCTTCCCTGGCATCCCAGTTGGTAAAGAATCGGCCTGCAGTACAAGAGACCTGGGTTCAGTCCCTGGGTCAGGAAGATCCCCTGAAGAAGGAAATGGCAACCCACTCCAGTATCCTTGCCTGGAAAATCCCATGGACATAAGAGCCTGGTGGGTTGTAGCCCATGAAGTCAAAGAGTTGGGCATGACTTTCACTTTCACTTTTCAAGCTCTTATTAATTATTGTATACCACTTTTGGAACAGAACCACAAAAGAGTCTTACTGAATACCTTCAGTCTATGGACCAAAGTTGATCAGGTGATAGTATTTTCTCTTAAGTGTCTATGGCTAAAGGTATGGGTGAAAGGTGGGTGGGCTCCTGCTGTGAAGCCACCGTCCTGGGTTTGACAATGTAGTGGTGGTGAAGTCGCTAAGTCGCGTCTGACTCTTGCCACCCCATGGACTGTGGCCCGCCAGAGATTACACCCAATGGTTGGTATCATTGATTAAACCAGACTATAAGAACTGAAACAGAGAAGAAAAATCTGAAATAATAAAAAAATTCCTTATGTGTTTACAAACTAGTTTAAACCAAAAAACAAAGAGACTTCTGCCGTTACTCTAAACTTGTCGGCTGCTGTATATCATTATTACTCTTGAGATCTTCCTATTATTTCAAAATTGTGAGCTACATGAAGTTAAAATTAGTAAGGGGATTTGAGTCTCTGGATTTCCCAGCTCGATTTTTTTTTAACCTGAATAATTTGCATGTACACACTCAGAGTTTTGATTCTGTAATTTTATTGCCAGTTATGAAACAGTCAGGTTACAGCACTAAGTTAATAAGTAGAGACCACAAAAGTATTACAACAACAGGGCCTTTGTGGCATTCCAAAGAAATCAAAGGCAAAGGTAATATGTTTGGCTAGACTCAAGTTGTGTGGCTGTTTAGAATAAGTTCATTCTGTACTCCTCGTCTAAGGTCAGTCCAGGAATCTCCCAGTCTGTTCCAGAATGTCACCCGACAATTATAATTATGTTCTACACTGTGCAACTGCTGATTTGTATACATAACTTTGTTTAGAGCTGGTTCAATAGCAAAGAGATTCAAGAAATCATCCTTATTAGTTTTTCAAAGTAATACATGCCCTGAAAGATATATGAGAGAGAAAAAAAAGCATTAATAAAACTGGAAAATATAACTCATTTATGTGTATCCCCAGACAGTTATCCATGGATACTGTTTGAAAAACTTTAAATTTATGCTATTAAAAAAAAAAAAAAAAAACCTCTCTTTCTTCACTCAGTAAGCCAAAGAGGACATCCTTGTTATTTCCCATCATAGTAAATGCCAATTACTAAGGACTTATTTGCCAATAATTTAGTTATATTATTTCTAATCCTCATGACAAACATACAAATAGCAATAATTTTGCCCATTCTTAACAGGAAGCTAATGTATTTGCCCAGAGTCACATTACTAGGTTTAGAAGCCTGCTTTGTCTGACTCTAAGGCATACACTCGACTCTAAAATGTACAGTGAATAGTTTGTGATTACTGAAGTATGCTTTCATAAGGTCTGTTTCTGTATCACCCAGAAAGATCTGCTAACAGGTATCTTTGTATGATGACAAGCTTCATGTCTATCATTTGGGGCTTTTTTCTGAAGAGGAACATGCATTCTCTTTTTATGCTTGTTAAGCTATATTTGTTTAAGCAGAAGACTCTTGAGAGTTTCATGGACTCTCAAGGAGATCAAACCAGTCAATTCTAAAAAAAAAAACACATATCAGCCACTAAAGCTGAAGCTCCAATACTTTGGCCACATGATGTGAAGAACTGACTCATTGGAAAAGACCCTGATGCTAGGAAAGATTGAAGGCAGGAGGAGAAGAGGGTGACAGAGGATGAGATGGCTGGATGGCATCACTGACTCAGTGGGCATAAATTTGATCAAACTCCAGGAGTTGGTGAAGGACAAGGAAGCCTGGCATTCTGCCGTCCTCGGGGTCTCAAAGAGTCAGACACGACCTAGCAACTCAACAATAACAGCAACAAGCTATCGTCTATATCTTTATGTTAATAGTGGCATTAGGAGAGAATGAAGAACTTGAGATCATCTTTCACGAAGAAGTAAAATACAACTATATCCAACAGATTGGAGAGGGATTGTTATGACTCCAGCAGGGCCTTTGCCCCCAGCCCCGGTAACACATTGACTGACCTGGTCGCAGGTGAAGGTTCGCATGCTCAACGAGGACCAGCAGTGAGACAGCTAAGGCACCAGGCATATCCTTTGGCTCCATGGAGCAGCGGAAGGGCATGTCCCTGCTAGTCGGGGCCTTACAAAATGTGCTTCACCGGAGAACGGAATGGCAAGCCACTTTGGCATTCTTGTCTTGAGAACCCCATGAACACAATGGAGGGGGTGTATAGATTATCATGTTGCCAGCACAGCCAATATTTCCCATTCATTCAGGATATTGAATGCTTACTGTGAACAAGATGCTATGCCAAGAATGTTGATGATCTAACATAAGCTATCTTATCAAAAGACCTCCATAACCTTAAAAGTAAAACTTCATGTTTTTAGGTCACTTCAACATTTAACTAAATATCTATTATTTTGCAAAGTACAATGGCTTGGAATAGTAAAGCTTTGTCTTTGGAGCCAGACAGACGTAAGATCCAATCTATCTGTTACTCTTTCTTTTGTAAGGTCAAATGAGATAAACTGTTTAACTGCACTGTCTCCATAAATTCAGCTATAAAACTGAGATCATAAAACTTAACTGGTGTGATCATTAAATGAGATGGCATGTGAAAGGCATGTAATTGATTCTATCGTTATAGTAATTGATACAGAACCTTAAGCAAATTGTAGTTAAACTTTCTGATTTTTTTGGCAAAGAACCATGAGAAACAGAGTTTCTTGGTGGTATTTCAAAGTTACGAAATAAGACAGAGACATCATGGTCTACAGCCTACAACTCCTGATCTCTATGAGCTCAATACTGAGTTGTTGTTGTTGTTTAGCCATGAAGCTGTGTCTGACTCTTTTACGACCCCGTGGACTGGAGGGGATTGCCATTTCCTTCTCCAGAGGATCTTCCCGATCCAGGGATCAAGCCTGCATCTCCTGCATTGGCAGGTGGATTCTTTACCACCAAGCCACCTGGGAAGCCCCTCGGTGGTATGTATTTTGTATTAAACGAAAATCTAATGAAGATAAGTATTCCTTTAACTAGGGTTCGGTTCTGGCTTTTCCCTCCCTCCTCCTTTTCTATCTTCCTCTGTCTCATCCCCCTAGCCTTCCTCTCCTTCCCCATAGCGTTGTTCAGCAAAACCCACTCCAGTATTCTTGCCTGGAGAATTCCACGGACAGAAGAGCCTGGTGGGCTACAGTCCATAGGGTCACAGAGAGTCGGAAACAACTGAGTGACTAACACACAGAATATATCAAGGGAATGCTAGTACTAGGGTGATTTTTTTTTACTTGACAGACTAATGAATGACTCACAGAGAGGTAGCTGGAATTAGCTGGCCTCAAAAGTTGGAAACTTCTGGCTTTTTAATCTGCCTTTTCGATCTTTTATTAACAAAAACACCATTAACCAGAGTGGTAATTCACAGCCACACATTTTCATTTAAAGCTTTCTTCTACTTTACAACCTGGGAATGGCAGTCAGCTGACATTAAAGGAGTCTGGATCATTTGGAAATATCTATGTAACCTTGATCTCTCCTGTCTGAGGGAGATATTATCACTCTATTGTCCCTAAATAAACACTCAATTTCTGAGACAGTTTGACTCTTAGATGTGGAGAGGTCATTGCACTGGGGGAGTAATTCTTTCAGAACTAAAGCTTCTTATCCTCAGACTTCTTACTTCCATCATTAGGAAGCAGAAACTCTGACTCTTCCACAACAGTGTCTATTTGGTGCTGCCATTTCTATAGATGTCATTAAATACATCCTTTCCTTTTTGGATTTCCTTTTAACAATCGTGCTTCATATCTCTTTTCCATTGTAGTTACTCATAGCAAAGATTCAAGCCAGGCTCATCATGTCATAATACATTTTGTTGCAACATGATATGATCAGAAGTGATGTTCCAAAATTCTGAATCAATACGCTGCATCCAGACTTGATTGTTAAAGTTGAATTGAATACAAAGGCTAATTTTTCATCTAAAATGATAATATAAATGGAGGCTCCAATGAATACTAATGTTGCCAGGTCAGAATTTATTTTTCTGTATATAATAATCCCTTTTGACATTTATTTACTTATTTATTTAAGACATATATCAAGGTAAAACTAAAACTCATATTTCAGACATGTGGAGGTCTGTTTATAATCTACTCATTTTAAGAAGAATATGATAGAGACATTAACATAGATTGCATTATAGAGCTAATGATTATCGGGGGCAATTAAGTTAATTTTAATACACTTAGAAATTTTGGAAAAATACATTCCAATGTTTAAAAGAAAAAAATGGAGAGAAAAAGTAGTTTTAAGGAACTTCTATTTATATGAATGGCATACCATCATTACAAACCAAAGATAACTCACTTTAGACCCACCCTAATTCTCACATAGCAAGTGATTTGTCACCCCAAGATCACCCAACTGCAAAATACATTTCTCCATTGTACCTGGAAGCTCTGTGCCATTTTATTTACTACAGAACTATAGAATTATTTCTTATGGAAATTCTTGACTTTGAATTCAATAATACACAGAGTGGGCAAAAAAGCCATAAAAGAATAATTACATTGTTACTAAGTCAAAATAAAAAATAAGTTCTATCTATTGACATAATAGAATGCTGTAATGGAAGTAGCATAGCAAATAGAAAATAGCCTGGATTTGAAAACTTAATTCTACCACTAAGATTTTGGCAACCTGGGAAAAATCTCCTAACCACTCTCAATATCATTTCTCTTATCTTTAAAAATGAGAAAAATCAACAATTACTTCTATCTCAAATATTCTACTATATGCCTTTAAGTTGTTCCATTAGGGAGAGAAAATTCAGTTTATTTCTCAGGACTTGTAGCAAATAAACTGAGGAATTCAGTAACCATCCTTTGACTCTGGCATTCAGGAGTCCCACATCCGCATTCTCTAAATTTAGCCCAGTATATAAGCAGTGGTTGTAAGCATCTGGGAATGATCCTTGGCACTGATTTACATCCTTAGCATGTCACCTGGTTTCATAGTTGTCTTTTTCTTCTTCCTTTATTAGTACCCTCTCTAGTCAAAGATTTGTTTTCTAGAAAAGAGAAATATAAAAGTAGTTAAACGTTGTTTATCTCATTGAGTAGTTCAGTTCAATCACTCAGTCATGTCCGACTCTTTGCAACCCCAAGGACTATGCATGCCAGGCCTCCCTGTCCATTGCCAACTCCCGGGGTTTACTCACTCATGTCCTTTGAGTCGGTGATGCCATCCAGCCATTTCATCCTCTGCCATCCCCTTCTCCTCCTGCCTTAAATCTTTCCCAGCGTCAGGGTCTTTTCATATGAGTCAGTTCTTTTGCATCAGGTGGCCAAAGTTTCAGCTTCAGCATCAGTCCTTCCAATGACTATTCGGGACTGATTTCCTTTAGGACGCACTGGTCAGATCTCATTGGGTAGAGACTTCACTAACTGTGCATGACAAAGAATATGTGTATATATACATATGTGTGTGTGTATCAGTTCAGGAAAATGTCAAAAGAGTAAACTACAACAATTACAAAATGCATTAAAAAATCCCGAGGTGATGTTTGACTATTAGAGTTGCCACATTATTTTATTTATAATGTCCAATTTGCAACAAAGATACAAGACACACAAAGTATCATCCAAGCATAAGATAAAAAGCAGTCAAAGAATCTGTCCATAAACAAACTCAGACATTGGACTTGCTAGACAAATACTCCAAATAAGCCATTTTAGGTGTTATGTTCAAAGACCTGAAGGAAAACATGTCTAAAGGATTATACAAAAGTGTGAAAATTATGTCTCCAAATGAAGAATATCAACAAAAATATAAATATTATTAAGAGAGAGCCAAATAGAATTCTGAATAACAAAACATTTACTAGGGGCATTCAAAATCAACTTTGAACCTCCAGAAGGAAGGATAAGTGAATTTAAAGATAGGTTGATTGCAATTATCCAATCTGAGGAAGCAAAAAATAAAAAAAATTTTAAAAATAAAAGGACCTCAGAGACCTGTACGGTAACATTAATTGTGCCAACATATGCAAATTGGAATTCTTAGAAAAAGAGGAAAGGGAAGGAAAAAAGAATAATAATGGTGAAAATCTTCCCAAATTTGATGAAAAATATTAATCTGCATAACTAAGAAGCTCAACAAACTCCAGCAGGATAATTAGAGTGAAATTGTTGAGAACCAAATCCAAAGAGAATGCTAAAAGCAATGAGAGTAAAGCTAACCATTGTGTACAAGGAAATCTCAACAAGAATAGCAACTGACTTCTCAACAGAAGCCATGGAGAATAAAAGGAAGGAGGATGACACATTCTAAGTATAAAAGAAAAAAAGAAAAACCAAAACTATGAACCAACAATTCTATATTCAGCAAAACTATACTTTAAAAATTGAGATACTAAGACATTCCCAGATAGACAACATTGACAGCATTCATTTCCAACAGACTATCCCTAGAAGAAATGCCAAAAATGGAGGAAGTCATTCAGATTAACTTGAAAGAGTAGAGAATACATCAAATCCACACAATAATGGCACAGAGAACTGGGAGAATATGGAAGTATAAAAGAGCAAACTTTTTGCACTGTTGACATCAAGTTTGCACTGTTGATATTCATCTGAACTAAACTGTTTTAAGATAGTAATTGTAATCTCCAGATAAACTATAATGATAATAGCTCATAAAAATTAGTAAAAGAAAAAACATTTCTGCTTCTAGGAAAATGGAATAAGCACATTTCCCTTATTTCTTTCACTAAACACAACCAAGAGCCCTGGAGACTCTGAAAAGTAAAGAGAAGAAAGATCAGCTAGGGACCTTGGAATCAAAAAAAAAAAAACATGGTAGTGAGTTCTCTGGGTTTTCTTTTTGCCTCGTATATGCAGACTTGTTGAACAAGTTGACAACCTAGAAATGCCAATGGGTACACATTATAAACCTATATGCTGATTTAACTTATATGCAGAGTAGTACATCACATGAAATGCTAGCTGGATAAAGCACAAGCTGGAATCAAGATCACCAGCAGAAATATCAATAACTTCAGATAAGCAGGTGAAACCACCCTTATGGCAGAAAGCAAAGAGGATAAAGAACCTCTTGATGAAAGTGAAAGAGGAGAGTGAAAAAGTTGGCTTAAAACTCAACATTCAAAAACTAAGATCATGGGATCCAGTCCCATCACTTCATGGCAAATAGATGGGGAAACAGTGGAAACAATGACAGACTTTATTTTCTTGGGCTCCAAAACCACTACATATGGTAACTGCAGCCATGAAATTAAAAGACACTTACTACTTGGAAGAAAAGCTATGACAAACCTAGACAGCATATCAAAAAGCAGAGACATTACTTTGCTGACAAATGTCCACCTAGTCAAAGCTATGGTTTTTCCAGTAGTCTTGTATGGATGTGAAAGTTGGACCATAAAGAAAGCTGAGCACTGAAGAACTGATGCTTTTGAATTGTGGTGTTGGAGAAGATTCTTGAGAGTCCCTTGGACTGCAAGGAAACCAAACAAGTCAATCTTAAAGGAAATCAGTCCTGATTATCCATTGGAAGGATTGATGTTAAAGCTGAAACTCCAATACTTTGGCCATCTGATGTGAAGAACTGACTCCTTAGAAAAGACCCTGATGCTGGGAAAGATTGAAAGCAGGAGGAGAAGGGGTCAGCAGAGAATGAGATGACTGGATGGCATCACTAACTCGATGGACCTGAGTTTGGGCACATTCCAGGAGTTGGTGATGGACAGGGAAGCCTGGAATGCTGCAATTCAGGGAATCGCAAAGAACTGGACTCGACTGAGTGACAGAACTGAACTAACACATTATAGAAAACAATAACAACAGCCTGGTCTCTCTAGCCACAGAAAAGGGACACCTATCAAGACAGAAAACTTATCAACAATATCTGCTTTACTGCAGTCACAGAAAAAAAAAAAAAATCCTGCAGAAAAATCTATGACCACATTTCCTTCTGTATCAGAAAAAAGATGAGTATGGCACTTAGACTTCCACCTAAAGCAAGAATGTGCTTTAGTACCCCTGCTGAGATAGTATCAAAGGCCAAGTAAGAGTAAGGACTTCCAAGGACTTCCATTCCCACTGGAGGGCAATGAAGTCCATCACCAGAGGTGTTAGTGGAGATTGATCTTTCACATCTACTCAGACTTAACAAAGTCGCCTACCTACTTCGCAGTGGAGTGGTGTCCAGAAAGCCTTGTGGGGATGATATCTTTGACCCAATAGTAATAAGGCCACCCCCACCACACTGTCAGTGGCAATCACATGGGGAGATCCAGCAATAATATCTCACTCCCCTTGAGGGTCACTGGAGGCTGAGTAGAGAATCTAGGCTCCTGTCTCTACCTGGCAATAATGAAACAGGCTTTCTTCTTCCACTGCATGAGAGGTGTCATAGAAAGGCAGCTAGCACAGAAGTTTTAAATAAGATCCAGAGTTTCATACATATTATGAACATGTCCTGGTTTAAATAGAACTTTGCTCATGATCAAGAACCATGAAAATTTCAAGATGAGATTAAGATGGCAAAGTAGAAGTCTATGTGCTCATCTTCTCTTGCCAGAGCACCAAAATCACAACTAGCTGTTAAATGACCATCGACCGGAAGCCACCAAAAAAAGATACCCCACATCCAAGGACAAATGAGAAGCCACAACAAAACGGTAGGAGGGGAACAATTACTATAAAATCAAATCCTACACCTGCTAGGTGGGCAACTTAAAAACTGGAAAATAATAAGACAAAAGAAGTTCTCAAACTGTTGTGAAGGTTCTAGACCCCACAGCCTGGAGATCTGGCCAAGGGACTGGGAATCCCCAGGGGACCTAACTGTAAAGGCCAGCAGAATTTGATTACAGAGTTCTCATAGGACTGGGGGAAACAGAGACTCTTGGAGGGGACAAACAAAATCTTGTGCACCCCAGGACCCAGGGAAAAGGAGCCGTCACCCCACAGGAGACCGAGCCAGAACTACCTGTGAGTGTCTGAGGGTCTCCTGCAGAGGCATGAGTCAGCAGTGGCCTGCCGCGGGGACGGGGTCACTGGCAGTAGCAGTTCTGGGAGATCTGTCTTGGCATAAGTCCTCTTGGAGGCCACCAATAGCCCTACTATAGAAGCCTATAGACTTCAGTACTGGGTTGCCTCAGACCAAACAACTAACAGGGAGGGAGCACAGCTCCCCACATCCCATCAGCAGAAAATTGAATTGAAGTTTTACTGAGCACAGTCCTGCCCACCAGAGCAAGACCCAGTTTCCCCCAGAGACAGTTCCTTGTATCAGAAAGCTTGCACAAGCCTCTTATCCTCATCCACTAGAAGGCAGACAGAAAAAATAAGAACTGTAATCTCACCAGCCTCCAGAATTAATACCATAATCACAGAAAGCTACCCAAAAACATGGCCCCCAAAGATCCATGCACCCCAGTGTTCATTGCAGCACTGTTTACAATAACCTGGACACAACCTGCATGACCACGGACAGAGGAATGGATAGAGAAGATGTGGTCCATATATTCAATGGAATATTACTCAGCCTTTAAACAGAATGAAATAAGGTCATTTGCAGGAACATGGATGGATCTAGAGAGTGCCATAATGAGTGAAGTAAGTCAGACAGTGAAGGTGAAATACGTGATATCCCTTATATCTGAAATCTAAAAAGAAATACAAGTAAACTTATTTACAAAACAGAAAGAGACTCACATTCTTAGAAAATGAACTCATGATTGTTAGGGGGAAGGAACAGTTAAGGACTTTGGGAAGGTCATGGACACGCTGCTACATTTAAAATGGACAACCAACAAAAACCTATTGTATAGCAACATGGAACTGCTCAATGTTATGTGCCAGCCTGGATGGGGGAGGGTTTGGGGGAGAATGGATTCAAGTATATGTATGGCTGAGTGCCTTTCTTGTTCACCTGAAACTATCACAATCTTGTTAATCAGCAATATCCCCAATACAAAATGTTTTTGATGTTAAAAAAACAATAAAAATAAAATTTAAAAAAAGAAAAGAAAGGGGAAGTACCTATTAAAAATAAAAAAAATATGAAAATCTCAAACTTAATGTAAAAAAGATAATCACCAGATGCCAACCCCAAGAAAAAGGAGATGTTAGAATTATATTACAAGAATTTTAAAGCAGCCATGATATAAATACCTCCACAGACAATTGCAAACATTCTTGAAACAAATTAAAAATTAGAATGCCTCAAGAAAAGAATACAAAGTACCAGTAAAGAAAGAAAAGATATAAATAACCAAGTGGATATTTCACAAAAGAAAAATACAATAACCATAATTTTAAAACATAGTTGATATGATCAATGGCAAATGGAGACCAGAGAAAAAATCAGGAACTGGAGAATGAACAACAAAAATTACTCAGCCTGAAAAACAGAAGGAAAATAAATTAACCTAACAAACAACCAAAGCAAAAAAAAAAAAAAAAACCAACAGTTAACAGAGCCTCTGAGATATGTTGAGACTATAACAAAAGATCTAATATTCATATCATTGGAGTTCTGGAAGTAGAGGAGAAAGAAGACAGGGCTAAAAAAATAAAGTACTCAAAAAAGTAAAGGCTGATACTGTCTCAATTTTGGCAAATAATAAAATAAAAAACAAACATACAGGTACAAGAAACTGAACAATCCCAAACAGGATAGGCCCAAAGAACTGCATGCTAAGATACATCTTAATTAAACTTCTAAAATTTTATTTAAAAACTTTGAAAGCAGCCAGTGAAAAAGGATGCCTTACTTACAGGGAAAAAAACAATAAGAATGACAACAGAACCCTTAGCAGAAATCCTGAAGGCCAAGAAAAGGTGGCACAACATCTTTTAAGCCCTGAAAGAAAAACAAACAAACAGAAATATCCTTCAGAAATGAAGGGGGAATCAAAGCATTCTCAGATGAAGGAAAACTAATAGAATCTGTCACCGGCTAACTTACCTTAAAGGCATGGCCAAAGGACGTCCTTCACACAGAAAAGAAACAGGAGAAGAAACTTGAGACTAGGAAGGAAGAGGCAACATGCAAGGAAAAATATGGGTAAGTAAGTAGGCTTTCCTGTTGAATTTTTTAAATTATGTTTGGCAGTCGTGCAAAAATTATAGTATTATTGAACTTATAAATATATGTAAAGGAATATCTAAGACGCCTATATTATAAACATGGGAGGATAAAAAGACATAAAGGGGAGGTAAGATTTCTGTAACTCACTTAAATTAATATATACAAAAAGATATCACTAAAAATCTATATAAAACTATATACTCAAACATTACAGACAGATCAAAATGGAATTCTGAAACATATTCAAGTAAAATACAGGAAGGCAGGGGGAGATGAAAAAATGGGAAGAACAAATGATAAATATAAAATAAAATTCTTACAGTATTTGAAACAAATACAGGAAATTTACTTTCATGTGGAAATTAAGCAACACACTCTGAAACAACCAATTATATAAATTAGATGATATTGAAAAAATTCTAGAAAAACATAAACTACCAAAAGTGACTCATGAAGAAATAGAAAATCTGAATAGATCAATAATAAGTAGAGATTGACTCAGTCATTTAAATTTTCCCACAAAGAGAAGCCCAGGCCCTGATGGCTTTCTGATGAATCCTACCAAACGTTTAAAGAAAGCAACACCAATTTTTTCACAAACTCTTCCAAAATAAAAGTGCACAAAACACATTTCAACTCATTCTGACTCCAATATTACTCTGATATCAAAGGAGACCAAAGCATTACAGAAAACTACAGACTTAATCTAACAGCTATTTAAAATGAAATCACAACACTATGGAATAGAATGGAACTTTCGCAATGTGATAACAGACTACCTACAAAAAAAGGCCACAGCTAGTGTCACACTTACTGGTGAGAAACTGAATGTTTTCCCTGCAATACCAGGAACAAGACAAGGATTTCTACCCTCATCACTTCTATTTAGCATTATTCTAGAGCTTCTTCTTCTTTGGGATCCCAAGAGTCAGACATGACTAAGTAACTGAAAATAAGAGCTGCTAACCAAGTCAATGAATCAAGGAAAAGAAATGAAAGAATATAGGTTTGAAAGGAAGAATTTAAACCCTACGTATATATCCCAGAGAGCTGAAAACATATGTCCACACAAAAGCGTGAACACCGATGTTCATAGCAGAATTATTCAAATTAATCGAAATGTGGAAACAACCCAAATGGCCCTTCAGGTGATACAGAAACATATTAAATGTGATATATCCATACAACATAATATGATTCAGCTACAAAAAGCAATAAGGTACATGGATGAATCTTGGAAAAAAAAAAAAAAGCATGCTAAGTGAAAAAACTCTGCCACAAAGGACCAGTCCATACTGACAGATAGAGTTTATTAGTTCTTAGGGACAGGGACACGTGTAAGTGGAATGCCTGCTAATGGGTATCTTTTTGAGGTGATGAAATGGCTAATGGGTGTCTCTTTTGGATTTTTTTCAAGGTGATAAAAATGCTTCAAAATTTGATATTAGTGGTGATTGTACAACTTTATGAATATACTTTAAAATATCAAAGTATATTTCATATAAACTTTATATATCCTGTACTTTTAAAAGGATGAACTTCATAATTATATCTCAATTAAGTTATCATTTTAAAAAATGCCTAGGCACAAATAACATCCTCCCCAGTCATGGTGGTTCTTCATAAAACCACTTTACATGCACCTTCTCAGTATAGATCACCTAGGAAATGCAGTGGATCAGAAACATGAGCACAAATAGAGACAGTGTTTAATAAAACAGCCAGTTTTTAAAGATGAGATAGTAATAAACTACAAGTTCCACCCATGCTTCCTACTAGTACAAACATTTATTATTTGGCCAGCAATGTCAAGAGAATGACAGGAGCAGTATTCTCAATAAACTTGTTAACTGATTCTGATGAATTTTAGTTAAATATACTCCTGCACATAGCTAGTTTTATTTTCCTGCTTTGTGAGTAATTATAACTCAAGTAGTAATGCTTCTAACTAGTAGAACTCATATTTCCATCAATGTCTCTCTGATTCCATTTATTGATCCCTCACTATAATTCCATTGTTTCTTAACTCATGCTAATAGCTTACATTCAAAATTAGCTTTTGTTTGTTGTATATTTTATCAGAAGGTTAGTTGTGGTTTATTTAGGAGAAAATGTAAAACGCAAAGCCTCAAAACTCTATTACTATAATCCTAAACACTCTTATTACTGCAATACTCTGTTTCTATTGCTTTTAAAACGTAAGCACTCTAAATCTTGGGAGAAAGAGAAACAATTTACTTCCAGCTTAAGCAAAAAAAAAAGCAACAACTATTTTCTTTTCTTACATAAAAGAAGTCCATGGCTTGTATAGTGACCCCACAATGTATACTTATAGTTCTCATCATCCCATTCCTTCGCTCAGTCACAATTTTACACACACTCATAGGTAGCTGAGATGGTAAAGAGCCTGCCTACAATGCAGGAAACCCAGCTTCCATCCCTTGGTTGGGAAGATCCCCTGGAGAAAAAATGGCAACCCACTCCAGTATTCTTGTCTGGAGAATCCCATGGAGAGAGGGTCCTGGCAGGCAACAGTCCATAAGGTCACAAAGAGTCAGACACAACTGTGCAAGTTAGGACTCAGCACATAATTCTAAGAATAAAAATCATTTAAGAGCAAATCATATTGAAACAATTGTCATCCTTGATAAACACTGAAATAATTGTCCTCATTAACTATGCATGAGATAAATATTATTACTTCTTAAAAATTAATTTTTAAATGAAAATATATCTACCCAAGTACATAAATCAAACAATATTAATATGTTTATTACACTAATAGTAAGAAAAATCCTGATATTAAAAAAATTGTTCTCTGGCTTGTCCCTCCTTATTTACCAGATATTACTCAGGGGCAACCACTTTCAAGTCTTTAGCTATTTCTTCTGATATTTATATGCATTTTTCTAAATAGAAAAACTTTACAGTACTTTTTAATTTAATCATTCTCCCAATATCTATTGCCTTCCCCTTATGGTAATTGGAAGATATCTTGCATTCTATTTCTTCCAATCTCACTTTTTCATTCCCTCAAAACAGTTGTATCACCTAGAATTTTTTTTTATTAAAGCAATACCGACAATTTGCATTATTAAGACAATGTATAATCTATATCACTCTATATATCTTCCTTCTTGTTCAGCTTTTTTTTGTTTCTGCTATAGCTGTTCATTTTTTCATTGGCTTAGTTTTCTATGTAAGCCTTACATTTATTCCATGTTGCTGTGAATTTGTCAAATACCTATCAATATTTTTCTCCTAATATTCAAACACATTGAATAATCTATCATTTGCATGTGTTTCTGGAGCGTTCTCCCTTCCTCACTCAGCCTTCTGTTCTGATGTGCAGAGGTTGTTCCCTGGACAAAGAACAGAGGCTTTCCAGGAGTTCCCTCTTGCTAATGTTCTCTATAGGATTCCTTTTTTCTGAACCCTTGGCCTTACTTTCTTTCTTATTTCATCCCTCATTTTACTGAATGAAGAACATCTTCTTGTTTGAGTTGTTGTTGTTGTTATTACTATTATTGAATGTCTAAAAATCTTTTTATTTTTACCCTTATACTTGATTTGTTGTGGGGGGTGGGGTGCGGGCTAGGTATAGAATACTACATTAAAAAAATACTGTGGTTTTTCCCACCCCACTCAGGAGTTTGAGGGCATTTGCTTCTAGTATCCAGAGTTGTTGATTCAAAGTATGATGGAATTTTGAATCCCATATTTTGCTAATTGAATTATCCTTCACTTTGGAAGCTGTAGTGACTTCTCTTTAACCTGGTTTTCATCTTGACTTGGGGATCATCTTTTTCATTCATTTTCCTGGGACAATCAAGGTATCCTTTCTGTCTTAAGATGATACACTTTCCTTGATATATTCTATTCATAATTTTGTCCCTTCTTTTTCTTCTGTCTTTTTTTCTGGACTTTTACCTACTCTTAGTTAGATATTATTAGAATACTCAATTTTATCTCCTCTGACTTATTTTCCATCTCTGTTCTTGTGTTTCCCTTTGAGTCATTACCTTGACTTATCTTCCCTGATTTTAATGCTTTATCCTCAAACCATCCTGTTTCTGTATTTATTCCAAATTGTCTCTAGTTCTGTATAAAAGGTCAGCATTCTCTAGAGAACAGAGCCGATAGTCTGTATATTGTATGACAGAGGGGTTTATTTTAAAGAATTGGCTTACACAATGGGGGGTGGACTTTAAACCTGAGATTCACAAAGCAGACAGCTTGCAGGATGGCAGTTCTAACAGGAATGGGGAGCCTTTTGCAAAGTGACCAACAAGGGATTAATCTCCAAAATATACAAACAGCTCATGCAGTTCAGTATCAAAGAAAACTACTCAATCAAAAACTAGGTAGAAGATCTAAATAGGCATTTCTCCAAAGAATATATACAGATGGCCAAAGGCACAAGAAAAGATGCTCAATTTCTAATTATTAGAGAAATACAAATTAAAACTGGGATGAGGTATTCAGTGGTCAGAATGGCCATCATCAAAATGTCTCACAAATAATAAATGCTGGAGAGGGTGTGGAGAAAAAGAAACTCTCCAACACTGTTGGTGGGAATGTAAATGTTGCAAACACTATACAGAACAGTATGGAGGATCCTTAAGAAACTAAAAATGTAGAGATACCATATGATCCTGTCATCCCACTCCTGGACAGGTATCTGGAGAAAAGCATAATTCGAAAAATACATGCACCCCAATGCTCATTGCAGAACGATATACAAGAGCCAAGACATGGAAGCAACCTAAGTGTCCACTTATAGATGAATGGATAAAGAAGACGTGGTACATTCATACAATGGAAAGCTACTCAGCCATAAAAAGGACAGTCTACCATTTGCAGCAACATGCATAGACCTAGAGATTATCATACTAAGTGAAATAAGCCGTACGGAACAGGACAAATGTCATAGGATAGCATTCATATGTGGAACTTAAAAACTAAAAAGATGCAAGTGAACTTATATGGAAAACAAAAACCCACAGGCACAGAAAACAAATATATGGTTACTGAAGGGGAAAGGTGGGGGAGAGGTAAATTTGGAGTTTGATGTTAACACATACATGCTACTATATGTGAAATAACTAACCAAGAAGGACCTACGGAATGGCGCAGAGAATTATACTCAATGTATTACAATAATGTACAAGGGGAAAGAATATGAAAATATATACATATGGGTGTAACTGAATCACTTTGCTGTATATCTGAAACTAACACAACATTGTTAATCAACTATACTACGATACAAAAAAGAAGAAAATGAGAATTCTGTGAGGATAAAGCCTTCAATACCACTAATAATCTTTGTTTCAGCTTTGCACATATTACTTCTGAGCTAAGAAGATGAAGAATGATATTAATCTTACCAGAAATTCTACCTAAGTTAAGACTGTGTCATAACAAACAGTCATCCTGAAAACCAACATTTCTTCTTCAGTGATGCTGATTTTCTGTATTATTCCATTTGCAATGCCTCTTTTTAGAAACCTTTCAGTATATATTATAAACTACTTTAATCTCATTAAAGCCATATCTTTAAATTTTTCCTCACAAATATTATTTTCTGGTTTAATCACCACATAATCACAAATCATTTGCTCATCACCAACTCTCCATTAGATTTGAATCCAAGTTGACATTCAGTCTTTCAAAAAATAAATTTATAAAATCTTCTCAATAAAGGAGAGTTTGCTTATCTTGAAAATTATTTTGAGAGAAAATACTCATTTGAACCTCTCAATATGGAAAGTCATTGGAAAAGGACTCATTTTCAGATAGTTAAACATTGAAACATATAAAATAAGTTCTTCAAGTAAATAATGATATCACCAGAATATTAAATATATATATATTATTCTTACAAGCCTAAAGGATGCTGATTGGGAGGGTTAAATGTGGTTTTAGTATTTGAAACAAATATTAAATACATATGACAGGAATAATGCAGTTGCAATTCTCCCACTTGGTTCCTTATTGGACACTCTCCCAGACTTTCCAGGAGCTGAGATTTTTTTTATTTACTCCTGCTTATAGTTTTGGCATGGATAGTTGAGAGATGTTTTATCTCAGAACTTTTAATTCTATAACACACTGCTTGTTTCTTGAAAGGATGGCGTAACAAAATGTGAGGTGGGATTATTTTAGTCTTAGTTTGGTTAAATTCTGAAGTCAGAATTTCTGCTTCCTCTTGCAATAAGACTACTTTTGCACCGCTTAGAAGGAGATGACAGAACATCAGTTCTTGACTTTTGGCTCCCCCCTCCTTCAGAGTTTAAAGTATAGAAGCAACAACCCTGTAGGGTAGATTTGTCCATAGAAAATTATCTATGGGCTATGAGTTCCATCCTACTCTCTGTAGAGGATGGTTAGGACATTTGAACCTCATTTTAAGCCTAGAAATGCTGCTCCAGGAGACCGCTTATGCGTGACGCAGTCTATCTCGCTAGCCCCTACCTTGTAGAACTTGGGAGAAGGAAAAACATAGAAAAGCATATAAACAGTGAAGAAAAGAAGAAAGCCAAAGAAAGACAACCCTGCCATCACGTCGCTAACCCAATGTCCAGATACCCTCTCCCCGACTCTACTCCACACACACTCACTCTTACGGGCAAGTCAAGCACGGCCCCACCTCAGAGCTTTTGCCTTGAGAGCCTTGTCTTCCTCTAAATATATACAGGTCTAATCCTCTCTTTTCCTCCTCTTGGCGGAGGCAATATCACCTCTTTTAGACCAGTACGAACCATCCTACTGAATCTTGTAATCTGCTCCACACTCTACAACTCTGATTCCTCTTGCCTGGAGATGTTTTGTTTTCTCCATAGCTTTTATCACTTTCCAATGGTTACTTATTACGTTCATTATTTATTGTTTCACCCTTTCACTAGAATGTGAAGTCCATTGGGCTGTTAGGAAACTGTTGACTGAAACTGCCCAGCCTGGTCAGGCCTGCTAATAACCACTTGCATAGAGTTGTTTCATAAAAGTGGGTATCGATGAGGAACACAGTGCTTCCACCAAAACTAAGAATAATTTGGGAGGATCCAAAAGGAGATACCAGCCCCATAATATGTCCTGCCAACCTTCCTGAAACCCTCAGTCAAAAATCCATCTTGGCTGAGATGTGTACGCCGCCAGGAGGGACCCTGAGTCAGACCAAATATGGCAATATGGTTGGCCAGAGGAAACCCAGAAACAAACCCCGTTACCATAAAACCAGAGACTGCGGGTCATGTTGGGGAGCAGCTTACCTGGGTCCGCTCACCCTGCTGCTCCCCTTACAGGTGCCCCCTCCCCAAAAAGCCTTGCTGAGTCAGGGTGTGTGTCTCCTCGGACAGGTCCTTTTCCAGTGTCCGGCAAGAGCCCGCCCTCGGGCCCTGGAAAGGGTTTCCCTCCTGGTAATAAGGTCATGGATTTTACCATGCCTCTCTACCCTAAGGTTCCAAAAGATTACCTGGTACACTTAGAGGTAAGTACCATATATTGGGTAAATTAATTACTGAATATGAACTTATATCTGGGAGAAGGCAATGGCACCCCACTCCAGTACTCTTGCCTGGAAAATTCCATGGATGGAGGAGCCTGGTAGGCTGCAGTCCATGAGATCGCTAGGAGGCTGACACGACTGAGCAACTTCACTTTCACTTTTCACTTTCATGCATTGGAGAAGGATATGGCACCCCACTCCAGTGTTCTTGCCTGGAGAATCCCAGAGACGGGGGAGCCTGGTGGGCTGCCGTCTATGGGGTCGCACAGGGTCGGACACGACTGAAGCGACTTAGCAGCAGCAGCAACTTATATCCCCTACAGGAATTATCACAAATACTTTGATTTCCTGGCACCTTACTTTTAGTCCTTTGTTTTGCTTTACTTGCTGGATTTCCAGTAATATTCTTGAAAGGGTTCATTCTGAGGTTTCTAACTTTAGCCTGTCAGGCCTGTTTGGGTTTCTGCTGTGAAGTCCCTTGATTTTGTTCATCTCAAAAGTCAAGTGACATGAAAAAGGTCTTAATTTTCCCTTCACTTAATACTGACAACATATTTTAGATTTATAATTTATATCCACTGCTTTAGAGAGACGTGTAATTTCAACAACAAAAATTACTAGTTTTCATCACAATAAATTTTGGTATATGAGTAAATTCTAGTATTTACTAGGTCAGCTCTTTCTAAAATTTTACAGATTTCTGATTTCACTTTATAATTAAAATATAGGCATGAACCAACATTTACATGTTATATATGGTAGCTGATTTTGCATAAAACTTAGAAATATATGTATCTGAGATTGGAATAAAATAAATTTAAAATTGTCTATGGCAAACTGTCTATGGTAAAACTCATAATCTTTGATCCTACAATGAAAGATTTACAGAGAAACTTATCTATTCAAGACTATTCCCATGTGCATTCATTTAGTGAAACTTTACTTGCAAGAATCTGTAAAAATGCTAATAAACCACATTTCTCACTAGCTTAGGCCTAGCTTTTTATTTGTTTCTGGCTTTGAGATAACTTTGAATAGGCAATATAGTGTCACCATGGGTAATAAATGATGCATGCATGAAATAGTGACCTTAAAACAGCACATTTCTCTTAAAGGAATCAATTTGCACACCATTGCTGCTTAAATCTTACGAGCAATTATGTATCATGTCTTTCCTATTCAAACGATAGAAAATCTATTTTAATCAACATTAATTTCCATGAAATTGTAATTTTGCTAGTGTCCATTAACAACGATAAAGCGGATATGGGAAATAGCTTTAAGAAAATAAAGAATTTAAGAAAAAACACAGCAAAACATGTAGGAAAAATTCACTTTTGCTTCAAAAGTTAAGTGTTTCAGAAAAGTACAGGACATCTCAGTAATGTGCCTAAGGAATAATATTACTAGCAATCCTAGAATATTCTCCAAATGTAGGTATGTTCAGAACATACTTTTGCAAATTAGAAGAACTTCACTTTCCCAGACAGAGCATATTGATATAATTAGTAACCAGCCATGTAGGAAAGCAGTCCCAGCTTCATTGGCACCAGGGACTGGTCTCCTGGAAGACAATTTTTCCACAGACAGGGGTTTGGGGAATGGTTTCAGGATGATTCAAGTGCATTATATTTATTGTGCACTTTATTTCTATTATTATTATATTAACTCTGCCTCAGATCGTCAGGCATTAAATCCTGGAAGTTGGGGACCCCTGGTGTAGGATATTTTTGTTTCCTTCCTTTAAATGTTTTCTTTCTTCCACTTTTAATCTTACAGAATCAGAGTTTGATGTTGTCATTGCTGTTAACTGAGTTGCTTGTTTAAGTCCTAGTAGTCCAGTAACTCCTGGTGGCAAATGCAGTAGAGGTGAATAAAATGTAGATATTTAGGTTTACACTCTCATTTTGCCATTCCTCTTTGAATATTCACAACTTCCTTGTCAAAACAAAATAAAAACAAAACCACTTTACCTCTAATGAACCCAACTATCCAACTTCCTTTCTTCTGCATTCATTCAGTATATTATAGAAGGGGTTCAATCACAAAATCAGGCAGACTAGTATTGCTGTAAATTTATTCCCTCAAACTCAAATGAGTACTTACCACCACCTGAAAATCTCACCATGGTCCTATAAGTTTACCCTCCTATTGCGTTTACTTCATACATTTAATGATTTCCCTTTATTCCTCACCTCACCGCCACCATCCCTGCATCCTTCAGTTGTTGATTTTGCTTTGTACATCATGTAGGAAGATGTTATTGAACAAGAAGGGACTCATCTTCCTCCCAGCTGGACGGGCTGTCTGTCAAAGGGACATGAAAAGATGCTCAGCATCGCTGATTATTAGAGAAAAGCAAATGAGGTTATCACTTCACACTGGTCAGAATGGCCATCATCAAAAACGCTACAAACAATAAATGCTGGAGATGGTGTAGAAAAAAAACCCTCCTACATTGTTGGTGAAAATATAAATTGGGGCAGACACTATAGAAAACATTATGGAGGTTTCTCAAAGAAACTAAAAATAGAATTGTCATATGATACGGCAGTCCTATGCCTGGGCATATACCCACACAAACTATAAAAAGATACACACACCCCTATATTCATAGCAGTGCTATTTACAATAACCGAGACATAGAAGCAACATAAATGTTCATCAACAGATGGATAAAGAAGATATGGTATATATACATAAAGGGATAGTAGCTATAAAATTGAAATAATGCCATTTGTAGCAACATGGATGGACCTAGAGATTACCATACTAAGTGAAGTAAGCCGGAAATAGAGAGACAGAACCTGTAAGTGAAGTAAGCCGGAACCTGAATATGACACAGATGAGTATATCTATGAAACAAAAGCAGACTCACAGAGGACAGGTGTGTGGTTGCGAAGTGGGAGGGCAGGTGGGAAGGATCTGGAGTTTGGGATTGGCAGCTGTAAATTGTTACATACAGGATGAACAAACAAGGTCCTATGTGTGGCCCAAGGGGCTATATTCAATATCCTGTAATAAAGCATAATGAAAAGAATATGAAAAATATTCCATTATAACAGCATCATTTGGCTGTACATCAGAAATTAACACAACACTATAAATTATACTTCAATAAAATTATTTTTTAAAATTGCCAAAAAGAAAAAGTTGTCCTTTCCTTTGCTAAAGGGGCTTCCCAGGTGGCGCTAGTGGTAAAGAACCTGCCTGCCAATGCAGGAGATAGAAGAGACACTGGTTTGATCCCTGGGGCAGGCAGATCCCCTCGAGAAAGGCACGGCAGCTCACTCCAGGATTCTCGTCTGGACATGCCCATGGACAGAGGAGCCTGGTGAGTTCCAGTCCGTATGGTGGCACGCAGTCAGACTCAACTGAAGCAGCTTAGCACACACACATCTGCTAACTGTCCTCCACATGTTTCCATCTTCTCAGAAACATTTCTTTTTCCTTTACCTGTTATTTTCCCAGATCGTCAATCTCATTTTATGTATCCTTCCCATTATTATATCAATAGTCTATACTATGTTCTGTACAGAAGTGTCCTTTCCCAATTCCCAACCTGCAAGTTTTACCCAGTTTCCTGTACTTTTTTTTTGTTTTTTTGTTTTTAATGAAAAGATAATTGCTTTACAGAATTTTTGTTGTTTTCTGTCTGTCATCAACAAGAATCAGCCACAGGTATACCCATGTCCCCTCCCTCCCAAACTTCTTCCCATCTCTCTCTCCATCTCACTCTTCTAGATTGTTACAGAGCCCCTGTTTGAATTCCCTAAGTCATGCAGCAAATTCCCATTGGCTATCTATTTTACATTACTGCCAAGATTTTCAGAATAACGAGAGAGTCAATTCCTAGGCAGGGTTCTCGAGGAGGAGATAGGGGTCTGGAATTCTCAAGGAGGAGGAAAGGTCAAACTTATTTTTCCTCTACATTCTTTAGGATTACATAACAACAATGTGTCCTGCTTGAGGAGTTTCTGGAAAAAACCTTCTGACTAATCCTGTTATCTTAAAATGTAAATTATGGGAGTGGGTCTAGTGAGGTCTTTACAACCTCCAGACACTCTTTTGATTCACTGTAATAACTAATTAAAAAGTATACAACTTCAGTGCTATCACTAGTGAGGGGGCCCTCTTTCTGCCCCCGCTTCTGATGTCTATATCAGAAGCTTTCTCTCTCTCTTTTGTACTTTAATAAAACTTTATTACACAAAAGCTCTGAGCAGTCAAGCCTCATCTCTGGCCCCATATTGAATTCTTCTCCTCTGGAGGCCAAGAATCCAGAAGTCTTTTATACTTCAGCAACAATCTTTCAATAGAACAGACCTGAAAACTGTGTATTGGATTTGACCATATGGAGAACACTTCACTCCCCATCCTGTCTGAAACCCCGGATAAAACACCCCATCCCATCATGGAAATTCTTTCTGTTCCTGGTTTCCATGACATCATCACACTTCTGATTTCCCTTCTATCTTTCTGGCTTCTCCAGCTAAGTCTTACTCCCTCTCTCCTTTCCCGCTTAATTTTATTTCTCATTCTACAGTGTCTCTTTAAGGGACCTCCTTGATCGCCGTGGATTAAAATACCGTCTTTGTGCTCAAAAAGAACATACATACAGGAAGTCCCCTATGTACAAACCTTCGCGCTGTGAACTTTCCAAGAGGCAAACATGTGCTCACATGTCCAGTCCTGTGAGTTAGTTCACGTGTGCTCACATGTCCAGTCCTGTGAGTTGGTTCACGTGTGCTCACATGTCCAGCCCTGTGAGTTGGTTCACGTGTGCTCACATGTCCAGCCCTGTGAGTTGGTTCACGTGTGCTCACATGTCCAGCCCTGTGAGTTAGTTCACGTGTGCACGTGTGCTCACATGTCCAGCCCTGTGAGTTAGTTCACGTGTGCTCACATGTCCAGCCCTGTGAGTTGGTTCACGTGTGCTCACATGTCCAGCCCTGTGAGTTGGTTCACGTGTGCTCACATGTCCAGCCCTGTGAGTTAGTTCACGTGTGCTCACATGTCCAGCCCTGTGAGTTAGTTCACGTGTGCTCACATGTCCAGTCCTGTGAGTTAGTTCACGTGTGCTCACATGTCCAGTCCTGTGAGTTAGTTCACGTGTGCTCACATGTCCAGTCCTGTGAGTTGGTTCACGTGTGCTCACATGTCCAGTCCTGTGAGTTGGTTCACGTGTGCTCACATGTCCAGTCCTGTGAGTTGGTTCACGTGTGCTCACATGTCCAGTCCTGTGAGTTAGTTCACGTGTGCTCACATGTCCAGTCCTGTGAGTTAGTTCACGTGTGCTCACATGTCCAGTCCTGTGAGTTAGTTCACGTGTGCTCACATGTCCAGTCCTGTGAGTTGGTTCACGTGTGCTCACATGTCCAGTCCTGTGAGTTAGTTCACGGGCTCACGATTTTCCACAGTCCCTGTGAGTTGTTCACGTGTGCTCACGATGTCCGTCCTGTGAGTTTCACGTGTGCTCACATGTCCAGTCCTGTGCAGTGGTAGTTCACGTGTGCTCAAACATGTCCAGTCCTGTTGGTTGGGGGTTCACGTGCTTGCTCACATGTCCGAGGTCCTGTGAGTTTGGTTCACGTCAAGTGTGCTCACGATGTCCAGTCCTGTGAGTTCGTTCAGTGTGCTCACATGTCCAGCCTCGTGAGTTAGTTCACGTGGGCTCACTGTCCAGTCCTGTGAGTTGGTTCACGTGTGCTCACCATGTCCAGTCACTGTGAGTTGGTTCACGTGTGCTCACATGTCCAGTCCTGTAGTTTTGGTTCACGTGTGCTCACAGATGTCCAGTCCCTGTGAGATGTTCACGGTTGTGCTCCACATGTCCAGTCTGTGAGTTGGGTTCACGTTTGTGCTCACGATGTCCAGTCCCTGTGAGTTGGTTCACGTTGTGCTCACATTCCAGTCCTGTGAGTTGGTTCACGTGTGCTCACATGTCCAGTCCTGTGAGTTAGTTCACGTGTGCTCACAGTCCAGTCCCTGTGATGTTGGTTCACGTGTGCCTCACATTCCCAGGTCCTGTGAGTTGGTTCACGTGTGCTCCAAACATGTCCAGTCCTTGTGAGTTGGTTCACAGTGTTCTCAGCATGTCCAGTCCTGTGAGGTATGCGTTCACGTGTGCTCACATGTCCAGCCCCTGTTTGAGTTGGTTCAACGTGCTCACATTGTCAGCCCTTGTGAGTGGTTCACTGTGCTCACATGGGGTCCAGGGCCTGTGAGTTGGTCCGTGTGCTCACATGCTCCAGCCCTGTGAGTTAGCGCTTTTTTTTTCACGTGTGCTCACATGTCCAGCCCTGTGAGGTTAGATTCAACACGTGTGCTCACATGTCCAGCCCTGTGAGTGGTTCACGTGTGCTCACATGTCCAGCCCTGTGAGTTGGTTCACGTGTGCTCACATGTCCAGCCCTGTGAGTTAGTTCACGTGTGCTCACATGTCCAGCCCTGTGAGTTAGTTCACGTGTGCTCACATGTCCAGTCCTGTGAGTTAGTTCACGTGTGCTCACATGTCCAGTCCTGTGAGTTGGTTCACGTGTGCTCACATGTCCAGTCCTGTGAGTTGGTTCACGTGTGCTCACATGTCCAGTCCTGTGAGTTAGTTCACGTGTGCTCACATGTCCAGTCCTGTGAGTTGGTTCACATGTCTGGTGCACATCATCACGTGCATGCACCCTCCACAATCGGTTGTGCTTTTGTGTAATTTTGTGTAATTTTATTTTGTGTAATTTATAGAATACAGTAGTGCAGTGTTTTTATTTCAAGTTCAAGATGTCCAGAAGCAGGTGTAAAAGCAGGTATGATGTAGTTGGTACTGTTAAGAAGCACCAGAAATTGGAGGCCCAGAGAAAGGACAAAGAGAGACAAGACAAAGAAGAAGCAATTGAAGAACTGAAGAGATTCACAGTGTAGGAAACGGCAAGAGGGTTTTCTTTATTTGAAGAGACACTGATCGTCTCTGGTGGCTCAGACAGAAAAGAATCTGTCTGCAATGCGTGAGACCTGGGTTCGATCCCTGGTTGGGAAGATCCCCTGGAGGAGGGCGTGGCAACCCACTCCAGTGTTCTTGCCTGGAGAACCCCGTGGACAGAGGAGCCTGGCAGACTATAGTCCGCGGGGTTGCAGAGTCAGACACAACTGAGCAACTAGGCACAGCCCAGCAGATAGCTTTAGAGGCACAGACCTGAGCGGAGAACAGCGTACAGAGGTCATAGGAGCCGTCCAGCGTGCAATCCAGGGCTACCATGTCATCGATGATGAGAGAAAAAGAGCTACTCCCAAACATCACTGGATCATTTTTTTTTTTCCCTCAAAAAAGTACATACAATTGAATCCAACCAAGAACCAGAAGCTGTGCCGTCCACGTCAGGCATGAGTGAAGTTGCAGCTTGCCCTCCATCTCTTATTGCTGACAACACTTCAGCTCTACTATCTCCCACCCCCTTCCCCCTCCAGTTAGTAACGTTCTTGCCTGTTCACTCGAGGCCAGCCCCTAGGTGCCAGTTTTTGTACTGCACTACTGTGCTTCTCAAGGTACTGTACTATAAGATTAAAATAACTTTGTGTATCCTTATTTTTATTATGTATTATTTATGTGAAAACTATTATAAACCTATTACAGTATAGTACTATGTAGTTGATTGTTTTAGTTGAATACCTAAGCTAACTTTGTTGGACTCACACACAAAGAACTTAGGGACACAGTCTGGGACCAGAACTTATTCGAATGTAGGATACTTACTGTATACACTTTCTCATCCAAGTCCTCCCTTCTGTATTACTATCTGCTCCCCTATCGTGGTCCTTTTCTTATCATGTGGCCCTTTAGCCTCTCCTCATCCCGTTGCTAAAGAATTAGAAGTCATTTCAGCATAGATTTATCCTGATGGCCTCCTTCATCCAGTATGAAGTTCAGATGATTCTAAAGCTGAATTTACTTTTTAAATGATTAATACTCCCCATTTCTACATCTCTGTTGCCATACTCAATTAGTCTTATCCAAACATTTTCACTTGAACTACTCTATCACCAAGCTGGAATATCTACATCACACCCAGAATTGTCTTTTAAAATGTAAATTGTACTTTTTCCACCTCTGTTTTAACATTGAGAAATTGCCCCAAATCTTTAATTTTACCATCAAAGGCTTTCCTTGTAGCTCAGACGGTGTAGAATCTGCCTGCAATGCGGGAGATCCAGGTTGGTTTGATCCCGGGGTTGGAGGATCCCCTGGATAAGGAAATGGCAACCTACTCCAATATTGTTGCCTCGAGAAATCCATGGAGAGAGGAGTCTGGCAGGCTACAGTCCATGGGGTCACAAAGAGTTGGACACGACTGATTGACTAACACACACACATGCCTTGTCCTCTGGGCCAGCCACACTGTCCTTTCTTCCATTCCTAAAAAGCCAAGTATTATCTGCCTCATAGACTTTTTGCATGGTATTCCCTTCACCTGGAATGCTTTTCCTCTCACTTTGACTTTGCTAATACTTTACATCTTAACTCAAATGTCATCTCTGGATAAGCCTTCTTTGAGTCCCAAGTCTGAATTACATTTCCCCTGTTATTTTTTTCTCTTGTAGCATTTAACACAAATTATGGTATAGGTCAATTTATCTGTCTCTTAAACTAGTCTGTGAACTCCATGTGGCCAGACCCAAGGCATGTTTTGTTCAACCTCATATCTAATCTTTTGCAACCATTTAATATGTAAACAAATATATGTATGAATAACTGTATGTTTATAAGCAAGTTTCCTAACCTCTCTGTGTCTCATCTGTGAAGCTGGTGTAAGAATTTCTTATTTTATTAACCTATGCATACATGCTAAGTCACTTCAGTCGTGTCCAACTCGTTGTGACCCTATGGACTATTCACCTGTAGAGCAAATCTTACTAGATAGCATGAGTTTGTTTCAAAAAAGTGTTGCTACCTCCACCCTACCATCTGCCCCATCCAAGCCAGCAGCTGGGCAGAGTGGAAATTTTCCTCATAGTGAAAAGTTTAACATGCGTGCGTGTGTGTTCAGTTCCTCAGTTGGGTCCAACTCTTGGCGACCCTGTGAACTATAGCCCCCAGGTTCCTCTGTTCATAGGATTCTCTAGGCAAGGATTCTGGAGTGGGTTGCCATTCCCTCCTCCAGGGGATCTTCCCCACTCAGGGAGCGAACCCGTGTCTCCTGCATCCACTGCCTTGCAGGTAGATTCTTTACCACTGAGCCACCAGGGAAGCCCAAAGTTTAACATATTTAGGTTTAATTTTTTTTATTTTCCTCTTATTACCTGTGTAATTCTGATAAAGTTATTTAACATGTTTAAGCCTGTTCTCTCAACCAAAAAAACTGATAGAATGATAGCTCTCTCCAAAAGGCTGTGGTTAGGATCATATTCAATGATATATATATAAAGCATCGAGTACATAGGCACTCCACAGATGTAAACACCAGCTTCTACATTCCCAAGATACCACTTATAATGTAATTTCCCATCATTTTCATCTCAATCCCCATCTGTTTTTCACATATTTAAGCTTAAGCGTTATTTTTCGAAGGCAAATATACCTGAGAAGTGTGTCAAGTCCCGTGTCTCCAGAGGCCACAGGAAACCCCTGGATCTTAAAATGCAGATTCCAGTGACCCTACCTACTGATATTTGATTCATAAGACCTAGGGCGAACCCAGGAATCTGCATGTGGATCAGAGTGAATCATGTTCCATCAACTGCATTCTGAAGACCAGTTTTATAATGCACCTAAGTCTGGGACCTAGAAATATTTTCAACTCCCTAAATATTTGAGTTTGCTACAAGTGACAAATGAGCTGATGCTCTGCAACGGGTATATTTATTTTTGTAAGAGTTGAGAGTTTATTCATTCCTCTTTATGAAAAACTTAGGAGAAGGAGAGCAATTCCTTTCCCAAAGGCACCGTTCATCAGATTATGAATAGGTCTCCTAAGCTGTAAATGAATCTTAACCCTTATACCTGCACTTACTCTCTAGGAAGTCTACCTACAAAGGAGAGGAGTGATTTTATAGATTTATGTATATTTTATATATTTCAGAATAATATATATTTGAAAAAAAATTCTATTAGTTTTCATAAGCCTGACATACACACTCATATTTTATAAAGGACACACATTAGAAAAGGATTACCACACAGTAGTTATGGGATATAAAAATACTAAGAATAAGCAGTGGAAGAGTGATGTGAATAAACATTTTTTGTAATTAAAAAAATTCACAAACATCTCTTATAAATCAGTGCCAAACATATCACCTCATTTTTTTAAGTGATTGATATTAAAGATTTTAAATCTCAAAGACCTCAGATGTAAAAGTCGTTTAGTCTCTTTTTAAAAACAAAAATGAAAATGAAAATTGAATATCAAGTTACTACTGGCATAAAAACCAATTAAGACTATAAGAAATACACACCAGTTACCTTATCCATGGAACATACATCCCAGAGCTTCTTTGACTTTTTTTATGAATATATGATTGATTTTTGCTTACTCCATAAAATACTTTTAAAAGATGATTAAAATGCATAAATGTAAAATACATTGAGAAGTATAAATTTAGTCTGTAAAGCATGAAAGATGAAATTTATATCCTTCCATTTTGGAGAAGGAAATAGCAATCCACTCCAGTATTCTTGCCTGGAGAATTCCATGGACAGAGGAGCCTGGTGGGCTACAGTCCCTGGGATCACAAAGAGTCGGGCACAGCTAAACGACTAACATACACACACATATCTCTCTGTATAGGAATGTTTTTCTCCAGATGGATGAAAAGAGTGTTCTGAGTTTTACATTTATAACTAAAATGACTGAAAGACACATTGTCTTTGGTTCTTGAAGTGTCAGAAAAAAAGAAACATATTTTAACTTCTATAGGCTATCTCAGACTCTTGCTGCTGCAACTAAGGAAAATTTTCTCTTACATAATTTAGAGGAACTGAAAAGTAGAGCTAAAAAGAGTCGTGGTCCTTGAGGTGCCTATTTCTTTCCATTTCTGATTTTAGAAGTCTACCTATCCTTTAGGGTCCAATATAAAGGCTCCCTCCTATGAGATCAACTCAGTCAAAAAGTGAAAGGTTTCTGAGCACCTTTCACGAATTTTTTTCAACACAAATACCAATGCAAAGCCATAAATATTCTAAATCACCCTCACTGTATCACAGTTCAATCAAATTGCCCATTAAGCCACAAATCTCAAAAAGAGCTCATCTATCTACCCTTCACTTATTCTCACTATATGACTTCTGTACCAGCCCTCTCTATTGACCTCCTGAGGTAATGCATTGTCTCTTATACAACCCCTAGACTCTCATACTGTGTATTCTGTCTCCCACACTCCATAGTCATTTTAAAACTGTACTAAAATATAAAAACAGCCACAAAATATAGTCTTCATAATCCAACCCGTGCTTCATCCTTCTAATGTGCTCACATACACCAGTCTCCCTTCTCATCTCACAAACCTTCTTGCCCTTCCAGGACACTCACCCAAGATATTTTGTTTATATTTTAATGAATAACTCTGCATATTTTATTTTCTTTCCCCAAAATGTTTTTATTTATTCTACTTATCATCGATCCCCCAACTCCCTTGGGAAGTTCCAGGAGAACATGAAAAAAGACTCTTAAAAAATGAACTTAGTAAATTGATGCAGCCACTATGGAAAACAGTATGGGGGTTCCTTAAAAACATAAAAATAGAAATATCATATGACCCAGCAATCCCACTCCTAGGCATATATCCTGAGAAAATCACAGTTCAAAAGGACACCTTACCCTGGGGTTCATTGCAGCACTATTCACAATACCCAGGACGTGGAAGCAACCTAGATGTCCATCAACAGATAAATGGATAAAAAGATGTGGTACATATATGCAGTAGAATATTACTCAGCCATAAAAAGGAATGAAATTGGGTCATTTGTAGTTATGTGGATGGGCCTAGAGTCTACTATACAGAGTGAGGTAAGCCAGAAGGACAACAAACATTGTATATTAACATATATATGTGGAATCTAAACAAATGATACAGATAAGCCTATTTGCATATTTTATTATGCAAATTAATAGAAATACAGACATAAAGAACAGATGTGTGGACATTAGGTGGGAAAAAAAATGGGAGATTGACATCTGTGCCCTGCCATATGTAAAAGAGATAGCTAGCGGGAGCTTAGTTCAGTTCTCTTGATGACCTAGAAGGGTGGGATGGGGGTGGGAGAGTTACTCAAGAGGGAAGGGATATATGCATACATACTGCTGATTCACTTTGTTGTATAGCATGATAAAGCAACTATACTCCAATTTTTAAAAAATGAACTTAGTATCTTCAGAGTTACCAAAAGGAGGCTTGTGAGGCTGGAATAGAGTGAGAAAGAGATGAGACAAGGAGGAAGTATGGACCTGAAATAATACTTGAAGGGGTAACTGAGATTTGAAGATATATAGCTTTGGAGATCATTATTTTATTTTTCATTATGTGTAGAATGTTACTGTTATGCTAAGAAACAAGGAGCTGGAGGGTTTATAGCGGGGGAGTCATGTTATCTGATACATGTTTAACTATCACTTAAATTCTGTGTGCAAAATAGATTGTAAGAAACATAGGGAGTGGTCAGTGAGGAAAAGAGAGATATCCACAGATAATTATAATTTATGCTCTTCATTAATATCACACTGCAGAAAGACCTATGCAGACAGGAGTCATTCAGTGCAATGATAGTGAATGCCTACAATGAATTAGAGTCTGTACTTGGGAGAAAGTGTTTAACTTGGAGTTGGACAAGTATGATTCAACTCCTGGCTCCACCACTTACACCCTTTGTGATTTTGGAAAATAATATAACCTCTGAAAACCTGAATGTCGTCACCTACAAAATAGATGAAAATTCAATGAGGATTAAATGAACAAATTTAGCACATTTCCTGGCACGTGGTAACAGTTCTGTTCACACTACTACTACACCAAATCTGCGGCAGTTGGACATCTTATCAATTTTCAGGAATGGTTCAAGATGAAACAAACTCAATGAAATTATTGCCCTTACCAGTTAGAGGACATTTAACATTCTTGGTTCTTTAGACAAGATCGAGAATCATGACTGACTCTTCATTTTCTTTGGTGATTTTTGTAGTTTGTTTTTCTATGACACATTAAAATAAAGGAAAGAAATTCTTCTGTTTTGTGTTGGTTGAGGGTAAATATCTGCAGACAGAATTGAATTTGACATACCAAATTCCCACATAAATTAGACTTCAGTTTTACCATGAGACTTTTTCTGATTTCATAGAATTGGAGCCTGGATAAAAGAACAAATAACACGCTGTAACTGCCACAAATGTCATTCTGTTATAATTTAATACAGCTCAGTAGGAGAACTTGCTCAGAAAACTATATAATTTTTCATATAAAACATAACAGATAATATCCCAGAAAAGTCCTTTTCTCTTGTTGATAAAAATTTACTTGAAATGAAAACATTTTAGAAGCATGAACTTTATTGTGGGATGTTGATGTTCCATATTAGTAGTTTGCATGTAAAAAAAAAAAGTTGTTCTTTCTGGAAGAAAAAAGTGATTTTCTCATAATTTTTGAAAAGAACTAATATCTGTGTCGATGCCAAAATTTTAAGACCAACAGACAGTTTGGTCATTATAGTAACTCTAGTTACAGGCTTTGCGAGAAATTAACTAAAAATGAAGGAAAGGGCACTGCTCCTCAGCCCATCTCTAACCCTACCTCGTGCCATGTGCGTGGAAATGGGCAGCAGACACACGTACTTTGTGTTCTGAGGGCCGTGTTTCCACCTGGGCTCTAGGTAGGACCAGTGATGACCCGCAGACAGATCAATTGTAAAATGAAACTATAAATGTTTGGACCCCTAAAGAAAATGAGTCTGTGGATATTTGTGACCCTGAAAAGAAATGGGAAAGGAAAATATTCATTTATTAAGAAAAATGCAACTAGAGGAAATGACAGAAGTGATTTGTGGAATAGCTGAGAGAGATCTAAAGTGGCCAAATTCAGAAGAGGAGTCAGAGCATCGCGCACAGCCCAGAGGGAAGGGCTCAAAACCTGGAAGATTCTTTGTCTCCGTGGTAACTGAGTTGAAATGCATCCTGGGCCTCCAAGAGACTCTGCGATCCATTAGTACAGTATGTCACTGTAAGGCAGTGACAGAAATCATCTTAATTATTCACTATCCCAGGGCAAATATTGTGTGAAGAGTACAGACAAATGTAATGCTCCCAATCGGGTTGTCCAAAAGGATGCGTTTTCATTGGACAAGTATTTTTCCTGTCGTTATGCGAAAGCTGCTGTAGGTAAGGGGTGTCTCCAGTACATAAGAAATATGACTCTAATTAATGCACTTGAAGAAATATTTTTATTCCCAGCACTCCCAGAAATACTTCCTATCATGGGCCTAACATTATCTGCCATCAATGTTAAGGAAAAGAAGATTAAAATACATCTTCCCAGTATATTTCATTCTTTCAATAAGTTCAAGAAATAATGCAAAAAATTCTTGGCTTTCTACTTTGGCAGTAAAGCTCTGTCATCTGGTTTTTAACAAGTCCTACAGGTTGTTTTGATGTTTTCTCAATATGAACAGAAATCATTGCCCACCATGTTCAAAATCCTCAATTTAGGTTTGCAATAGAAAAGACTCTGAAAGACACATGATCCAGTGGTTTGTATGCTACCCCACACACTAAACTCAATATACCTGAATCTTTTTCAGATTATCTCTAAATTATGTTCTATATTCTACAATTATTAAGACTTATCATATCATATATCCCAAGATTTGCAAATAGGTGCATCAGTTTGGGTCAGGCAGGTTTTGGGGTTGCAATCCTATTTTATATAATAAAGGAAGGCAACTGTGACTGATAAGAATTGAGGAGAATAGGTAATTATCCATAAGTGTGACCAGTGTTTAGGGTGAAATAATTCAGCATAATTGGATTTCTTGATTAAAATTATGCATTGAAGTATAAGCTCTGTTCTTACTAGGCATATGGCATTAAATTTACTTAAATAATTTAATTTAAATTTACTTACAATTTCTGAACCTTTTAATAACATCTGGGGAGGGAGGATTTACAGAGTTATTTGATTGGATTTAAATTCTCTGAATTAGGAAAAATGTAAGTCTTATTTATCACCATAGTTTCAACTCGCCCAAAGTTTAGCACCGAGTTGTTAAAATGGCTTATCAGTCTTAAATGAGTATTTCACCTTATCAACTATCCTCTCCCTCCTTTACTCTGACCACGTGGAACTCTTCCTTTTTCTTAAATATATCGAACTCACCACTACCTCAAAGTCTTTAATTTGCTGTTTCCTCCTCTTGAACTCTCTCCACCCAGATATCTAACTGACTCACTTCCTTACTTTCTTTTGACACTGTTCAAGGGACATAATTATCCCCAATTTATTTGAAAACTGTTAAAAATAAATGCACCTACCATATACATATCCTAATTCCTGTTCTTTACCCAGGTTTTTGTTTTTTAGAGCTTTAAAAAATACATGCTATATTATCTATATTTCTAGTTTATTTATTCACTATTTCCCACAGGAATATGATACACAGGCCACAAATTTGTTAATTGATTTGTGTGTATTATCATCAGTAGATGGGAAAGCCAGGATTTAGAAGCAACAGTTAGAACTGGACACGGAGAAACAGACTGGTTCCTAATAGGGAACCAGTTTCCCTAATGGGAAACGAGTACATCAAGGCTGTATATTGTCACCCTGCTTATTTAACTTATATGCAGAGTACATCATGAGAAACGCTGGGCTGAGGAAGCACAAGCTGGAATCAAGATTTCCAGGAGAAATATTGTTAACCTCAGATAAGCAGATGACACCACCCTTATGGCAGAAAGAGAAGAACTAAAGAGCCTCTTGATGAAAGGGAAAGAGGAGAGTGAAAAAGTTGGCTTAAAACTTAACATTCAGAAAACTAAGATCATGGCATCTGGTCCCATCACTTCATGGCAAATAGATAGGGAAATAATGGAAATGGTGAGAGACTTTATTTTGGGGGGGGGCTCCAAAATCACTTCAGATAGTGATTGCAGCCATCAGATTAAAAGACATTTGCTCCTTGGAAGAAAAGCTATGACCAACCTAGACAGCATGTTAAAAAGCAGACATTACTTTGCCAGCAAAGGTTCGTCTAGTCAAGGCTATGGTTTTCCCAGTAGTCATGTGTGGATGTGAGAGTTGGATTATAAAGAAAGCTGAGCACTGAAGAACGGATGCTTTTGAACTTTGGTGTTGGAGAAGACTCTTGAGAGTCCCTTGGACTGCAAGGAGATCCAACCAGTCCTTCCTAAAGGAAATCAGTCCTGAATATTCGTTGGAAGGACTGATGCTGAAACTAAAACTCCAAAGCTTTGGCCACCTGATGCAAAGAACTGACTCGTTTGAAAAGACCCTGTTGCTGCGAATGACTGAAGGCAGGAGGAGAAGGGGACGACAGAGGATGAGATGGTTGGATGGCATCACCTACTCAATGGCCATAAGTTTGAGTAGCTCCGGGCATTGGTGATGGACAAGGAGGCCTGGCGTGCTGCTGTCCATAGGGTTGCAAAGAGTCAGACACGGCTGAGCGACTGAACTGAACTGAAATACAAGATTGATTTAAAAGCATGTGTCTGTGTGTATATGTTTTGAGATAATACCATTTCCCATAATTTCCTAGAGTGAAACATTTCCAATGCTTTTGCGCACTTATATCATATTGTGACTGTTTGAGCTAAAATATCACCTCTTGTACATCTACACAGTAGTTATAACAGCATCAAGTAATAGTTTGTATTAAGTCCTGGGTGTTCATCGGAAGGACTGATGTTGAAGCTGAAACTCCAATACTCTGGCCACCTGATGCGAAAAGCTGACTCATTTGAAAAGACCCTGATACTGGGAACAATTGAGGGCAGGAGGAGAAGGGGACGACAGAGGATGGGATGGTTGGATGGCATCACCGGCTCAATGGACATGGGTTTGGGTGGACTCTGGGAGTTGGTGATGGACAGTGAGGCCTGGCGTGCTGCGGTTCATGGGGTCGCAAAGAGTCAGACACGACTGAGTGACTGAACTGAACTGAGCTAAAATATCACCTCTTATACGTCTGCACAGTAGTTAGAACAGCATTAAGTAATAGTTTGCATTTAGTAGTACATACTGTCTGAAGGAAACTAATAAATGATTTTGTTTTGTGTCTTTGGTATAGAAATAAATTATCATTATAGTACAATATTTCTATTTTATTATACTTCTATGCCTTAAAATCCATTCTCTTAAAATTTCTTAAATACTCAGGAATGATTCTTGAGAAACAGAGACAGAGAGAACCCCAGACATCTTCAAAGGGCCCTTTGAGGATTTAGCTGTATATTCATCATTGCATGAGTGTGAAGGATCTTCTGAAGCTGGTAAAAGAATGACTAGAAAAGATGTGAGAGACCAATTTCTGGATATGTCACAGGGCTAAGAAGAGTTCCTGTTCCCACCAGCCATAGTGGAAAATATCATGATTTGGGGGTGTTGGGGAGAATACTCAGTAGGGTTTTGCTTCAATAGTGGGAAACATTGAGGCTTATATGAAATATCATTCTCACCCTGCCTATCAAAGTTTAAAAATCAACACCTGAAATTAATAATTAAACACTTCTTGCTAGCTGAATCCCAGAAAAATGCTTACAACTTATTTGTAAGAAATTCCTTTACAGTAAGATAAAATTGATAAGATCACAATGTCTGATCTCTAGTAAAAAATTATCAGACATGCAAAGAAGCAAGAAAATGTGGTGCATGTGAGGAGAAAAATCAGCCCATCAAAATCAACCCAGAAATGCTGCAGATAGCAGAATTAATGGAAAGGACCAATAAATCAGCTATTGATATCTAATTTTGCTTTATTGGATACACTAAATCCTTTGACTGTGTGGATCACAACAAACTGTGGAAAATTCTGAAAGAGATGGGAATACCAGACCACCTGACCTGCCTCCTGGGAAATCTGTATGCAGATGAAGAAGCAACAGTTAGAACCTGACATGGAACAACAGACTGGTTCCAAACTGGGAAAGGAGTGCATCAAGCCTGTATATTGTCACCCTGCTTATTTAACTTATATGCAGAGTATAACATGCAAAATGCCAGACTGGATGAAGCAAAAGCAGGAATCAAGATTGCCAGGAGAAAGACCAATAACCTCAGATATGCAGATGACACCACTCTTTTGGCAGAAAGCAAAAAGGAACTAAAGAGCCTCTTGATGAAGGTGAAAGAGGAGAGTGAAAAAGCTGACTTAAAACTCAGCAGTCAGAAAACAAAGATCATGGCATCTGGTCCCATCACTTCATTGCAAATAGATGGGGAAACAATGGAAACAGTGACAGACTATTTTCTTGGGCTCCAAAATCACTTCAGATTGTGACTGCAGCCATGAAATTAAAAGACACTTGCTCCTTGGAAGAAAAGATATGACCAACCTAGACAGCATATTAAAAAGCAGAGACATTATTTTGCCAACAAAGGTCCATCTAGTCAAAGCTATGGTTTTTCCAATAGTCATGTATGGATGTGAGAGTAGGACCTTAAAGAAAGCTGAGCACCAAAGAATTGATGCTTTTCAACTGTGGTGTTGGAGAAGACTCTTGGGAGTCCCTTGGACTGCAAGGAGATCCAACCAGTCCATCCTAAAGGAAATCAGTCCTGAATATTCATTGAAAGGCCTGATGCTGAAGCGGAAGCTCGAATAATTTGGCCACTTGATGCGAAGAACTGACTCCTTAGAAAAGAGCCTGAAGCTGGGAAAGATTGAAAGCAGGAGGAGAAGGGGACAACAGAGGATGAGATGGTTGGATGGCATCATTGACTTGATGGGCATGAATTTGAGCAAGCTCTGCGGTTGGTGATGGACAGGGAAGCCTGGCATGCTGCAGTCCAGGGGTTGCAAAGAGTCGGACATGACTGAGCGACAGAACTGAACTGATAGTTGGAATACATATATGAACATTTTAAGTGAACAGATTCCAACTGCATCACCAGAAGACCTGTAGTACAAAAATATGAAGTAGAAAATCCCTCAGGCAGAAGGAAAATGGCAACAGCTGCAAACCTCTATCTATACAAATGATGAGCACCAGAAGTGGTAACTACATGGGTAAATGTAAAAAATTTCTTATCATTAGTTACCTCTATTTTAAACATGTAATGTAGGACAAAATAGTATATGTAAATTGAAATTTATAACATATCAACACAAAATATAGAATGCAAAAAAGTGAGAGTATAATTTTAAGGTTGTTATACTAAAAGGGAGGGGCTTCCCAGTGATGCTAGTGGTAAAGAATCCGCCGGCCAATGCAGAAGACACAAGAATGTGGGTTTGGTCCCTAGGTCGAAAAGATCCCCTAGAGTAGGAAACGGCACCGCCTTCCAGTATTTGTGCCTGGAAAATTCCATGGACAGAGAAGCCTGGAGGGTTATAGTCCCTGGGGCCACAAAGAGTCAGACGTGACTGAGTAACTGAGCACATCCTAAAGGGAAAAAATACAACTTGAGTGTAGGCTGTAATAAGGCAAAGATGTGAACAGTACCACTGAAGCAACCACTGAGAGAGCTAACAATCCAACCAAGGAGATTGAGTTAATGTACAAACTATACTCAATCCAAAATAAGACAAGAAAAAAAAGAAAATGGGAATTAAGAAAATTAAAAAAAAATAGAAAGCAAACAGCAATGTATTATAATTAAACTCAATCTTATCACTAATCACATTAAATGTAAATATAAATCTAAACACACCAATTCATAGACTGTCAGAATGGATAAAAAAAATTGAAGACTCTACTCCACACAGCCTTCAAGAGATCTGCTTTAAATATAAAGACACAACTAGGTTGAAAGTAGAGGAATGGGAAAACATGTTAACCCTAATCAATAGAAATCTGGAATACGTATATTAATATTAGATGAAATGTATTTGAATATGATGTGTGAGTCAATTCATTCAGAGGACATGGTTATTCTAAATAATGATGTACCTAATAAAACATATGAAAAACTTATAAAACTATAATGAAAAATAAATATATCTATAAATTCAGTATAAAGTTTCATACTCTACCCACAATAATGAATAGCAAAAGTAGTCACAGAAATTGGTAAAGATATAGGATATTTGAACAACATTTCAACCATTTTAACTCATTTGATATTTACTGAATGTTCCACCTAGGAAAAAGTGGAACAAACATTTGTAAAAAGTGTACCAACTAAGATAATATTCTGTGCCATAAAAGGACTAAGTAAATATAAAAGCCTTCATGTAAAGTTCAAACATGTATCTACCATATGACCCAGCCATTACACTCTACGTATTTACCCAAGAGAAATGGAATGTATTTCTGTACAAAGAATTGTACACAAATGCCCATAGCTATTTGGTTGTTACTAGCCCCAGATGGAAGCAACCTACATGTCAACAACAGGTAAATAGATAAATAAATGGCACTATATCCATATAGTGAAAATTTTTCAGCAATAAAAAGTAATGAATTATTGACACACACAAAAACATAGGTAAATCTCAAAATAATTATGCTGGGGGAAAACAAAACAGAAGTACACATTGTGTGATTCCTATTATATAAAATTTTAGAAAATATAAGCTAATAGTAACAGAAAACAGATCAGCGATAGCTTAGAGAAAAGAAATAAAATCAGGAGGAAGAAGTTACAAACAGTCCCAAGAAAGCTCTTGGGTGTAATTAATATTTCATTGTCTTGATTGTGGAGTTAGTCTTATGATTATAAACATTAAAAATATTTAAAAAATGATTAAAAATATAAAACTTCAAAATGCCAAACTATATACTCTAATTATGTGTATGTTTGGCATATCAGTTATAACCTCAACTAGCTTTTAATAAATAGTTACCTAAATGAATTCCTGAAAAACATCACTGAAGTATTTGAAATTTACACACAAAATTCTAAAGAATACTATGGTCAAAAGAAATGGCCAACAAAATACAGGATTACTTATTTCCTAAAGTTGTTCCTTCATTAACTTATAAAGAAGAGACAAAAATAATGGCAGGATTTTAATCATAATACTTAAGAAATATTCCCTGAGAATATTTCAGGCTTATAGGAACATGCTTTTATGATTTAAACCTCTAGTCCAGTAAGTGCGCAGCAGAAGTAATTCATTTAATGGTTCCTCAGTGACCTAAAAGAATGAACACATCTGTGAAGGTTGCTAACCAAGTCTTACCCCAGAGGAAGAAACTGGTTGACAAAAAAAGGAAAGCTTTTCCTTTAAAATTTTCATTAACCCGCACAAAATTGCAAAGGCATATCAATCTAGTATAATTCCAGATTTGCATGGGTTACATGCAGATTAACAGTGTTTTTTTTTTTTTCCAATGAATTCCAACATCAAATTACTTTTGTTTGGCAGTTGGATATAAATTTTGCATTTCTTGTAATTAAAACATAGGTTTTCTTTTCTTAGATCACTAATGTACTTTGGATCTTTCATTGTTAATAAGCCACTGGTGACTTTTCCTTATTTAGCTCTTCTATGCCAAATGCTGAATTCTCTAATGGAAAGATAATTAAAAGGGAAAAAAATTCTGATAGCATCAAGATTTCAAACAGCTTTAATGATGTCATTCTACCGATATTCAGCATATCTTTTGCTAACAGAAGTAGCCCCTCCAACTCTTACACTTAAGGGCTTAACCCTACAGTTTCTGAGTGATAAACTGGTCTCAGAGTTGTGTATACTTTAGAAAGTATACAGTAAATAGGTCTGCAGTTTAACCCAAATCCTTAGTAAAACAAAATTTACATTTATTTTTATAAAAAGCTATTATTTACTTTTGTCTGGAGAGTGTATTTAAGAGCCAAGTAGATTTAAGGTTCTTAGCACCTAAATGTATAAGACCCGATGTGATGACTACAGTGATACCTCAAGAAAAAGCCAATTGCTCCTAATCTGTAGATAGTTATGGACAATCTGAAAATTGATTAGGCACAGTAATCGAAGCCCAGAGAAGTTTCTCAGGAGAAGCCACATATCTAGATAATTCCCAAGAAACTTGAGTTTCATAAAAAATTACGATGAAGAGTTTTGGAAACTAATGGTATTTATTACATTAAGAGAAAGCATATAAGCTCTATTTGTAGGCCTGAAATTAAGATGGGAAACAGTGAAATCTGCTTCTACTACAGAATCTTACAGTGTACTAATCAAACTATAGAAAATCTCAAGTCTGAGATTTAAATTTCTTATTTGTGTTCTAAAAAATACAAAGTTGTATGCTGCTGGGAGAAAGTGGACAAAATGTGAAGCTTTGAAAAAGAGTATTGCACATATGTGGAGAATAAATTTTATATTGTAAATTATAAATAATGCGGTATAAATTAATTTGATATGATAGTTTTAAGTACATTTATCTTTATTATGGATCATATAAAATGATATACATCATTTTAATATAGGAAAATACTTTTTAATTTAAAGTTTGGTCATCCATCAAGGATTAAAGGCTTTTTAAAAATCTGTTTTTTGGGTACACAGTTATTTCTTTAATATCTATAGGTCAAAAACTATCAGGTATCTATAATTTTATATGCTTTGGCCCCCAAATATTAATCTAATGAATATGATTTCAAACACTATAGACATAATTTAAGAATATATAAAAAGAAATTACCCTCCAAGGAGGACAGACAAAACGAAAGTGTTGAGGCAGCTAAATTGAATAATTACAGAAAGCCAAAGGCCAAAATATGTTACACATGGCATTAAATTTATAACATACTTTTGATGATTGAAATCTTATAGTTAACAATATTCATAAAAACTGAATTGTATAGCTGAACCTATGGGTGGCATTTTTACAAAGGAAGAACCTGTTAAAAATCAAATTTTCTGTATTTCCTCTGCTTAGGGATTTAGTCACAAAACTGTCAATATCATCATTAAATTAGCATCAACATGAAACATTTATATTTTACATATTATGTCTTGAAGGGATTCATAGCAAATTTCTCAGTGATAATGGATTCCAAAGTGTCAGATATATTAAATATGTCAGATATGTTTTTCCTCATATATCATAGAACTTATTTGTAAGACTAAGTAAGAAAATTGTTCCGTGAACTGTATAAAAAATATGGCTAACCCATTTTTTATTGATCAAGTCATTCATAATATGAGAAAAAAGAAACTGAATTACAAATAACAAATATGATATTTGGGGACTTTTCCTTATATACAGTTTAAGAACATCTTTTAACCTTAAATGCACAGTTTGTCTTTATCTTACATGTTTTAATTTAAGCTAGCAGCAAAGGACCTCATCTAAAATGTCCTAGGAAAGATACTCTGTTTTATTTTCACTGTATTAAAGTTTTCCACGGGTTTCTTTTTTTTTTACCATGTCTATAAGAAGGAATCTCATTTCGTAGCTACAAGAAGAAAGACGGGATGTGAGAGAGAGAGCAGAGTAGGAAGGAGACCTCCTGAAGTCAGGTCACTTTCATTGTTTCAAGTCAGGTCACTTTTCAAAATGTTCTTTACGTGCAGAGAGTTAGACGGATAGTACTTATCAAGTATCAAATACCAACGCAGCAAGCGACAGACAAGGCGTTGGACTGAGATACAAAACAAACTCATAGGTAGATAAGTAGTTAGGTAAGTGATAGATAAAAGAGATTTCTTCGAGAGCCAGTACTGGGACATAAATTTGGCTTTGCCTACTTCCATGAATTAATTAATTCTGCATGTTTCTATGTACTACATGACTATTTGCAGTCACACAGTTAACTTTTTATATCGTGTTTTAACACTTTTGTGGTGGTTCGTCACTCAGTCGTGTCCAACTCTTTGCGACCCCATGGACTGTAGCCCGTCAGGCTCCACTGTCCCTGGGATTCTCCAGGCAAGAATACTGGAGTGGGGAGCCATTCCCTTCTCACACTTTACACTTACATAAAACTTATCTTCTGCCCCCCAAACTAGATTGCTCTTGGCTTTAATAATTAACTAAAGCTATCTAACACAAACACATAGCATAACCTAGTCTTCATAATTAAACATTGAATACAAAAAGGCTATTTAGAATGGTTTACAAAAGACTTTAAAGTTTTCCATTCATGAAATTTATCACAAATATCTTAGAATATTAAAAAATTGTACCTTAAGAGATAAACTTTAAAAATAAAATTACAACTTTTACCGTAATAGGTTAGAACAAGTAAAATATTATTTCACTCAGGAACATAGTACTGGTTTCCCAAGCTTAAAAAATAATGTAAGACTATTATTTCAATAATTTCCACATTTCATATATTTAATTTTTATTATAATATTTTGGGAGAATTTGATGTTACAAATCTTATTTGAAAACTTGAAAATATACACTAATTTGAAAATTCAAGTTCTCAATATATTTTACCATGATGCCCCACTGATCTTTAGAAAAGATATGTTATTTTCTTTCTAACATCTTATCTGATCTCAAAAAGAACATGAGCAAAAGACAAAAAAGCCTTTGCACTCTGAATCTCAAGGTGACATTTAAGACTGACATCCAGCTACCCGAAGAAGATCTCAAAATTTTTTCTTGCCCCATGGGGATAAGCAAATCGTTAATATAAGGAGGTATCAGGCCATTAAGTGCTTTAAATGTCAACAATAAAACTTTAAAATCAATTCAAACCCTGACAGGAAGCCAATATGAAAACTGGAGGACAAAAGTGATGTACTTTGAACAGGTAAGTAGTGTCACGCTGTGAATGAACTGAACCTCAGAGATTGATTTATCGAGAAATCGAAACCTCAAGGTGTTGAGCTAGTCCAGGCATGGTGATTATCACATTGCAGTAGTTTTAGCACCATTCACTCATCTTTACTCAAATGATGTGCTGTAGAAGATAACTAGTTGTTAATAGAGCATCATTTTATCCTGAAACCAAAAAACAACTTAATACTAACACTAACCGTTATACAAGAGACTATATATAGTCCACAGCATTCTCTATCAAATAGAATTTTACATGATCAAGGAACAAGGAGATTCGCAATTGAAAGAATATATTTACATGCTTACTTTTGTGCTGTTATTGTGATAATGGACTTGAAATTGTTGAATACAAATGTTAAAACATATGAGAGTTATATGGCTCTGAAACTTACTCCTGGAGTGCAAAATCTCTAATTTATGGAGAATAGTTCCAATTCCTTTTCAATATATTTCTGTCCATTTTATACTTTAGGTACACATAATAGAATCAATAGTATTAAGAACACTAATAATAATGGCTAACACTAACTGATCACTTATTGTAAGACATGCATGGACTAACTTAATCACTAACTTAATAACAGGCTGTTAACTGTCCACATTTAAAAGATGAGGAAACTGAGGCAGATAGACAACATGAGGTGACTAAGATGTTAGGATTCTTACCCAGAACTACTATATCACATTGGCCATATACATATATAGGTACATATATATATGCTATCTTAATATATATGCTGTTATGCATATCTGTTTGTGTTTAATTTGAAAAACCATGCTTTAATATAATTGTCATATTGCAAATAGTAAAAAAGTAAAGTGAGAGGTAAATATAGAAAAAAATCACCCTTTTCTTAGTGAACAAATCTTTTGATGACAGTGTTCATACACAAGTGACTAACACATCATCCTACTTGGCTTCGCTTTATTGCTCTCTCAGATATTGGTTTTGTTTTGTTTTTTGTGTTCTTTTTGTTTTCGCAAATTTAAAGTTTGTGGCAATCCTGCTCCGAGTACGTCTATAGGCAGCATTTTTTCCAATAGCATTTTTTCTGACTTTGTGTCTCAATGAGATAGTCCATTCCTAGGCAGGTTGATAAGAAGTCCGGGGATCCCCAAGGAGAGAGGAGTCTGGAATTCTCAAGGAGGAGGAAAGGACAAACTTTTTTTCCTTCTAAATTCCTTAGGATTATATAACAATAATGTATCCTGCTTGAGGACAGTTTCTGGGAAAAAACCTTCTGACTAATTCTGTAATATTAAAATGTAAATATGGAAGTGGGTCTAATAAGATCTTTACAACATCCAGACATTCTTCTGATTCACTGTAATAACTGATTAAAACGTACATAACTCCATTGCTAACACTAGCGAGGGGCACTCTTTCTGCCCCCTTCTGATGTCTCTGTCAGAAGCTTTCTCTATCTCTTTTATACTTTAATAAAACTCTATTACACAAAAGCTCTGAGCAATCAAGCCTTGTCTCTGGCTCTGGATTGAATTCTTCTCCTCCAGAGGCCAAGAATCCTGGCGTCTTTTGTGGTTCAGTAACAACCTTTCACCTTGGGGGCTCATCTGGGATCTGAATCTGGGACCTCTCATGTCAGAGGGGAGAACTGTAACCTGTAGACCAACCAGAAAATGAAACACCTGATCACGATTGTTTCCAATTTCTAACTTCATACTATACAGCTTGCGAAGATCTAATAGATGCCCCATTAGACAATCCTGACGCGGAAATATTTACAGATGGCAGTTCTTTTGTTCGAGATGGGAGGTGTAAAGCAGGTTACGCCATGGTGATGGCTGAACAGGTTTTAGGAGCAAAATCTCTCCCCCAGGGAACCAGTGCCCCATTAGCGGAGCTTGTGGCTCTGGCCCGAGCTCTAGAGTTAAGCAAAGGGCTGCGAGGAAATATCTACACTGATTCTAAGTATGCTTATTTGACTTTACATGCTCATGCTGCAATATGGAAAGAAAGACAGTTTAAAACGGTAACAGGAAAACCTATTAAGCATTTCAGAGAGATCTAGAGACTTTTAACTGCTATGTGTTGTCCTGAAGAAGTAGCTGTTATGCATTGCAAGGGGCATAGCAGGGATGGGAGTAAAGCCAGAAAAGCGGCATTTTACGAAACCCCTTCACTGCAGATGCCCCTGATCTGGACAGGGCCTGTGGAACAGGAAAAACCACAATATACTGAGGAAGAATTAGAAAGATATGAGAAAAGATGAGCAAAGATTTCCAATAAAGGATGGTTACAGTCCGAGGATGGATGATTACTAATTCCTGAAAATGCTCAATGGAAAAGTTTTCCTGAAGCCTTAGAATTAAATAATTATGTAACTCAGCTCTCAGCTTTTCAGCAGTCATTGATGGAACTCTGGGAGGTGACTCCTGACCTAGCTTCTGAATCAAGCATGCCTTTATTTGAGCCAGGAACGGAGGTCCTGATAAAAACATTCGGATCTGGGGGCCAATCCCTCGAGCCCCTCTGGGAAGGCCCTTACCAGACGGGCCTGATAATCTGTGTGAGCCTACTTCTGCTGACTCCAAAAGTTCTGAGTCTGCCATTTGACCCTCAAGACAACGCCTTCCTGTCCTGGCTCATTCCTATGCCGCATTCCACAATCGGTCTAACTGCTCGGCTTGTGGAGCGTTCCCCTCTTCATCAGTGGAAGGCTTCCCATGGTGGACATCTCCACTTCAAGGAAAACACTTTTGCCAAGTCTAAGAATACCTTTGACAATAATCATATGTGATGTCTCTTCTTAAACTGATGACAACTAACAACCCTAAGATGGACGGATGTAGCTATGAACATAATGTAACTTTTCATTTTGACTAGGTTTTAACTGGGTTTAATGACTATTTTACCTTACATCTGTAAGTGTGGAACAGCGTTTGTTTCTAACCGTCTGAAAGCTTTTAAGTTGCAAATGGTTGTCCAGGCTCCTACAAGGGCCACAGCCTCCTCCAGCTATTACTTGGGGCCCCTGGATCAGAGACCCTCAGTATGAGTGTAAGGAGAATATGTTGCCTCAACAATTTAGGGAACACGCCCCTAAACAGCAGGAAGTAGTTATGGAATGAAAACTATGCCCCTTTCCCTTGGCAACATAATTGTCCTAAAAGAAAAGAGGGAAATGAGAGAGTCAATTCCCAGGCAGGTTGATAAGAAGTCCGGGGTTTCCCAAGGAGAGAGGGGTCTGGAATTCTCAAGGAGGAGGAAGGAACAAAATGTTTTTTTCCCTCTACATTCCTTAGGATTATATAACAATAATTTATCCTACCTGAGGACAGTTTCTGGGAAAAACCTTCTGGCTAATTCTGTACTCTTAAAATGTAAATTATGGGAGTGGGTCTAGTAAGGTCTTTACAACCTCCAGACATTCTTTCGATTCATTGTAATAACTAATTTAAAAGTACATAACTCCATTGCTAACACTAGCGAGGGGGCAGTCTTTCTGCCCCCTTCTGATGTCTATGTCAGAAGGTTTCTCTGTCTCCTTTATACTTTAATAAAACTTTACTACACAAAAGCTCTGAGCAATCAAGCTTCGTCTCTGGCTCCAGATTGAATTCTTCTCCTCCAGAGGCCAAGAATCCCGGCGTCTTTTGTGGTTCAGCAACAACCTTTTATCTATCATATTTTGATAATTCTTGCAATATTTCAAACTTTTTCATTACTATTACATTTGCTATGATGATCTGTGATCAATGATCTTCCATGTTTCAATTGGAAAAAGATTAGGACTTGCTGAAGGCCGAGATGATGCTTAGCATTTTTTACTAATAAAGTAGTTTTAAATTAAGGTATGTAGTTTTTTTTTTTTTTAAACATAATACTCCTTAGTAGACTACAACATAATGTAAACATAAATTTACACATACTGGGAAACCAAAGAGTTTGCGTGAATTGCTTTGTTGCAGTGGTCTGAAACCAAACCTGCAATACTTCAAGTGCAGGACTGTATTCAACTGTCAGTGATTGGAAAAGAAGTTCTGTGGACTTTTCTTGAAAGAATCCTACAGAATGTGCTTGCATTGATTACACAGAATCAGATAACTGCAAAACACACAGAGCACTTTCAGGTGTACTTATACAAGCCTCTGTTAAAGTGAAGGATGTGGTACAACAGAAGAAAGTGCAGGCAATCATCCAGGGCTTCTAGCCCCCAGGGTCTTTCTCAGTGACATAGAATGTACTTTGTTTTCAGATTATAAACCGCCAAGTTATGTACCAAGTACCCTGATTTAAGGTAAAAGTTTACTCAGGCTAGGAAGCAGGGTCTTTCATAACTTGCCACTCAGGTAAAATTAGAGCCAGTCTGCATAACTAATTAATGCAGGTACAAAGCGTCAATAGAGATGTTTCTATACAATATAGACAAGCTTGCACCAGGCATCTCCAGGGAAGTTTGAACTTTAAACATCTCATTATGAATCACTAATTAATACATCTTATCCTTATCATGGCCAAGGATCAGTTTCAGATTTCCAGGCATCAACAGATATATGTGTAGACCTTTCTTAGCCCAGTTGTAATATCTCCAGATCTAATACAGTGCTCATTATTGAGGGAGACAATTTATTGATCAAGTGTTCAGTAAGTACCGGTAGGCATTCTGGACTCTTAACTAAAACAATACTTCTTTCTCCGTCAGTCCATATCCTGTTATTAATACATCAGCCTCCTTTGGCGTGGTGGCAGAATCAAGAAGTTGGAATTTTCTATACAGCTAAGGGTGGGGGTAACCCCCACAGTTGAAAAAAAAATGAAGGACAAACAGAAATCCTCTTTCTAAGAGCGGGAAAGAGAGAGAGAGGGAGAGAACATTCCTACTCCGGTTGGGAGATGCAACCTCAGTGACACCTTCTTTGCTTCTTTGTTGTGTTGATGTTCCGGCACCCAATCATGTCCAACTAGAAACACAGTGATAGTCCTGTGAGACATTGCTGTTGATCAGCAGAAGTTAATCTTATTTGCTAGCAACTGATAGTATGAACATACTAGGTTCTCATTACAGAAAATCAAGGTTCTGGGTGATGGCCAAGCTAATTACAGCACAATTTCATAGCCATGAGTAAAGACCATTTCCCATATTTAGGAAAAGCACTCTTCACCCAAAGAAAATATTTAGTAGTATGACATGTAAACAACAGCAAAGGCAAAGACAAAAATTGCTTACAGTATATACTAGAAAGAAGGAGATCTCTGGCCTCCCTGGGGTGTAGTTGTGTTGGCTCCAAATCTTGGGATCTTCCTGTGTGAAATGTGAAACTGGCCCCACACACAGAAGGTGAAGTGTGAAAGTGAAAGTGTTAATCACTCAGTCGTGTCCAACTCTGCAACCCCATGGACTGTAGCCCATCAGGCTCCTCTGTCCATGGGATTTTCCAGGCTGGAATACTGGAGTAGGTAGCCATTCTCTTCTCCAGGGGACCTTCCCAACACAGGGATTGAACCTGGGTCTCCTTCATTAGAAGTGAATTCTTTATCATCTGAGCCACCAGGGAAGAGCCACATGGAAGGTAAGGAGACACCAAAACGGGGCAGACTGCTCCAGATTGGTAGGCGGCAGACTTGGTACGCGGGGGAATTTACATACAGGGTTTGTCTTGGGCAACCACAGGAGTGTGGTTCTCTGCACCCATTGTCAGAATCTTAAAGGCTGTACGGAGACCTTAAGCGGATTCAATCATGTATACTGTCCAGATGGTCTCAACAGCACATGTCTCTCAAGGCTGTTATTCAGTCACTCGGCTATATCCCACTCTTTGCGCCCCTGTGGACTGCAGCACACCAGGCTTCCCTGTCCTTCATCATCTCCCAGAGTTTGCTCAAACTCATGTCCATGGAGTTGCCCTTGAAAATGATCCCCACCATGGAACACAAGGCAGAATACACTCCAAGGACAGGAGAGGGACAAGGAGCCTCTGAGGGCATGGGTCCAGCTAGAGGGTCAACAAGCAGTCCTCACAACTTCCCAGTGACCTCCTCCAACAAAGTGTCTCAATCAATGGGTTATTTACATTTGCTCCTCACGTGGGGTGGAAGGGCTCTCATAACTTTTATTTGCCACATTTGATTAGAACCAGCTTGAATAACACACTCCTTTCAGGGGTAGAGGCCAGTAACCAGATGCTGGGTTAGCAGCCAGTCTTTGACCATCCAAGTAACACAAAGACCTAGGTAATACAAACTGGATGCTCAAAGGGCTTCCATTCTCAGGCAGAGAAAAGCGAGCCCATATCTGCTAAGCCTGCCTTAGCTCATTTCTGCCTCAGCCCTGCTGTAATATGTTGTTCCTCTGCCATCTCTCCAACGATACTGTTTCCATTGTGGTAAAGTCATACTTTCCTCAGTTTCATTGTAAGGGGTTCTTCTCTGGAGGATACTTCAAAAAATGAACCCTCTCATTTTCCACTCCGTTCAACCCAGACTGACTGCTACACTGGCCCTTAATACTTTATCCTTTCCAGATGCTTTTCAGAAGTATCAGTATAAACAAAACTAGTGGAGGTGATGGAATTCGATTTGAGCTATTTCAAATCCTAAAAGATGATGCTGTGAAAGTGCTGCACTTAATATGCCAGCAAATCTGGAAAATTCAGCAGTGGCCACAGAATTGAAAAAGGTCAGTTTTCATTCCAATCCCAAAGAAAGGCAATGCAAAGAATATTCAAACTATCGCACAATTGCACTCATCTCACACACTAGCAAAGTAATGCTCAAAATTCTCCAGAAATTCCAGATGTTCAAGCTGGATTTAGAAAAGTCAGGGGAACCAGAGGTCAAATTGCCAACATCTGTTGGATCATAGAAAAAGCAAGAGAATTCCAGAAGACCATCTACTTCTGCTTCATTGACTAAACTAAACGCTTTGACTGTGTGGATCACAACAAACTGTGGAAACTTCTTCAAGAGATGGGAATACAAGACCATCTTACCTGCCTTCTGGGGAATCTGTATGCAGGTCAAGAAGCAACAGTTAGAACTGGAAATGGAACGAAAGACTGGTTCCAAATTGGGAAAGGAGTACATCAAGGCTGAATATTATCACCCTGCTTATTTAACTTATATGCAGAGTACATCATGCAAAATTCTGGCCTGGATGAAGCACAAGCTGGAATCAAGATTTCTGGGAGAAATATCAATTATACCAGATATGCAGATGACAGTACCCTTATGGCAGAATATGAAGAGGAATGAAAGAGCCTCTTGATGAAAGTGAAAGAGGAGAGTGCAAAAGCTAGCTTAAAACTCAACATTAAAAAAACTAAGACCATGGCATTTGATCCCATCACTTCATGGAAAATAAATGGGGAAACAATGGAAACAGTGACAGACTTCATTTTCTTGGGCTCCAAAATCACTGTAGATGGTAACTGCAGCCATGAAATGAAAAGAAATGGAAGAAAATCTATGACAAACTTAGACGTCACATTAAAAAACAGAGACATTGCTTTGCCAACAAAGGTCCATATAGTCAAAGCTATGGCTTTTCTAGTAGCAATGTATAGGTGTAAGAGTTGGACCATAAAGAAAGCTGAGCACAGAAGAATTGATGCTTTTGAACTGTGGTGTTGGAGAAGACTCTTCAGAGTCCCTTGGACTTCAAGGAGATCAAACCAGTTAATCATAAAGGAAATCGGTCCTGAATATTCATTGGAAGGACTGATGCTGAAGCTGAAACTCCAAAACTTGGCCACCTGATGTAAAGAATTGACTCCTTAGAAAAGACCTGGATGCTGGGAAAGATTGAAGGCAGGAGGAGAAAGGGACGACAGAGGATGAGATGGTTGGATGGCATCACCAACTCGATAGACACGAGTTTGAGCAAGTTCTGGGAGTTGGGGAAGGACAGGGAATCCTGGAAAGCTGCAATCCATAGGGTTGGAACAAGTTGGACATGACTGAGTGAGTGAAATGAACTAAACGTCAATACTCACTCTCAATAGTCATTTTTCACTGAAGTTTCACTGCTCAAGAGATTCTCTACCTGGTTCTCATAAAAACTTCAACCACTTTTCCTCTTACTTTGGGATACCCACCAAGATCTGCTTTCTTTTCAATTTCTAAAACAGAATCCATTTTGCCCCTCTTTCTCCCACTCAGTAAGTTATTCATAGGTGATGTTAACCCTTCTAGATAGTAAGGAAGATCTAGGTCTTAAAATATGGACAGTCCAATATTCCTTGGAAGCAAGTGTCCTTCTGAGGAGTGGTCTTTCCTTTCTTCAAATGCCCACCACTTTCCTCAAATACTCAGATAATAAATTAACACAAAATATAACTCTTATACTCTGGTAATGAAAGTATTACAGTCAGTGCTAATACTAAAGACCTGACGTTGGAATAAGGCTGGTGAATTTTTTAACAATGAGAAAGTCAGTGGAGTTGGAGCAACGTGAGCAGAAGGGAAGTTAATAGGAGACAATGTTGGAGAAAAATGCATGAGCAGAGAAAAATCATGGGGTGTCTACCTACTTGCAAACAATTGACTTGATTCTTATCATGGTGCTCTAGACATAAGGGTTAAGGGAAAGAAGAATGAAAACATTTAGCATTTCCTGTAGGATATTTAAGAAGAAATCTATCTTTAATCTAGAATCTGGAATGTGCACATTCAATGTAAAATTAATAAGTATTAAAAACAATAAAAAATGCCAATACTAATAACTTCTTCATGTCTAAATCAAAATACTTAAAAGACAAAACAGAAATTGTAGGACATCTATCCTATTTAACCCACTGTTTCCCACAAATGCTTTCTTAGTAGTGTTCAGTTGAAGACTAAGATGTTAAAGATTTTGTCATGTTCTCCTAGCTTTCACTGGGTAACTGATGGAATAGATGAAACTCTTTATAGCTAGGGTTAAGAGCCCTACAAATGCAAACATCAGTGGAGGTCCAAATGGTAGAAAGTAGAAGAATGGGTAGAAAGTCATCCAGGAAGTGGACATAAGGGTTATATATACTAGTAGGTAGTGGGTCTCCACCCACAAAAACTGGAGTAGGAGGCAGAAGTCATGATCTCTCAAAAAAATTCAAATACTTTGGAGAAAATACTGACCTCCCTTCCCAGGTGAGCAGGAATCAATTCCGTTTTTGTTATCAGGAACAAATTCTGAGCAAGAGAGTAGATGAGGCAGGCTTTTTGTTTTTGCTTTTAAATAGATTGAAGGAAAGATGCAATGAAGACATCATCTTTCCTGAGTCAGAGGGTCAGCAGCAGAGATGGACTGATATTGTGTAGGATGAGAACAAAACCTAGATCTCAACTGAAGACTCTACAGTAGAACCAGATAAGTTAGACTAAGGCTTTAGGAAGAAGAGTGGGGGTTTAACGAGGAAAATATAAGTTGGAATCTGGAGAAAGAGGACTTTATTGAGTACCTTGAACTGTAAAGTAGCTGTAAATAGAGCTGAGAGTAGGGAAGACAGATGTGCCAAAGAAAGTGGAAAATTAATGGGGAGTTAATTATGGGAGAGGAGGCAGAGATCTAGTTACTGGAAGTACAAAATAAACTGAGACTTTTTATATTATGCTAAAGATCCATTTTTAAAATATTATGTACAGTAATATTAAGAATATGTAAAGCTAGCCACTTATACTCTATTTAATGACTCTATGAAAAATTATTCCTGCTTTTAAGTAGCTATTTCAAAACAAAAGGAATTCCTTCTAAGACAGAAATTTTACTCATTTCCAAAACTATACAGTCACACATTTTTAATGTAGAAAGAATTTTTTAAAGATGAGATAAATGTCTCAGATATATCAGTCTGTCACTCGGTCACGTCCAACTCTTTGCGACCCCATGGACTGCAACATGCCAGGCCTCACTGTCCATCACCAACTCCCGGGTTTACCCAAATTCATGTCCATTGAGTCGGTGATGCCATCCAACCATCTCATCCTCTGTTGCCCCCTTCTCCTCCCACCTTCTGTCATTCCCAGCATCAAAGTCTTTTCAAATGAGTCAGCTCTTCACATCAAGTGGCCAAAGTATTGGAGTTTCAGCTTCAGCATCAATCCTTCCAAAGAACACCCAGGACTGATTTCCTTTAGGATGGACTGGTTGGATCTCCTTGCAGTCCAAGGGACTTTCAAGAGTCTTCTCCAACACCACAGTTCAAAAGCATCAAATTTTCAGTGCTCAACTTTCTTTATAGTCCAACTCTCACATCTATACATGAACACTGAAAAAACCATAGCCTTGACTAGATGGACCTTTGTTGACAAAGTAGTCTCTGCTTTTTAATATGCTGTCTAGGTTGGTCATAACTTTCCTGCCAAGGAGCAAGTGTATTTTAAATTCATGGCTGCAGTCACCATCTGCAGTGATTTTGGAGCCCCAAAACATAAAGTCTGCCACTGTTTCCACTGTTTCCCCATCTATTTCCCATGAAGTGATGGGACCAGATACCATGATCTTAGTTTTTTAAATGTTGAGTTTTAAGCCAACTTTTTCACTCTCCTCTTTCACTTTCATGAAGAGGCTCTTCAGTTCTTCACTTTCTGCCATAAGGGTGGTGTCATCTGCATATCTGAGGTTATTGATGTTTCTCCCAGCAATCTTGATTCTAGTTTGTCCTTCATCTAGCTCAGCATTTCTCGTGATGTACTCTGCGAATAAGTTAAATAAGCAGGGTGACAATATACAGCCTTCACGTGCTCCTTTCCCACTTTGGAACCAGTCTGATATTCCATGTCCAGTTCTAACTGTTGCTTCCTGACCTGCATACAGATTTCTCAGGAGGCAGGTCGGGTGGTCTGATATTCCCACCTCTTTCAGAATTTTCCACAGTTTATTGTGATCCACACAGTCAAGGCTTTGGCATAATCAATAAAGCAGAAATATATGTTTTTCTGGAACTCTCTTGCTTTTTCGATGATCCAGCAGATGTTGGCAATTTGATCTCTGGTTCCTCTGACTTTTCTAAAACCAGCTTGAACATCTGGAAGTTCATGGCTCACGTATTACTGAAGCCTGGCTTGGAGAATTTTGAGCATTACGTTACCAGCATGTGAGATGAGTGCAATTGTGTGGTAGTTTGAACATACTTTGGCACTGCCTTTCTTTGGGAATGGAATGAAAACTGACCTTTTTCAATCCTGTGGCCACTGCTGATTTTTCCAAATTTGCTGGCATATTGAGTGCGCACTTTCACAGCATCATCTTTTAGGATTTGAGATAGCCTAACTGGAATTCCATCACCTCCACTAGCTTTGTTTGTGCTTCCTAAGGCCCACTTGACTTCACATTCCAGCCAGGATGTCTGGCTCTAGGTGAGTGATCACACCATCGTGATTATCTGGGTTGTGAAGATGGTTTTTTGTACAGTTCTTCTGTGTATTCTTGCCACCTCTTCTTGATATCTTCTTCTTCTGTTAGGTCCAAACCATTTATTGTCCTTTATTGAGCCTATTTTTGCATGAAATGTTCCCTTGGTATATCTAATTTCTTGAAGAGATCTCTAGTCTTTCCCATCTATTGTTTTCCTCTATTTCTTTGCATTGATCACTGAGGAAGGCTTTCTTATCTCTCCTTGCTATTCTTTGGAACTCTGCATTCAAATGGGAATATCTTTTCTTTTCTCCTTTGCTTTTTGCTTCTCTTCTTTTCACAGCTATTTGTAAGGCCTTCTCAGACAGCCACTTTGCTTTTTTGCATTTCTTTTTCTTGGGAATGGTCTTGATCCCTGTCTCCTGTACAATGTCATGAACCTCTGTGCATAATTCATCAGCCACTCTGTCTATCAGATCTAGTCCCTTAAATTTATTTCTCACTTCCACTGTGTAATCATAAGAGATTTGATTTAGGTCATACCTGAATGGTCTAGTGGTTTTCCGTACTTTCTTCAATTTAAGTCTGAATTTGGCAATAAGGAATTCATGATCTCAGATATATATACTTGTGTACTTTCTAAGTAGCACAATCATATTTAGGAAATATGTTTGCCACAAGATTGAACATGAGAATGTCTATAATTATCTACATTAGTATGGAAAAAAAAAATAAGAGATGTACCCAGACTTGAAGAAGAGTTTGTATCCGTTTACATTGTCTTTTTTACCATGGAGTAAAATTGAATTGGGCTTCCCAGGTAGCTCTAATGATAAAGAATCCACCTGCCAATGCAGGAGATGTAAGAGACTTGGGTTCGATTCCTGGGTTGGGAAGATCCCTGGCAGAGGGCATGGCAACCCACTCCCATATTATCGCCTGGAAAATCCCATGGATAGAGGAGACTGGCATGCCACAGTCCATGGGGTTGCAAAGAGTCAGACACGACTGAGAGACAGTGCATGCAACACTTACAGTGTTGACATGGTAGACGAAGTTTACCACTTTCAAAATTTTTCCTCAACTTAATGCCATTTTAACATAACTCCTTTTCCTTGTAAATATGTGCCAAGCTTTAAATTTCAAAGCCAAACTATCAAAAAGACAAAAAGAAAGAAAGCCATAGGAGCCAAAGTAACAAAAGAGCCATCTTTGCCAACTTGTACTTTTATTATTGAGAATGAGAAGATAGTGTGTAAAGATCTTCTGAGATGGAGCCATTAAAAAGGGATAATTAAATGAAAGCATCTGAAATACATCTGGCAGTTCACTAAATTTAGTATTCTGTTTTAAATAATGACATATACATGATGCTCCAGAGTGGTGCTTGAGATTTGGCTACTGGAACTGAGGAAGTGAATTTTTATTTAATTTGAATTTAAATAGCTATCAGATAGTGTAAGTCTAGAGAAAGTAAAAGTTTATATCTAAAGAAAGGAAACGTGTTGTTTTCCTCATGCAGTACTTCATTTGAGAGCTGAGAGAAAAAAAATTGAAAAACATCTTTAAGCATGCTCAAATCTCTCAAACTGAAATTAGTGGAAACAGTGGTTTGAGTCAAACATGCATGTCAAAAAGTGGGCATTCTGCCATATACTCACATATAGGGGATTATAGGAACATTTCATAAGAGAATTGTCAGTCTAATATCAAAAGAGAGTATGAAAATTTAGAAAACATGAGACATTGATATCAACACAATTGCATTTAGTTTGTAAATAGTTTTTGTGAACCACACATGCTAATCCTAGCTTTGTTATGAACTATTGGTGGCTTAGTTGGTAAAGAATCCACCTGCAATGTGGGAGACCTGAGTTGAGACCTGCAATGTTTAATGAACTCCTGAAAAATGGCATCAATAATGAGAACGTGATATGCAAAGTACTTGGGAGGTTTTGCAAGCTGTAACAGTGGGAGACATAACTGAGTGCTTAAAAAAAGATAAATGGGGGTATAACAACAACAACAAAAAAACCTGAGCCTTTCAAAGCCTCAAATGCACAGACACATATGCTTCAGCATGAGCACAAACATCTATGAAAACAGTCCATCCTCAATCATTTATCTTTCTTTAATATACCTTTGACCTAAACCCAAAATGGTGAAATCTGATTGGAGTTGACAGACATTGAAGTGAAAAATAGGGTGGGTTGTTATTGTTGCTTTATGTCTGTTCTCTGTTTTGTTTTTCTACTTTAAGCACAAGTAGCTGTGGTTATTTGTGACTGAAATGCCTTTCAAGGAGTTCTCTGCCTAACAGTCCCTTTCGCTGAAACTTTGTCTCAGATCCAAATAAAAAAACCCTGGTGACTCAGATAGTAAAGAATCCAACTGCAATGTGGGAGACCTGGGTGGGGTCCTTGGGTTGGGAAGATCCTCTGGAGTAGGGCACGGCAACCCACTCCAGTATTCTTGCCTGGAGAATCCCCATGGACAGAGGAGCCTGGTGGGCTACAGTTCATAGGGTCGCAGAGTTGGACACGACTGAGCAACTAAGAACATCCAACACATGTTATTAGGTTGAACCACTCAAAATTGCCATTACTCAATCATTTATCTACAAAAATGATAGTTTCAAATATTCAAGCTTATAGTACCAGGAAGTACAATTCAAAGAATATTGATTTTAATAATAATCATAAAATCAAAATTAACATATACAGTGTTTCAAACAGAATATTGAAATAAAATCAGTTATTTTATTTTTGTATAACAATGTAAATCGTTACCATTTGCAAATTTTATTATTAAAAACAGAAAATATTCTAACATGTTCTCAATTTCTTGGCTAAATCTGCTTTAATTTGTTCATCTTATAGTTTAATACTCCCTCCTTCACAAAAGAAAGACTTCAGTTTCCTAAAAAACAAAACTAACCAGCTTTTTTTTTTAATATTTATTTATTTGGCTACGTCAGGTTTTAGTTGTAGCGCTTGGGATCTGCGGGCTTTAGAGCATGTGGACTTAGTTGCTCAGTGGCATAGAGGATATTAACTCCCTGACCAGGGATTAAGCCCAGGTCCTCTGTGTTGCAAGGCAGATCCCTAACCACTGGACCACAGGGAAGTCCCATCCAGTTTCTTTGGAACTTCAACTTTCTTAACTTCAACTTTCTGCAACTTCAACTTTCTTAACTGGATCATCTATTCCTTAATAGTCTTTTTTATTATTGCTATAGTATATATGGTGAAATATTATCAAATATCAGCAATTTAATTTGATAACACAGAGAAAACCCTTTAGACTGAAACCAGAGTTAGGAATATCTAAAGAGTGGTAATGCATATGTTGGCTTTCTCCAGTGGCTCAGGTGGTAAAGAAAGCTTCCTGCAACGCGAGAGACCCGGGTTCAGTCCCTGAATTGGGAAGATCCCTTGGAGAAAGGAATAACAACCCGCTCCAGTATTCTTGCCTGGAGAATTCCAAGGACAGAGGATCCTAGCTGGCTACAGTCAATGGGACCTCAAAGAGTTGGAAACTGAGCAACTAACACACACATATAATACATACATCACAAACATGAAAAGATCTTCAGGAAATATTAAATGATAAAATTAAAGCACAGAACAGTGTATAGTTAGCTATATTTTGTGAAATAAAAAAGAGAAAATAAAGCTATACCTATAAAAATGCTAGTAGCATACACAATAAACTAGTAAAAGTGATAAAAAGGATGAAAGCAGGAATGGGAGGATGAACAATAACTGTATATCTTTTTATATTACTTTGATTTTTTTGAACCATGAAATGTACTATCTACTCAAAAAATTAAATTACATGTTAAAATATATAAAATAGGCACTGATTTGCCATTTTATTCATCAAAATAAGAGTGCAACAGTTATGATGCCTGGGTTTAACTACAGCAGTAATTTAGGAAAGAAATTCTCAAAAATGTTAGGTAAAACATAACTAGTATACAGTACTGCAGTTCTTAAATTTTACTGTGCATGAAATATCCCATATGCTTTGCTAAAAAGTCCATAATCTTGGGGCTTAACCCAGATTATAAATTATTAAGTTTCAACTGGAGTTTAAGAATGTATATTTTAACAAACCCTAGGTAAGCATCATGCAGAGATTGATTGACCCTACTCTGAGTAATCTTGTTTTAATGTTACAGTATCTAATATCTTAAAATGTTATGCTATTTCAACATTAACAAATTCTCAAATATAGTAAAATAGTATGTCTGAAAATAGCAATTTCCTAACATGCATTATTTTCCTTTTTAAATTTTATATAATTTTATTGTGTTCACCAGTTAATTTAAAAAGCTAATATTTACAGATCCAAATTTTTCTTTATATTTAATATTAACTGGTAACTTTATACAATAAACCATAAGAAGATAATAAAGAATGTTGTATCAATATGTTTATCATTTTTACAAAAGCCTCCATATTTCAAACTTTTAGACCACATTTCAAACTTTTTAAAAGTGGAGTAGTGGATATTTTTAACCTTTGTATTTGTTCATCTTCTAAGCTTCATTGCCATTCGGGAAATTCTCCACTTTGTGAGTTTTGTTGACAAGCAGAAACTACCTTTCAATACAGAAGCTCAATGTTCTTTTCAAAACAGTACCTAGCACTGCAACCAAACTTCATGAAAACAAGAAACTGCATTGACTCCATGGCCTATAAGTCTAGTTCTCTGGCCCTACCAGAGACATTGTGAGCTACCCCAAATCCTTTTAATAGATTCTTTTTCTGCTTACAAAATCACAAATGTATTGGTTCTGTTTTTTGTTGTTGTTGTTGTTGTTTTTTAATGTCTAAGAACCTTGACTGATACATGTAAAGCTTAGGTCTGAAAAAGCAACTGAAATATCACATAGAAGAAACAAGACTTAATAGCAGTTCAAGCAGGACTTCCCTGGTGGTCCAGTGGTTAAGTCTTTGCACTTCCACTACAGGGGATATAGACTCAATTTCTGGTTGGGGAACTAAGATCCTGCATGCCGTGTGGTACAGCCAAAAAAAAAAAAAAAGAAAAGTAGAATTTCATGGAAAGGAAAATTAAATATAATTGATTTCAACTTAATTCAAGTCTACAATGGGACAACCAAAATACCCATAAAAACTTGGGGAGGGAGGCAGCATTGAAAGGATAGAGACCAGGACAAGAGAAAAAATGGTACTCCGATGTTATAGGTCTGCCTGGGCAAATTACATTTGGTGCAGAGTCAGGCTCTGAGCCTACATCTTAGAGAAACCTGTATAAATGTGTGTTTCCAGTGAAAGTCTTGAAAATGATATCATAACTGTCCATGCAAACAGCTATTTAACACTTTAAAGACAAAATTTGATGATGAATATAAAAACATCATCTTTCAACAATTCGAAGATTTTCCAAAGAAATTAGAAATTTAAACTGTTACCAATGGCAGGTATATTCACAGGATATTATCTCATTGAGAGTAGTAACTGACAGTTAAAGTTGCAGAAAGAAAGAGATAATAGCATTCAATTAAAGAACTTAATAGCAATAATAGAGGTCTAATGATAACGTCTCAGCATGTTCAAAAGACATATGTTTTCACGTAATGAAATTTACTTAATAAACCCCAAATCTAATTGTTTATTTACTTTGTCTACTTTACATTGTCTGTTTCATCAGAAGATATAATTTCATACTTTTTACTCAAAGGCTCTTGCCACAACATTGAAAATGAAGAGTAAGTTTATAAGTCTTTTCCATCATACCAGTGCTGAGGCCACAATCAACCATGTCATCACAAAGTGAAAAGTTCGGTTCACATAGACCATCCATCAGTTTTTAGGAAGAGGTAAAGGTATTCTGTTATAGTCATGTTCAATACAGTTCTGGAGCATCAATAAATGGTTGGTACATGAGACTTCATTGGGGGAGGCAGGGTCATTTCATATAAGGTGATGGGCAGGGCTTCAGGCAATAGAGACGGCACTTGAAAGGTCATGGCTGGGTGATTCACAAAACAGAAAACTAAAAGTGGAAAATGTGAAATACAAAGAGAGCTGCAATTCAGCTGCTAACATTGGAAGCCAGAAGCCAGCACTGGGTCATCTACAAAATGGCGGGATCCACTTGTGAATAAAGGAATTCCAAAAATCAGTGTTGAGATCCATGACCTAGGACCTGGGTTCTGTTACCTGGACCCGTGAAAAATCTGAACTCGTGGGAGGATGAGAGATTCAAAACCAGGTTTTTTGTATTTTTAGATTTTTTTTCTTTTTTTAATGTGGATCATCTTTAAAATTTGTGTTAAATTTGTTAAAATGTTGCTTCTGTTTGATGTTTTGGTTTTTGGATTGCAAAGTGTGTGGGATCTTATCTCGCTGACCAGGGATCGAACCAGCACCCTGCACTAGAAGGTGAAGTCTTACCACTGGACCACCAGGGAAGTCCCCCAGATCACATTTAATTCTTATATGCTTAAGCCAAAGAGAGCTGATGAGCTAAGATCTCCAGTCAGGAACACTAATGGATTCAGGAATGAGCCCAAAATTCTTATCATCACTAATACACTCCCTTGATGATCTCATCTAGCTCCACTATTTAAAAACATTCACTGTGTTTATAAATTTATTTGGAGGCCTTACATGTCTTTTTAGTTCCAGGATACTTAACATGTATCTCAAATGCAGCATGTCTAGAACTCCCAATTTTCATCCCTATAGTTCTATATATTAATTCAAATAGGAGCAACTTTTCTTATACAGAGTTGTACGACTTTCCATCAATCACAGTTGCAGAATTTCCATACTGGCTTCCCCTTGTAATAATAATCTAATTGAAAAGGGGAGGTTGGCTAGGGAATTTGGAAAGATATGTTAGAAACATTGGCATTTCAAGATATTGCAAGACATCTTTTACTCAATGTGCCTATTTATATGCATGAAGAGAGATTGGGGTATGATGGTGAGCTGGCCCCCACCTGCAGACACCAGTTGGCATACTTGAATGAATTCCCATTGAACTTAATATGAATGACGTATTACATCTTATAGTTTCCCTGGGCACTACATCTCTGATGTTATCTTGATCCACCATTCATCCCTACCCTCTGCTTCGCCTTTGCCAGCTACATTCTAGCCATAGTACATGTCTTGCTCACATTAAACCTGGAATTTTTCACCTTTTTTTTTTTTTTTTTGATGTGGACCATTTCTTGAATTTGTTACAACATTGCTTCTATTTTATGTTTTGGATTTTGGCCTCAAGGCATGTGGAATCTAAGCTCCCCAACTAGGGATAGAAACTGCATCCCTTGAATTGGAAGGCAAAATCATAACCACTGGATCATCAGGGAAGTCCCTCAGCTTTTTTAATATTCTAAGCACATTCCTGATTCAGGACCTTTCCACAAGCTATTTTTTTCCTTTCACTTTTTGGATTACTTTTCCTTCCACTTTTTGAATAGTGGAACTATTCAAATAACTCTGCCTTGTTATTTAAGTCCATTTCATAGTCACCCCTTCCTCAGAAAATGTGCCTGTTAAATAAGCAGAGTGATAGTATACAGCCTTAACGTACTCCTTTCCCAATTTTGAACCAGTCCGTTGTTCCATGTCCAGTTCTAACTGTTGCTTCTTGTCCTGTACACAGATATATGCAGAGTACATAGGGCTTCCCTGGTAGCCCAGATGGTAAAGAATCTGCCTGCAATGCAAGAGACCTGGGTTCGATCCCTGGGTCGAATGCAGAGAGCCACAAAATTAAAAGACGCTTGCTCCTTGGAAGAATAGCTATGGCAAACCTAGACAGTGTATTAAAAAGTGGAGATGTTTCTTTGCTGACAAAGGTCCATATAGTCAAAGTTGTGCTTCCCTGACAGGCTCAGATGGTAAGGAGTTTGTCTGCAATGCAGGAGGCCTGGGGTCGATCCCTGGGTCAGGAAGATCCTCTGGAGAAGGGAATGGCAACCCACTCCAGAATTCTTGCCCAGAAAATCCCATGGAGAGAGTAGCCTAGAGGGCTACAGTCCATGGGGTCACAAAGAGTTGGACATGACTAAGCACCTATACTACACTTGATTTTTCCAGTAGTCATGTATGGATGTAAAAGTTGGACCATTTAAAAGGCTGAGCACCAAAGAATTGATGCTTCTGAACTGTGGTGCTGGAGAAGACTCTAAAGAGTCCCTTGGACAGTAAGGAGATCCAACCAGTCAATCCTAAAGGAAATCAACCCTAAATATTCATTGGAAGACTGGTATTGAACTTGAAGCTCTAATACTCTGGCCACTTGAAGTGAAGAGCCAACTCATCGTAAAGGACCCTGCTGGGAAAGACTTAAGGCAAGAGGAGAAGGGGGCAACAGAGGCATCACCAACTCAGTGGACATGAGTTTGAACAAATTCAGGGAGATAGTGAAGGACAGTGAAGCCTGGCGTGCTGTAGTTCGTGGGGTCGCAAAGAGTCAGACACAACTTAGCAAATGAGCAACTGGGAAGTATTTCCTGCAAATGGTTGCAGTTAAATGTTTGTATATTGAGTTATTTTCTCATTCTTATATACTTAAATTGACTTTGAATTTATAATTAATATTCCTTTGACAGTAATTTTTAGTTACTGATATAAAGTTTTATCTCCACACCTTGTCAGGAAATTTCATGAAACTGTTTAAATATGCAATTGGTACTTCTATTTTAGCATACTTTGCTTTAATATTTTTGTTAAGTGAAATAGTAATTTCTCTGTGAAGAGAACTATGCTAGAATATTTCACAAATGCTGTCATAAAAGTGTGTTTTATGTACTAAGCTTTCTCAAAGAACCATTGTTGTTCAGTTGCAAAGTTATGTCTGAGTCTGTGACCCCATGAGCTGCAGCATGCCAGGCTTCCCTGTCCTTTACTATCTCCCTGAGTTTGCTCAAACTCATGTCCATTGAGTTGGTGATGTCATCCAACACTCTCCTCCTCTATTGTCCCCTTCTCCTCTTGCCCTAGATCTTTCTTAGCATCAGGGTCTTTTCCAATGAGTTGGCTCTTTGCATTAGGTATCCGGAGCTTCAGCTTCAGCATCTGTGCTTCAATGAATATTCAGGGTTGATCTCCTTTAGGATCAACTAGTTTGATATCCTTGCTGAAGGAGTAATCATTACTTTATATTGCATTTTGAAAAACAAATATATCCAGGTGATCCCTGACAGCATGGACTGTAATATAATTACATAAAATATTACTGACTTAAAATTGTCCCAGGATTAGAGAAATAGGAATATTATTCCAGAAGGAATGCAATTCAATTGATTTCCAATGCAGGGCTTTCTTATTGTCTTCACTTGAGCTATTGGAGAATTCTCACTGGGAAATAAATAGACATTAACAGAGCCCAAGTAATGGAAAAATCCATTTAGAACACTTTAAAATGTCATGGTAGATGTGATTAGACATTTATAAAGTGAAACATGTCACTCACTCAGGAGTTCAGATTTATTTATTTTGAATAACAAAAATACAACTTTCCATGAAAATTTGATGTAATATAAGAAATTACTCTGAAAATTCAGTTTTCATAATTTAAAAAATTCCAATTGAACTATACCTTCCAGCAGAAATATTCATAAAGTTGTCAGTTTGTGTCAGTAAGTTGCATGAGAAAGATGATAAAATTTCCAGAGAAGGCAAATTTAACATACCATTTATTACAACTTTTCTTAAAGCCATAGTCTAAATATCCTATTTCTCATATTCACATTTCTTAAAATCTAATCCTGATGAGATATGGGTTCATAAGAGTTATAACTATATATGTTTAATAAGTATCAAATTATTTTGATGAAATCTAGTATATCAAAGCAACTATAGTTATTTTGCTATTGTTACGGCAGTAAATGGTGCCTGACTCTTTGCGAACCTGTGGACTGTAGCCCACCAGGCTGCTCTGTGCATGGGATTTCCCAGGCAAGAAGACTGGAGTGGGTTGCCATTTCCTTCTCCAGGGGATCTTCCCAATCCAGGGATTGAACCTGCGTGGCCTGCATTGTCAGGCAGATTCCTTACTGCTGACGCATCAGGGAAGCACTAGAGCTATTTTTACAAAATTCAAATTCCTTTCAAACTCCCTATCAAATGATAAAAAACAATCACTATACACGGACCATGTCTTAGATCAAAATTGTTTGTGGAAGTATTGAGAAATAATAATCTCCCTATTCTCTGCTGTTATTTAGAGGAAGATGTCAAAATTATCTAGAGAATAAAAGATTTACAAATGTTTTTCTACTGTCTACTCTCTTTAAAGGATCACGACATTCCTGGACTAGAATTAGAAAACCTGAATTCTAGTCCCAAATCCTCTTTTACTAGATCACTCAGAATAAATAACTTTACCTTTCTAACTTTCCTCCTTTTACATATAACATGGTGACAGCCACACGGCCCTTAATGCATAAACTCCTTTAGTGGCAAAATTATTTTTAGGGTCAAATCACAGTGTCTATGACCTATTAAAGGAGACGTGGGCATAACCCATGAAAAATTTGCTGTCTCTTTCAATGATAAAGAGGAGAAAACATTATTTTGGATACTGATTCAATTTTTACCTACTTCTGTTAAAAGAGATGAGAATAAAGGCATATGTGTATTTTCTTGAGTGTGTATATATTTAATGGCATAAAAGTAGATAGGTTTTAGTTCTATGTAATGCAGACTATGTAGTTTGGACCACAACTTCCACATAAGACAATTTTAAAGCTATATAAAATATTGACATATTTCCTTAGAACATCAGAGAGCAAACAACAATGACTCTTATTGTTGACCAGTAGCAACAGACAGCTCTCTCTTCAAGAGCAAAAAGGAAGTGAAAAGACTGGAACCATTTACCACAATGGCAACATCAAACATTTTCTATCTAAAAAAAATTTTTTTTAGAATGTGATCTGAAATACAGGTATTCTCACAAAAAACAAAAAACAAAGAATTCATTCCAGCAGATTAATGCTAAAAGAAATTCTATCAGATGATGTTAGTAACGTAGAAAAAAACAAAGAGCATAGAAACTAGCAAACATGTGAGAAAACATTGGTTTATAAGCTAATTACAGGTACAATAAAAATAATGCTTCAAAGCGTCTAAAAGGGATACAGAAGAGATCAATATGAGAGGATCTAGTAACAGATTCATCAATGTGTAGGCAATTTTTGTATGACAAAGATAGCTTTGCATAGCAGTGCATCAATGAATAGTCCCCAAATAATTGAGTATTCACATGGAAAAATAATATTGGACCCTATTTCATATGGCTGATGTTTATGGAATTAAATGCAGAAGAGGAAATAATAGATAATAAACAGTAGAAAAGACAACAATAGACATAATAAAGGAGAGTATCAACATGATATTAGGTCAGGGAAATATTTCTGAAACAGAACACAAAAATAATTGTAAAGAAAAGGTCTACAAATTGGATTACATTAAAGTTAAGAATGTCCATTTGTCAACAGTACCATTAGGGATATAAAAATACAAATCACTAAAGAGAATACAGTTAAAAACATGTAATTGACAAAAGGCTTATATCCAGAACATAAAGAATATCTACAAATTCGTAAGAAAAGGACTACCCAATGGAAAAATGGGGAAACTGAGTGACTGAAATATCACAAGAGAATGTGTAATTGGCCATTATATACATGAAATGGTACAACTTCATTACAAATCAGAGTAACTCAAATCTATAATGAAGTGAAACTGAAAGTAAAGTCACTCAGTCATGTCCGACTCTTTGCAACCCCATGGACTATACAGTCCATGGAATTCTCCAGGCCAGAATACTGGAGTGGGTAGCCTTCCCCTTCTCCAGGGGATCTTCCCAACCCAGGGATCAAACCCAGGTCTCCTGCACTGTGGGCGGATTCTTTACCAGCTGAGCCACAAGGAAAGCTCCTATAATGAAGTATCATCATGCAAACACCATAATGAACACAATGTAAAATGCCTGATGATACAAAGAGCTGGAAAGAATGTGGAGCAACAGGATTTCATGCAACGTTTCTAGGAATGTAAACAACTACTTTGGGAAAAAACCTTAAATTCCTGAAAATTATCTACTAAAGTTGAAAATATGCAAAGCCTAAGGCAAGCAAATCTGTTCCTATGTATTTAGCCATGGAAATTGTGGGCATATGGTACATTAGGGAATCAGCATACAAAAAAGTCAATGGCAGCATTATAGGCATAAGCTAAAAGTTCATAAACAGCAAAATAAATAAATATATTTAGATTTATTCTTTCAATGGAATCAAGTAAAGTGAAAAAAGTGAACAGGACTATAACATTATTGGTAAATTTATAACAATGCTGAGCAAGAGATGTCAAATATAGAAGAAATACAGACTGTATGATTTAATTTATGCAAAATTTAAAAATAGCAAAAACTAAGTTATAGTGCTTAGGAATGCATTTTGGGGGTGTAGAAATTGTACAGGAAAACAAGGAAGTGTTTACATAAAAGTCAAGAAGGGGAGGTGAAGAGTTGAAAGTAGCAAGTGGGGAACTTCTGGGAACTCATAATGTTTTCCTGACCTGGGTAGTTTAATTGCTGGTCACTTTTTAATAATTTGAAACTGTGTACATTTATGTTTTTTTGTGTGTGTGTAACTACCACATTTTAGAAAGATGAACATTGTAATAGGAACAGCTGCACTCTGGAAATGAAACACAGACAAAAAGCTGAAATTATGTAAAGAATAAGAAAACAAGGGAAATCAAGAAATTATATGACATATATTTCAAAGGAGATGGATAGATCTAAAAAGGTAAATTAATACTTTGTTTGAATAAACATTTAAAACACCCTTAAGATGTCACAGGAAAATTATAAGACATATTTTCAAATCTCAACTTTCTAATTTATGCTTCTTAACTTCCCAGTAATAAATATACACAAAGAAGACCCTGCAGTCTCTGTATGCATCCAAGAAAATTAATTGCCTTCCACAATGAAAAAGGATTACTGGGAAGTAGAATGAGAGAGGGAAATATAAGAAGCTACAACTGGAGATAAAGGGTTTATGACATTAATATTATTTTTAATGGTAAATGCAAATTAGGATAATAAAGAATCATGATTTTGTGATGAAGTAGTGTCTGGAGGAAAAATCTTAGACCATTAACGTGCTATCTAAAGCTGACCAGAGAAGGTAAAATACATTTAATAAAATAGGCAGAGATAATGATGAAAGAGGACAAAGAAAATTTGCATATTATATTTTTAAGAGCTAGTTATATGGAATTAGCACAAAGTACATGTGGAAATTCTATCCATTTCTTCAGGAAGAAAATAATTATAAATATATATAATATTAAATTTCCTTTTACAATAAAAAGTGTAAACATTAATTGAAATTGAAAGAGGAAATAATATAATAAAGTGAGCAGTGAAGTGAACATTGTTCAGTCATGTCTGACTCTTTGCAACCCCATGGACTATACAGTCCATGGAATTCTCCAGGCCAGAATACTGGAGTGGGTAGCCTTTCCTGTCTCCAGGGGATAACCGAGGGATCGAACCCAGGTCTCCAGCATTGCGGGTGGATTCTTTACCAGCTGAGCCACCAGGGAAGACCAGAGTGAGTAGTAAGGGCTCTTAATAAGAAAATGGACTCAAGATGGAGTCAAGTACGCTAAGCTTCACCTCACCAAACTGAGGCTTACTTACAGTTTCTACACTCCCCCAAATAGACTGTTAAACTATCCGGAGCCACCAAATCAGCACAAGTGAGTTAATCTGCCTCACAGTCTCCTAGCCGTGCTTCAAAGGAAGGTAACTTAGCAATAAGCAACCCACTTTTTTTGCATAGTGTAACTTCCTTGTTCCTGCTCCCTTCTGCTTATAAAAGTCTTTCACTTTGCATAGCTCCTCAGAGCTCCTTTCTATTTGCAAGACTGGAATGTGCCCCAATTCATGAATCATCGAATAAAGCCAATAGCATCTCTAAAATTTACTCAGTTGAATTTCTTTAGAAGGGCCAAAGAAGAAAATTTTATCTTCCAAGGAATCAACCTCTATCTTTTCTTACCTTCATTATTTCTAATTAAGGAAAGAATTCCTTATTTAAGGGGTTTCTGCTCCTCCCCTACTCTTTAAATGTACATATTTCCCACACTTCCATCCTCAAGCCTCTTCTGTCTCTGTTTTCTGTGGTAACCTCATCCTTTCTAGTGATTAAAATTAGTTACATATCATTGATTTCCCAAACACGGTCCTTATTTCTGTTGTTCTACTTTTCTACTGGACATTCCCACCCAATGCCTCAATTTTCCATTTCCAAAAAGGAACACAAAACTTTTTTTTTAAGTCAGAATTAATGCCTTCTTTTGGCAAATATCAAGGTTATCCATGTAGTAATCCAATTAGAAATTTTGAAAATTTCCTTAACTCTTTATTTTCCTTTGGCAACATTTTCAGCCTCCTCATGTGCATGCCCAAAGATCATCCTCATCATCACCATCACCGACACCATCGTCATCCATCTCCAAGCTCTTCTGGTCTCTAGAATGCTGCCAAATTTCGCTTATTAAAAGCAGCCCTGAATATATAATGTAGTTGCCCACTTAACAGTCTCTACTACTCCATAATTCTTCCACTTGACTCTAAGGAAATTTTTAATGCAACATATATAAATCTAGCTTTATATCTAATTTTATTCTTTGTTTATATGTCTATCTCCATCAAACTGCAAATTCTTCAAGAGTCAATCATAGGCTTCAATCCTTAGAGCAATCAATATTGAATGCAATAAATATTTATGGAATAAATGCTACTCACTATAAATTCAGCATGCTTAAAAGCAGGAATTATTAACCAAAGGTCCTTGGATCCCCATGGGATACAGGAATATAATTTATGAGTCATCAAACTTGGATCAAAAAATATATACTAATTTTTAAAAAAACATATACTTAATTTTCACTAACCTCTGATGAAAGTGAGCATTGTCTTCAAACCAAGCTACAGTAATATCTACAACTTTAACAGAGATTTACTCATATCAGATATTTATTGTAGATATATTAAAATATCTTTAAGACCATATTGACTTTGGAATTTGGAAATTATTAGATCCAAGTTTTACCATCCTTTGTAATATGTTAACAAACACACGTACATATATTAATGTATACTGATTTTAAATATTTTGGTAAATGTTTTCTATAACATTTTCCTTGATAACCCCATGCATTTAATTTCATTTATTTAAACCTGAGACAGAAGGGCTCCATGGGCTTCAACAGATACCCAAATGGTTAACGACACCAAAAATCTTAGGAAACCTTGTTTTAAAAT